>NC_056444.1:52539892-52859178 GCF_018296145.1 Oncorhynchus tshawytscha
TAACAG
Source organism: Oncorhynchus tshawytscha (assembly GCF_018296145.1). Lineage (NCBI taxonomy): Eukaryota > Metazoa > Chordata > Actinopteri > Salmoniformes > Salmonidae > Oncorhynchus > Oncorhynchus tshawytscha. Next base: position 52,539,899 of record NC_056444.1, read on the forward strand.
ACAAAGATCCAAGACACTGTTGTGTTGGGTTGTATGATTCACATTACAAAACAGTCAACTGCTATTCTGAGCAATTGCTTGAATACAGTGTCAGTCACACAAAGAAAGAGACAGTGGCCACTGAATTCACTGTCAGTTGGTGTCCTTACTCTCATAAGCTCACTCGACCTATCACACAGTGTCTGTCTGTAACCTTTCCAAATGGACATATTCAGACCAGTCTTCCAACAAGTCATTTGACACCCACCTGCTCAATCCATATTGGTAGAAATAAAAGGGCTTTTAAAAGCTGCAAAAGCTGACAACCAAAAACAGTAAAAAATCCACACATGAAACTGGTCAGGAAAACATTCCCAATCATGAATAGTGAAAAAAAGACTTTAGTACTTCAATATGTTGTGGAAGTCAAAAAAATAAAGTAGTTCAACTGATAATGACAAATTCCAAAAACACTATCTCACAACAAACCTTACTGATGTGGATCAGTGAAATTCCCATAGTACTTAACCCTTCCTGTAAAGTACTTCATATGACACACACGTGGCATGGCAATACATGGAAGAAAAAAGGACTGGGTTCTCTTACCTTCTAATGCAGAAAATATAGTTTCAATGAAGACAGAGAGATAGTGAAGGGTGTCCTGAGGAAAATATATGTTTTCTTGACCAAGGTGTTGTTTTTCTCAGTTGTAATTGGCCTGAGTTTAGAGACAAGAAGAAAGAACAGAGAGTGTCTGCTTAGGGGAAAGGGAGACGGTTTGGGTGGGAGCACATGTATAGGAAAAAGCACTAAAAGGGAGGGCTGTTCAAAATTATGGTCTCAAGTTTCTTGTGATGTCACACATGGCCACTCCTATCTCTACTGTCAAAAACAGGCATGCAGGGGCATATTCTCACAACAACTCTGGTGAATTGCTCCATTGGGATTCCATCACATTTGGAAGAGGCATTGACTTCTCTTATCAGAAGACTGTATTCTCACATGTCCTCTCCTCCAAAAAATTGCAATATTAGAAATAAATATGGTGAGGTGATCAATCTCAGGTTGCATAAGAGTCTGGCTCAGTGGAATGAGTTCAGCCCCCCATGAGAAATACAAATACACTGGAAGGGAAAGGTAAACCACAAGGCACCACTATAAGAGTAACAGTGCATTCGGCCAAAAGACGACCCACAAAAACGTGCCACCATGTGACGCTAGTTTGGAAAGGTGGATAGACATTGCCTTTATAAAGCTGAGAAACAATAAGAGGGCTCTTTGTACAAATTAAAAAGCTCGAGGGACATATTCATATGTTGACTATGTCTTGTGTGAATGTATCTTGATAGCTCTGTCGTTTTTGATTAATCCAATTGCAATGGTGGCAACTTCCCTCTGTTACTGTATCTAGTATTAAGCTATTTATATGATACTGTACCAAGGCTGAGTTTCCAAGTGAGTGAAGGAAACAAATGTGCCTGAAAAAAGGGAAAGTATATGGCAGCACATAAAACACCCTATGACCCCCTTTTCTGTGCAATAAAGTGGTGGTACATAACATATTCTGTATGGCTTATTTGCTGCGTAAGGTTTATTTGATCGAATAGATATGTCGTAACGCTTAAGTTGTTGCGAGTGTACTGATATAAGTAGGACACGTGACATCCCGGGAAACTTTGAGAATTCATTTTTGTATCGGACTTGTCTTGAGATGGCTATGCATATTCATGGCATGAGGCTAATAGCGCAGAATCGCTCTCCATTGAATACAGGCAGTTGACATCAACATGTATCCACCAATCCAAAGAAATGATAGGTGGGAGCTAGACAGCCCACCGTGCCGCTTTGTAGTCTCCCATTGTTAGGGCAGAGATACATGTATCTTGTATCTTACATCCATAATACATGTATCTTACATCCATAATCTTTGACACAGACCACATGAGACAGCATGAGAGAAGAATGTACACAACAGAGACAGTTCAGATAGAGACAGTTCGTGAGGTAGCTCTACCCGATTGATAGTTGTAGTAGTCTACCTCCACCCCAATGGACATGTATTTTTTCATCACTGCCACAGTTGTTATTATGTGTAGAGTGCTATTTCTATGTATATTGTTGTTTTTAATATCATTTTTATTATTTTATTTAACTTAGTCCTGCATGTTGGAGTTCGAAGCATAAGATTTTCACTGTACCCTGCAATCACACCTGCAACCCGGTACATGTGACTATTAAACACTGAATAGTAGTTGGTAATAAGCAAATCTTGAAAGTATGCTTTATCTACTTTGAAGAACAACTAGACTGATTTTGTCAGACGGCTCTGCAGCACAGTCATCTACCAGCTAGCTAATAGCCTAGCTAAATAGGATGACTCAATTGAGAGAAACAGAGATACATGGTTATCTGTCTGGCTGCTACTGCCTGAGCAGAGATGAGATGATGACTTGAATGAAACTTGAATGAAATAATAGAGTCATCAAATAAAAAAAAAGTTATATACACAACTGAAATATTTTACGAAAGTATGGTCATGTGAATAAATGATGGTTAATAAGTATGCAGTAAGGGTCACTTCCATCGGCTGTTATTATTTTTTTTATTCTGTGTTGTTAGACAATGGAACGTTTTCAATGTTTTGGCAAATTAATGTTCTCAATATTTGGCTTTGGAATTTCAATGAAATAGCTCTAAAACGATTTCAATGTCATATTTCATAATGTATTCATTATTCTTTTTTATTATCCATGTCACGAGTCCGACCGAGGGTCATTTCCCTTCCCGGGCGGGTGGCGCTCGGCGGTCGTCGTCACCGGCCTATTAGCTGCCACTGATTGTCTTTCCTCCCCCTCCTTGTATGTTTATTGGTAGCACCTGTTTATGTATGATTAGTTTGTCTTTATTAGACAGCCGGCCCGCCTGGTTGTTGTGCGGGATTATTTCAGTGTAACCTTCGGCTCTGTTGTAGAGGTACGTGTTAGTGCCTGGTCGTGATTTTTCCGTTGTACATTTTCATTCCCTGTGTTTGGGGACGTTACTATTGTGAGCACCCTGTGGTGCGTTGGTGCTATTAAAGACGCACAGCATTGAACTCTCTGTCTCCTGCGTTTGACTCCACACCCACGACACCCGGAGCATTACAATCCAAACAGAAATCAAATTTTTTATTATTTTTCCAAAACAGAACCGACCTCAAAAAACACTGATCACTCAGCACTAATACGTTATATTCTTCAAGAATCAATGGGTATATATCACCAATTTAAAAGTCAAAAAATTGATGTAGCAATCACAGATTGCCCCCTTTAAAGTGAAGCAGTGAATATATAGTCGTAGTTAAATATATCATTTGGGGAGAGCTATATGATGTTGCATCTAGTGGAAGAAGTTTAGAAGTTTGTTAGTGTTGAAAAATGTTGACTTGTTTAATAGTAAGTAGCCAAGAAGTACTTGTAGCAGTAATAGTGTAATCGTGAATGGGTAGGTAAGTTTTTATGTAAGTTGTTGAGAAAGTTCATTTGTTTGTAAAAGTTGAGATGAAATGTAGTTATAGTAAATATAATTAGAGGGTGCTTATTTATATAGTCCTGTTTCACTGTATGTGCAAATGGGTAACCTGTACAAGTGTGAGGTGTGAAATGGAAATGTGTTTCTGCATATCCCACTTCCCCTGTGGGGTGACAGCCAGGAGAGCAGCCATTATTGATGGCGACCATGGAGCAATTACGGTTACTTACCTTGCTCAGGGATTTGACCCAGCAACCTTTCAGTTACTAGCCCAACGCTCCTAACCGCCATGTTACCCGGCGCCCCTATTTGATGTGGTTACAAAAACAGCTGCATCGTTTTATTGGTACACTGTTCTGATTTCAGATTTGAAAAGCAGGAAGTAGACCAAGATTTCATAAGTTGTTGGGAAAGTGGTCAAAGTAGCTGATTTGTGTCAAAAGTTACATTCTTTACAGTCAATAGAATGTTGGAATGAACAGGAGTTTTCAACAATGGGGAGCTTTAGAATGTTAAAGAAATACCATTAATGTGGCTGAAGGACAAAAAGTATGAATGTTATCAAAAAATGGTATACAAGCACACTGGTCCTGACCAGTCTACACATTTTAAAGTTTTAATTATGTTTCTACCTTAAAGGGGCAATCAGCAGCTGAAACCATATCAAACAAAGTGATCTCCCCACCCCTGTTTCGGTAAAAGGCTGAGGGATGGGGCCGGAGAAATGTAACCACTCTCAAATTCATAGATACAGCTATGGATGCAAGGACTGACTATCCATGATATCAACATTGTAGTTTTAACCATGTTTTGAGGCTGTATAGTGTTTGTTTATATATACTTTGTTTACAAAGTTTGGAGTAAAACAAGCTTATATTTGGGGTTATGATGGGTTATGATAGATGAACTAAGCTCATGAGGCATTTATAAATGATATTCTTCAAGTATTAATTGGTACATATCATTAGTTTATAAAGAAAAATAATGGATGCAGCAAATGCAGATTGCCCCTTTAAACAGTGTACAAAAAAATGTTGTACCAAATAATAATAAGTCTAATAAATAAATAATAATAAATAAGTTGTACAATATTTAAAGTGTGATTAACAAGTCCTATTAATACACATCCCATTGAAAACAGGCACACGTCTAAAATAATGCAATTTCCAAAATGCACGTGCCAAATCGCAGTTGCCAGTCATGGGTTGTCACTAAGCGACTAGTCGGGGCTTGCTGGGAATCAGAGTTTTACTTGCCCAGCTCTCCAGAAGATTGTTGAAACTCAGCATCCCATAAAGCACTGCTACCATGTACTCCTCCCATACGACTTCCTGCCTTTAGTTTAGATATGCACAATTTTATATTACACGAATGTGTTAGCTAGCTAGCTTTCGTAAAATGAAAAGCAATTTGCAAGACATTTAGGGAAACACACAGCATTTTTTAAATGGAACGGTTGCTGAAATAGCCAGTGCCTTTTGTTCATGCGCTGTGGAGTGATAACGTTAGTTTAGCTACCTAGGTCGCCAGCTAACACAGGCTCGCTAGCTAGCTTTTTCCAATGGACAAGCCTGTTAAACCGCTTTCTAGCTAGCCAACAGAAGCCTAATTATATGTAATTTAGGGGAAGATTTTTTTCTAAAAGAAATTACAAGGCACTTCTTGCAGTGATGGATGAAGTTGATAAGATTTTAATTCACTCGCTTAGACAGACTGGCACGTAAGTATCTAGCTAGCTAAAGTTACTTTCTAACATTATCAATAAATAACCTGTTGTTGCTAGCTTGCAATTTAGTTAGCTAACGTTTGCTAGCTTATGTGTCTACTGTAGTGAGTTTGGCTAGCTCTTGTCTTTGATTTGATAGCCACTGATACCCAGATCTACATTCACTCACTCACCAGAGCCATTTCATATAAGCTAATATTTTCCTTGTGAACGTTTGTTGAAGTGTAGAGCGCAAATCATGGCTACATTCATCCAAACGTTTAACATGTGCTTATTTTGTTCTAACAGCTAGTTGTTTGATTTTCACTCTGCCAATAATAAAATATGTTCGATAGTGTAATGAGCAGAATTCGTCTATCTTTGAATGTCATTTGAAAGTTTAACCGGCTGATCACATGACTAGTGAGAAGTGGGTGTGACACAAGTGGGAAGTTAACCCTGTGCACCTGCACCTCATGGTGTGTCTGTTCGCACAGGGACGTGGGGAAGGATGTGCAGAGTGTGAAGCACTTCACCAGTGAGCTGATAGTGGAGGCGGTGGTGAGATGTCTGCGAGTGATCGACCCGGCCCTGGGAAGCGGACTGTGCCCCTCCTTACCCCCAGGCATGTCTGCCCGCTTCCGTGTGGGCATGAGCCTGGCACAGGCCTGTCAGGTGAGAGGTCGAAAAGGAAAGGGATAGTTATAGTGCTCCCCCTCCTGTTGCGAAATGGGGCTCACTCCTCCTTTTGATCACATGAAGATTAAGATATTGTTTGCTGTAAATGGATAACCATGCATGACTTAATGATGTACCCATATGACCTATTCCCCTTTTGCATGACACTCAGTCCAAGGTTTTTTTTTTTTTTGTATTCTGAAATTAATTTACTGTCATTAGATCAAGCTCAATTTTTCATGGTCCCAACTACATGCATGCAGTCTGGACCACTGATGTCTGAAAATAAGTCATTCAGCAACCAATTTGACATCCTGCTACAATGTGAAGTGATGTCATATAGACTAATGCCATTCCATCTCATTGAGCATTGTTTTGAACTGTTTTTGTTTCCTCACTTGATTGACTCTATTGAATAGCCCAATTGCTTGCGTAACTTCGGTTGAGTGATCTCCTGAGATTAACAGTTTACTTACAACATTTCGAATCTGCCAAGTGTGAATACATTTGGTTTGATCATTTTGTGAAGCAGGCTACATCATTGGACATGTTCATGGAAATCTCATAGACATTTCTCGTTCCATTTCTTACCCGGAATGACCCTCATGTTCTAAAGGGTGAGGGTGAGGCATTATACTAAGGTCAATGACCTGTGTATGAACAGACTCCATAACGAGGTTGACATGCATTTTTATTTGCAGGACCTTGGCTACAAGGGAGAGATTGGCTACCAGACCTTTCTGTACAGCAATGAGCCAGAGATCCGCTCCCTGCTCATGTTCCTAGTGGAGAAGCTGCCCAGAGAAAGTGCTGAGGCCTCGGACCAACCAGCAGGTACAGACTCAATGTCCCACCATTGTACTTCTTGTCATTAATAAATACCATTCATCCCTTAGCTTTAGTTCTCCCCTTATACATTGGTTTTATTTTTTGCTTTCTGAACTGTAATCTGATCAATAAAAAGACATGGAATGTTTGAACTTCTAAAAATGACAATAATCTGAAAGTATTTCTTTGTCTCATACATTGTACCCCCTAACAGGTAAATCGGCCCTCCTCCAGAAATCCATAGCTGCCCAGATTAAAGCTCAGCTGGCCTTGCCCTGGCTCTCTCCATCCTGCAGACTACCCCTCCTCTGTAAAACACAGGTATGTCCTGCTAGCTATGCTACAAAGCATTATCAATGACGTGGCCTGCTAAGTTTAATATACACTGATAAATAACTTTGGGTTTCCTAGATCATGAAGGAAGCTAGATTAAGGCTATATAGGGAAAGTAGTGAGGCAATAATGACTCATGTTCATCCTGTTTTTCATGGCTTCATGGATATTTACTCAAGTCAATATTCCCCAGAACTACAAACATCCAATTTGAATCTATACACACTTCCTATTTGAATCTATGCGTCTTTGTGTCAAGTGTTCCCTCTTGTTGTATGCGTTCTCACTTCACGTTTCTTTTTAGAACCCAGGACCGTCCCACAGTTTCCACTCTCAGACCCTTAGTTTACCCCACTGCCTCAAAGTGCCTGGGAAAAAGCAATTGAAAGGTAAACCCCAGAATACACAGGACCTTCGTAACTTACTGTCATTGCATATCATTCTGTAATCCAATTCTTCCAGTTGTGTAGGATTCTGAATGAGTAGCCTATATACAGTACCTGTCAAAAGTTTGGACACACCAAAGCCTTCAAGGGTTTTTCTTTATTTTTACTATTTTCTACATTTTAGAATAATAGTGAAGACATCAGAACTATAAAATAACACATGGAATGCACTTGTTGGCTGCTTTTCCTTCACACTGTGGTCTGACTCATCCCAAACCATCTCAATTGGGTTGAGGTTGGGTGATTGTGGAGGCCAGGTCATCTGATGCAGCACTCATCACTCTCGTTCTTGGTCAAATAGTCCTTACACAGCCTGGCGATGTGTTGGGTCATTGTCCTGTTGAAAAACAAATGATAGTCCTTCTAAGCGCAAACCAGTTGGGATGGCGTATCGCTGCAGAATGCTGTGGTAGTCATGCTAGTTGTGTGCCTTGAATTCTAAATAAATCACTAAGTGTCTCCAGCAAAGCACCATCACACCACCTCCTCCTTGCTTCATGGTGGGAACCACTCATGCAGAGATCATCCGTTCATCTACTCACAAAGACATAGTGGTTGGAACCAAAGATTTCAAATTTGGACTAATCAGACCAAAGGACAAATTTCCATCGGTCTAATGTCCTTTGCTCATGTTTCTTGGCCCAAGCAAGTCTCTTCTTATTGGTGTCCTTTAGTAGTGGTTTCTTTGCAGCAATTTGACCATGAAGGCCTAATTCACGCAGTCTCCTCTGAACAGTTGATCGGTGGTGGTCGGGTGGTGGTCAGGTGGCGGTGGTCAGGTGGTGTTACTTGAACTCTGTAAGGCATTTATTTGCGCTGCAATTTCTGAGGCTGGTAACTTGTCCTCTGCGGCAGAGGTAACTCTGGGTCTTCCTTTCCTGTGGCGGTCCTCATGAGAGCCAGTTGCATCATAACAAAATTCTTGACATTTTCCGGACTGACTGACCTTCATGTTTTAAGGTAATGATGGACTGTAATTTTTCTTTGCTTATTTGAGCTGGTCTTGCCATAATATGGACTTAGCCCTATATGGTAAAAGACCATCTTCTGTATACCACCCCTACCTTGTCACAACACAACTGATTTGGCTCAAACGCATTAAGAAGGAAAGAAATTCCACAAATTAACTTTCAACAAGGCATACCTGTTAATTGAAAAGCATTCCAGGTGACTGGAAAAAATATATAAAAAAATAAAGAAAAACCTTGAATGAGTAGATGTGTCTAAATCTTTGACTGGTACTGTACATAAGCAGGTGTTACATTAAGCTTGGTACAAGATCTTCTTTGCCACTGAAATGAGAGCATATGGTGACAGTTCAATACCAGTATACCACGTCATTCTTTTCTCCCCCTCTTCAGAGGAAAATGACTACCACAGGGACTTCCTTCCCCCTGTAACTGCCCAGCCGTCGCAGCATGCCTCCGTGCCGGCCTCCCTGCTGGAGCAGCATGCGGGGGAGCTCAGTGCCGCCCAGGAGTGGGAGAACGAGTGGAACAGCCAAGGCCTCCTTTCCCGCCTCACACCCGAGGTATGCTCTTTAAGGGATAGTTTAAGTTTTTGGCTTGAATTTGAGAACAATAATAATATTTATGTGTTCAATGCAGTGTTTTCATCTGTGAACTCGTGTCCACCCAGGAATATCGCTCCAGGAAGCGTGCTCGTCTGCAGAAGCGGATCGAAGAGCAGCTGCGCACTGCGGCCCAGACCCGCCCGGACACCCTCGGTGCCCACGTGTCAGGCTCTGACCTCACAGAGCTGCTGCAGTCCTTCGGGGGCTCTCCCCTCATTGGTGACATCCTCGCCAAGGGCACCCGCTTCACCCACACTGAAAAATTTACTTTCACAGAGGTGAATGATGGGTTAAACAAAGCCTGCTCCAAAGACATTGAGCAAGATCTCCAAATGTTCCCCCTTTTGATTTCCAATCTGAATCCAGCCTTTGTTTCTCTCTAACTGGTCCATGCCTCTCTCTGTGTGTGTTTGTCAGGAGCCTGAGAAAGCTGCCAAGCAGATGGCAGCAGCGGCCAACTCCCTCCCCAGCTCACATCAGTCGGAGGAGGATCTGCAGGCCCGACAGCAGGAGGAGCTGGCCTCCCTGCAGCAGCAGCTACAGCAGCTCTCCCTCAGCCTAGAGGAGGTGGGCGGAGACATGAGGCAGCTCACTGTGTCCATACATCAGGTAATTGGAGCCTCTATTCTTCAAAATAGACTGTGTATTTGCGTAGACCTCAGACCAGAGTTACCACAGTGGAATGAACTATGACATGTAGACATAGTCACCCTGCAACACTTGTCTCTCGTCTGTGTGCAGGTGTCAGATGAGCTGAAGCAGAAAGAGCTGAGCAACACGGAGGAGGAGGACTCTGTCCGGGTAAAGAAGCAGACCATATACCTGCTGCCGGACGGGGAGAACAACCTGGCCAAGCTGCAGGCCCTAGTGGAGGGAAGTGCCGAGCGAGTGGTCAACCTGGCCGCCCAGTGGGAGAAACACAGAGCTCCACTTATCGATGAGCACCGCAGGCTCAAGGAGCTCTGCAGCAACCAAGAGGTAGCGTTCATCTCCTTAGATATCCCCAAGTGTGTGACAGAAAGAAACTCTTAATTCAACTTCCATTCTTTTCTCTAGATGGAGTCCTCCCGAAAGCTATCTGAAATCAAAGAGCTTCATGAAAAAATCAGTCAATCTGCGGAGGAGGCCAAGAAGAAGGAGGGACTGTATAAACAACTGGTATTAAAACGAATTAAATGTATTTGGGATGATTTTACTTCCGCAATGTGTATTAATTTGGTTCCTGTCCAAGCATTTTGTCTAACACCAGTTTTGGGAAATCGGATTTGTCCTTCAGATAACAGAGTTTGAGAATCTCGCCAAAGATATCTCCCGCTCGGCGTACACTGCCAGGATCCTGGAGATCGTTGGCAACATCCGGAAACAGAAGGAAGAAATTACAAAGGTACACTGTCTGAGACACCTCGCATCAATACAGTCCTGAGTATCTCCTTAAAAACAAAGTAATTAAAACAACATTTGAATCTGAGTAGAGTGATTTTAAGTATGGTGTTGTGTGTCCCCTTTTTCTCTAGATTCTGTCTGACACTAAGGAGCTGCAAAAAGAGATTAACAGCCTGACTGGAAAACTGGACCGAACGTTCGCTGTGACTGATGAGCTGGTCTTCAAGGTAGAGCACCTAGCAAGAGAACTCCATGATTTTACTTTTTTCAATTAGAGGTCAAAGGAATACCTGAATTTTATTTCAATTGTTCTCTATACCACAGTTTTCTTCAATTGCCTAATATTACTTTTCCTCATACTGTGCAGGATGCGAAAAAAGACGAATCTGTCCGCAAATCCTACAAGTACCTGGCAGCCTTGCATGAGGTAAGAGCTTGTTGGCAGAATATATCCTTCTTAGAAACTGAAGAGCAATGTGTATATCCTTGGATGTGGTGCACTGTGGTAATTTTAGGGCCTTTTAACTATATTGGTTAGTTGTGACTTGATTCTCTTTCCTGGTATAGAACTGCACTCAGTTGATCCAAACTATTGAGGACACTGGCACAATCATGAGAGAGATCAGAGACCTGGAGGAACAGGTATATATGGACCTCTTATTTTATACCAATTCACTAACTTGCACTGCTACTGTACAACATCAGGCATAGTTTGTGATTTTATTTGGCATAGCGATTATAGGTCTGACTTGGTAAAGCAAACTTTTAAAGTTCCCGTTTCTCCATAGATTGACACAGAGAATGGTAAAAAGACTGTAAGCAACCTGGAGAAGATCCTGGAGGACTACAAAGCCATTCGCCAGGAGAACTCTGCTCTGGCTGCCAAGATCAGAGAGGCCTGACGTGACCCTCCTCAGCATGATGCAACGTAGTGGCCGCCTGACTCATCTGCTGGTCAAACTGACCGGTAGGTAGCATGCCCTCGAGACTGCCGGTCCTGTGTGTGTGGAACCAAGAAAGCACACTCTCGTCTCAAGACTTTCAACGCTTTCCTTCCTCCAACGTCACTTTTGGTTTTGCCTTCTGGGAGCACTGACATCATATGGGGAGCGGAGATTGAATTTTGTACTGAAAATACTTAATTTTTTATGCACAAACTTTGGCTGATTAAAATCCATGCAGGATATAGAAAAGAGTTGTGTGATGCATAAAACAGTGAATTAATTATACTTGCCTTGCATCCCTGGTGTCCCATACTGATTCCATATTGATTCCACACAATCAAAAAATAGGTTCTGCACAAATGATGCTCTCATACTTTCTATTAGAAATGTGTAGTAGATCTTATCTCAATTGCAGTAGTTCTGATTGACCCATCAAGTGAATGTCTTGATGATCGAGGTACAATTACACAAGCACTGATTTACATTTCTATGAATTTGAGTACATCAATCATTACCTACATTCTTAGACCAGTCATTGGAAATGAATGATTGATTTAGAACTCACGAGGTTGTTTGAATGTCATCCAGTCCTAGACTAGTAAACCTAGTGATTGTAAGTGATTCTGCTGAATCTGGTGAGGTTAGTGTGCTTTGAAAATGTCAGGTCTATGTTCCCTCAAAGTGCACCATGTTTCAGGAGTAACATGCACCATCACAATCCCCCTGAGTAATGGTTGCTGTACAAATGACCAGCTTTAAGCTTTTTTTTTTTTTTTTTTTTACTGTACAATACTTCCAAGTAATCTTGATACTACTTTGAAATGCAATGCAGTTCCATGTGTTAAGGTGAATTTCTTCATTCCTCCATTCCACAGACAAATGCAAAGGCTAGGTATGGCCTAAGATACCATTGACTTGTGCAGAAAGAAATCCATGCCATATTTTGTCTTACAAACGAATCGACAAGGAGATTACTAGGTTTGTCCTTTCTAGGTCATGCTCATGCCTTGAAATCAAATGCTGCTTTTGTCTCTCTTTTGCTGAGTATTATTTGGTTTAGGGTAAATTGCCTCGCCTTTTGGGCATTGATCTCCTGAAATGGCCAAGATTAGATAACAAATAAACTACATTGATTGACAATGATTCATGCAAAACTTGTATAAAAATGATACAACAATGTTAGTCAGCAGCAAATTAACATTTAAATGAATGTCCTGTGCTATGTTGTGTTTTCTTTCACACGTTAAGGTTTAGTTAATGTTGAAATGCTGAAACGTTTTTTTTGCATCACGTTCATATTCTGGCCTTTTTTCCATGATCCTGTGGGAATGCCTGTTGTACTGGCTCTTTAGCCCTGTTTATACCTGGTGCCAACATGTGTCCTTTGTCCTGATCTTGTCAACGTTCTAATTGTGCCACATTTTTGGCGGGTGTAGATGATTAAAAGACACATTGTGATCTCTTTATCAGATCTTCCTAATCACCTCGGGAGGTGGTCAGGCACGCATTGGCTGTGTTCACACAGGCAGTCAAATTCTGATCTTTTACCCATTTATTAACAAAAGAGCTTATCTGATTGGTCAAAATGCCAATTAGGGAAAAAAGTATTATGCTGCCAGTGTAAGCACCGCCATTGTGTCTGGATATCAGTCAAGTGTTAACAGATCCTGATGGTCAAACTAAATCATCATACTGGCCTCTAAGATCATTGACACTGAGCACCATTGACTTATGGCATCAGCAATTGTCTTAAAATAAATACCTTCATATTGTTTTGAAAGAATATCTGTCAAAAATGTGCATGCAGAAAGACTCCAGCTAATCTGTTCATAATGTGGACAGTGGCTGGGTAGATGCATCACCTGGATCAGATCACAAAACTCACATAACTCATGTAAACAAGGCTTCTTGTTTTTGGAACATTTGCATCAGGCACAAATATCCATTATCAATCATTAGTATATCCACACATGTACCTCTCTCGGATCCATCATGCTGCTATTTTCAAGAATGTACTTGCAATATTGAGTTGCATGTATTAATATATTTTCAATATTTTAATATAAATTGATGTGTTCCAAACTGTAGTCATGCAGTTACAATTGACACACGACATTGCTGGACATGGTTGATCTCGTAATATTCACTAGATGGGCTACCAACCCTACAATGTGTAACTTGTTACTGCGGGAAACCACTTGCTGAATCCATTGGCGTCTAATAACGCAAATTTTTACCAAACTTTTTCATCACAAACAATTTTATTAAAATATGATTATTAGAATAAAACCTACATTTAATTAAATGATGGTTCCCAGGTTTGATAAATATTTCATCCATGAAATAAAACATGAGATGCTTCTGCCAGCTGGAAGCTTAGATCAGTCACGTAGCAGGCGTAGGTCGAACTGTGTGTGCATGGAAACACGTTTTGGGAAGACTGCATTCTTTCCCACCATAATAGGCTGAACGTGAAATCAGTCATCGTCTCACCGCTCGTGATTCGATGAGGATGTTGATACCACAGAGGAAGAGGCGAAGCGAGAGAGCTGACTCCGCCCCATAATCTGTCCGGCAATGGGAGTGTCGAATATGCACTGGATCTTACTTGTGCATCAGACTCAGTGGCTATTGTAGGCTATTCACTACATATTTTTGGGGGTGAGATAACGTTCTAAAGATACTCTGATAAATGCCAAGTACTAATGTCCTGTCACAAAATAAGAATGTTTAGCCATGCGTTATGGCAGACAAGTAAGTCCACGTCGCTTCGCAAAGTTTATGTGGCTTCTTGTGGTAGCGTGGCATCTACAGGTCCGACCACGCAAATAGGGAAATGCTGCGAAGATGAACAAAGTTGTGGATCAGATTTAGGTATCCAGCCTGTACGGTCCACAGCCATCCCAACTTCTCCATCACCCGCAAATCACAGACACGTAGCGAGCAACAACCAGAGGGTGTCGCCTACCTTGTCTGAAAGGGCATTCACTACAGGACTCCAGATTGACTCCAAGACTTACCTTTGGTCAAGGTATAATGAAATGAAACGGCTTGTGCACGGTAAGATGTTTTTATGTAAATGTTAAAGTTTGCCTAAAATATGTTAGTTTGTTTTGCCAACTGAAACTTTTTAATCACTAACCCATTTCCCTTTTGTCAATACTGTTTTTCCATCCATACCAGATAGATTGTTGGTTGTCAGTTGACAAATGTTAGACCCCTGCCATATCATCTTATTATTGCTACACTCTGGAAACTTTTCAACCTCTTATTTGTCATTTTAGTAACAAAATGATTTGATTAGATTAGAATCAGGTTGACCAATAAACCTAGTCTTTTATATTAACACCCCCCTCCCATTCCAATTATTATGTCTGTAATAAACTCTGAAGGATGTGCTAACTGTGAGTGAAATGTTCATAACCTAATGAAATACATCTTTGGCCATTTTTAACTAAAGGCCCCTACTGCCCAAAATTGTCCAGACTTCAGTTTACCCACACAATGCATTGAAGACGATTCATGAAGACTGATCATGGTAGATTTGGTATTTTGTTTAATGTCTCCCCCCTCCTTTTCTGCAGATCTGATTCCTCCAGGTGTATGTAACTTACTGAACCCCTCCACCATCTATGCCAACAATGAGGTTGACTTGGACGAAGTGGACATCTATGGCTTTGATTATGACTACACACTCGCTCTGTACTCCAACACTCTTGATACAATGATCTACAACACAGCTCGAGACTTCCTTGTCAAACACTACAAGGTGTGTCTGATGGAAATGCGATGCTGTTTGCCTCATATTCTCATACAAATGTTCACAATGCACGTTTGTTTGATTTGAATTTGTTAAATTCTTTCTTTTAACTCCCCAAACAGTATCCAGGGGGCATTAGCAAGTATGACTATATTCCCAACTTCGCTGCACGTGGTCTCCACTATGACATTCAGAAGGTAAGTGCTTTTTTTCTGTATAAAAGCTTATAGTATAAACATTCAACAGGAAAAGTTTGAAATTAGCTGAAATAGTTTTACAATTTTTTTTACTAGAGTGAAATGGTAGTTGAACTAATAAAATAGTTTTCCGTGCAGGGACTGTTGATGAAAATAGATGCCTTCCATTACATCCAGCTGGGGACTGTATACAGGTAAGTTACTTGCTCTGTGAATATATGGAAAACAATTTTCTTTTTCTAATAACAATAGTCTTTGCTATTGCTATGTCATGGATTAAATACTGTAGTCCAGAGACCATAGTGAAAGAGATGTTAATTCCCACAGGGGTCTGAAGCCTGTTCCAGATGACGAGGTTTTGGAGCTCTATGGTGGAACTCACCATGTCCCTCTTCAGGAAGTCAGTGGCTTCTATGGAAAGGTCACTACTTCACCACATTCTTCGACATCACTTGCCTGTGTCTTCCTGAACAGATGAGCTAGATGATGAGCTAGACAAGGATCGGAGATTGTGCATAAACATATTTGACCTATAGGCCTAAATGTTGAAAAAGCATGCAAAAGTGATGATCTTTAAAGTAAAATAGTTCACAATTGCAATTCCTTCTAGTTGCAATGGCAGTAACTATAAGACACGTTTTACCATGTCCGTGACCTGCTCTAAACCACATTCTTTCTTTTAATCACAAAGAATCCTATGGAGACTTTAGGCCAGCTACTGGAGAAATAGACATGGTCTGACTCGTTTATTGCTCTGTTCTCTGTGCCTTGGGAGAAGTTGAGTTTATTTGCCCACTTGATTAAATACCCTCCAAACCAAATGGTCGGTGTTCTCATACTATACTACGGGAATAAAAATCTATTAACTGACTGGTGTGCATGAATATGTATAACTTGGTGTGTCTTCTATCCCGTTGGGCTAACGTTATCTTACAGGGTCCAATGATGAAGCAGTTCATGGATGTTTTCTCCATCCCAGAGATGACTCTCCTGGCAGCTGCCAATGACTACTTCAACTCCAATGACATTGAATATGACCCTGGTCATCTCTACAAAGATGTTTCGGTGAGTGCATTCAGCAACAAAACATGAATCCAAAGATAATACTTTATTTGAATTCAGACATCAAAGTAGGACCAGTTTTTCAAATGTGGGCAAATAGCTGGTTCTGAAAATACAAGGCTTTTAACTAAAAAGTCTAACTTAGTTCATTGCTGCACCCTGACTCCTGAGTTGTTGCACCGAAGTCAATGTCTGTGAATTTTCCTTTTGTCTACCATTGTGCATGGCAGTTGAGAATGTGGGCTAACTTTGTTTTTCATGCTGTGTTAGTCAGTCAGTGTGCCAAAAGCTATTTTATTCCTCCTCTCCCTCTCTCCCCTTCAAGTGGAGCCACTTACTAATGCTTAGTGTGTCTAAATGGAAAAGGTTGGGCTAAAGAAAGCTAAAGAAAGACAAATTTATGTCGGTGAGGTAGCTTTTGGTGCCTGCCACGTTACCAGTGTGTTGGGCTCTGTTCAAATGCTGTCAAGACATAGTGAAAAGTTCCCCATCTGTGTCCTGAGAACCCAAAAGTCGCATACCATTTTATCTTCTCATTGACTATAAATAGCTGCTGAACTCGATATTTGTAATGAACATTGATTTTAATGTAAAAAATTACAAAAACTGTAAATATCATCAATTTGGTCATAGTCAGTATTTTCCAAAAAACTTTTGCGAGATTTAGGGAAGCTGTTACATTCCTAGATTCATTGGATATTTGAGGGTTGTATTTTTGATTTCGATCATGCCATCTAACACGGGATGGTAAAACCTAGGGACAATTGTCATGCATGGAGAGAACTGCGCTGATTGCTCTCTATCCAACTGTGTGGCAGAATCAACAGGCACTGAGACAGACCTGCCCACATGACGCAGTGCCTCAGACTTGTTTACATATCGTCGCTGTCTGATAACATTTGAGCCATTTTAATTTGGTTATTTATTCAAAGCAGTATCCCCTTAATGTATGCTGACTCTAGGAAGAAAATGTATTCAAAATAGCTTCTAAAGTTTCATGTATTTTTGTTAATGGGATAATATGGTCGTTTAAAAAAAAAAATCCTGAAAAGAAGATGTTTTGGACATGAGGTTTTCGTCAGACAGTGACGATAAGACAATACTTGGCCCATAAGCCCATAAGTGATCACTCGGGTCTTTCACAGTTTTGGGCAAAATGAGAATTGAGACGATGCACGCTTGCATCCCAACTGCCACTTGTCAACATTCCAAAGCCATTTGTGAGCATCATGGGGCCATACTTGCAAACATTAGAAAAAATTTAAGTTTGACAAAAAGTTTAGTCTCAAAATGCGCATCAGCCAATTAAAATCGTAGATGTAATTGCACGTGATCAAATACTTACCCATGAAGCATCCTTAACAGAAGTCTAATGGTACATTCTGATAATCAAAGCAACTAGATCATGTGTGTTTGACTGATTAGTCAAATAGCTTTCTGTGTAGAGTGCTTAGCTCCACGTAATTGTGGCAAGGGTTCGAATTTTACATGAGTTTTCCCTGTTGAAATGTAGAATTATATTAAAAATTTAAATTTTAAAAGATAGAAAAAAGCAAGGGGCCTAGACAGCTTCCCTGGGGAATTCCTGATTCTACCTGGATTGTTTTGGAGAGGCTTCCATTAAAGAACACACTCTGTGTTCTGTTAGACAGGTAACTCCTTATCCACAATCTAGTAGGGGATATAAAGCCATTACACACAGGTTTTTCCAGCAGCAGACTGATCAATAATGTCAAAAGCTGAACTGAAGTCAAACAAAACAGCCCCCACAATCTTTTTTATCATCAATCTCTGTATCAGCCTATCAAATATCTTAGACTTTATATCCACCAACAAATGCCATTTCTTAAAATAGGTCAACTTGGTCACCAAATTGCATAGATGTATAGGCTATAGTTTACATGTACAATGTTTCATATGCATTTTTATAATCATCCACTTTGTCACGTGTTATTTGAATCGAGCATCGAGTACCAGCAGTGAACAGTGTTTTCTTTAACAAAAATGCTTTATGCGAGGGGGCTCGAACCCACGGTTAATGTGCACTGGTTTTAGTCAACCGCTTTGACTCTAAAACCACAGTGAAACAGATGAGCAACAATGTGGGATTTTGTCATATATATGAAAATGTGCCTTTCTGAATTTTGTCAGGTCAACGAGACATCATGCAATATTGGCACTCCAACACATGAGAAGGACCAAGCGGAACAAAAGTAAACCTTGAATTTGAAGGTTTAAAATAGCCCTCTGGTGGCCACATTGACCTATTCTAAGAAATGCCATTGGTTGGTGGATATAAAGTCTAAGATTTTTGATCGGCTGATGCAGGATTTGTTACAAGAAAATAATCACTGCCACCTGCTAAAGTTAGCATAGGGCTAAATGTGCCAGGTTATGTAATGAGAACAGCATTTAATCACATGCAACTATGTCGATGATTTTAATTGACTGATGCCCATTTTAAGACTGAGAGAAAGTTTAAACCTAAACTTTTCTAATGTTGGCAAGTATGGCCCCCTTGCGTCCCACCACAACCTGTTTTGTAACATGATTTACTATTAAGCACTGCCAGACAGCCTCTCACTCCGGTAATAGATAGTGAGAACGTTCAAAACAATGTCACCGAAGCTCTTTGCCACTCGTCAGTGACTTGATAAGTTGATTTAGTTAACGTTGCCTACTGCTCAATGTGCCTGCTAGCTACTAGCTAGCTTCATTGACAAACACAGATGGAAATTAGCTAGCTCGTGGTTTTGGGTGATGATAATGGTTTGATGGCACCGGAGAGGATGGCTGTCATTTCATGGGCTCTTAACAAACCGTGCTATTTTGTTCAAAACTTATTTTGTACATAAAGTTGCTCACTGGAGAGACTCTATCCGAAGCGGTGCAGCCAGCGGGTTTCTCCACGCATCGCGCCGACAGAAACAAACATCTTTCTGGTAAGAAGAGGGGCGGGGGCGTATGCCTTATGGCCAACGTGACATGGTGTGATGAAAGAAACATACAGGAACTCAAATCCTTCTGTTCACCTGATATAGAATTCCTCACAATCAAATGTAGACCGCATTATCTACCAAGAGAATTCTCTTCGATTATAATCACAGCCGTATATATCCCCCAAGCAGACACATCGATGGCTCTGAACGAACTTTATTTAACTCTCTGCAAACTGGAAACGATTTATCCGGAGGCTGCATTCATTGTAGCTGGGGATTTTAACAAGGCTAATCTGAAAACAAGACTCCCTAAATTGTATCAGCATATCGATTGCGCAACCAGGGGTGGAAAGACCCTGGATCATTGTTACTCTAACTTCCGCGACGCATATAAGGCCCTGCCCCGCCCCCCTTTCGGAAAAGCTGACCACGACTCCATTTTGTTGATCCCTGCCTACAGACAGAAACTAAAACAAGAGGCTCCCACGCTGAGGTCTGTCCAACGCTGGTCCGACCAAGCTGACTCCACACACCAAGACTGCTTCCATCACGTGGACTGGGAGATGTTTCGTATTGCGTCAGATAACAATATTGACGAATACGCTGATTCGGTGTGCGAGTTCATTAGAACGTGCGTTGAAGATGTCGTTCCCATAGCAATGATTAAAACATTCCCTAACCAGAAACCGTGGATTGATGGCAGCATTCGTGTGAAACTGAAAGCGCGAACCACTGCTTTTAATCAGGGCAAGGTGTCTGGTAACATGACTGAATACAAACAGTGCAGCTATTCCCTCCGCAAGGCTATCAAACAAGCTAAGCGCCAGTACAGAGACAAAGTAGAATCTCAATTCAACGGCTCAGACACAAGAGGCATGTGGCAGGGTCTACAGTCAATCCCGGACTACAGGAAGAAATCCAGCCCAGTCACGGACCAGGATGTCTTGCTCCCAGGCAGACTAAATAACTTTTTGCCCGCTTTGAGGACAATACAGTGCCACTGACACGGCCTGCAACGAAAACATGCGGTCTCTCCTTCACTGCAGCCGAGGTGAGTAAGACATTTAAACGTGTTAACCCTCGCAAGGCTGCAGGCCCAGACGGCATCCCCAGCCGCGCCCTCAGAGCATGCGCAGACCAGCTGGCCGGTGTGTTTACGGACATATTCAATCAATTCCTATACCAGTCTGCTGTTCCCACATGCTTCAAGAGGGCCACCATTGTTCCTGTTCCCAAGAAAGCTAAGGTAACGGAGCTAAACGACTACCGCCCCGTAGCACTCACATCCGTCATCATGAAGTGCTTTGAGAGACTAGTCAAGGACCATATCACCTCCACCCTACCTGACACCCTAGACCCACTCCAATTTGCTTACCGCCCAAATAGGTCCACAGACGATGCAATCTCAACCACACTGCACACTGCCCTAACTCATCTGGACAAGAGGAATACCTATGTGAGAATGCTGTTCATCAACTACAGCTCGGCATTCAACACCATAGTACCCTCCAAGCTCGTCATCAAGCTCGAGACCCTGGGTCTCGACCCCGCCCTGTGCAACTGGGTACTGGACTTCCTGACGGGCCGCCCCCAGGTGGTGAGGGTAGGCAACAACATCTCCCCGCTGATCCTCAACACTGGGGCCCCACAAGGGTGCGTTCTGAGCCCTCTCCTGTACTCCCTGTTCACCCACGACTGCGTGGCCACGCACGCCTCCAACTCAATCATCAAGTTTGCGGACGACACAACAGTGGTAGGCTTGATTACCAACAACGACGAGACGGCCTACAGGGAGGAGGTGAGGGCCCTCGGAGTGTGGTGTCAGGAAAATAACCTCACACTCAACGTCAACAAAACTAAGGAGATGATTGTGGACTTCAGGAAACAGCAGAGGGAACACCCCCCTATCCACATCGATGGAACAGTAGTGGAGAGGGTAGCGAGTTTTAAGTTCCTCGGCATACACATCACAGACAAACTGAATTGGTCCACTCACACAGACAGCATTGTGAAGAAGGCGCAGCAGCGCCTCTTCAACCTCAGGAGGCTGAAGAAATTCGGCTTGTCACCAAAAGCACTCACAAACTTCTACAGATGCACAATCGAGAGCATCCTGGCGGGCTGTATCACCGCCTGGTATGGCAACTGCACCGCCCTCAACCGTAAGGCTCTCCAGAGGGTAGTGAGGTCTGCACAACGCATCACCGGGGCAAACTACCTGCCCTCCAGGTCACCTACACCACCCGATGCTACAGGAAGGCCATAAAGATCATCAAGGACATCAACCACCGAGCCACTGCCTGTTCACCCCGCTGTCATCCAGAAGGCGAGGTCAGTACAGGTGCATCAAAGCTGGGACCGAGAGACTGAAAAACAGCTTCTATCTCAAGGCCATCAGACTGTTAAACAGCCACCACTAACATTGAGTGGCTGCTGCCAACACACTGTCAATGACACTGACTCAACTCCAGCCACTTTAATAATGGGAATTGATGGGAAATGATGTAAATATATCACTAGCCACTAAACAATGCTACCTTATATAATGTTACTTACCCTACATTATTCATCTCATATGCATACGTATATACTGTACTCTATATCATCGACTGCATCCTTATGTAATACATGTATCACTAGCCACTTTAACTATGCCACTTGGTTTACATACTCATCTCATATGTATATACTGTACTCGATATCATCTACTGTATCTTGCCTATGCTGCTCTGTACCATCACTCATTCATATATCCTTATGTACATATTCTTTATCCCCTTACACTGTGTATAAGACAGTAGTTTTTTGGAATTGTTAGTTAGATTACTTGTTCGTTATTACTGCATTGTCGGAACTAGAAGCACAAGCATTTCGCTACACTCGCATTAACATCTGCTAAGCATGTGTATGTGACAAATAAAATTTGATTTGATTTGAACAGGCCCTCATTCCTGTCATTTGCAGGAGAAAGAGACAGAAAAGATATCGTGGAAAGGGATCGGGGTGCCATGGAGGATCTGCCGATGAGTGGCTTATCTGTCCTAGCCATCCGTACTACTGGCCAACATACAATCCCTGGAAAATAAATTGGATGAACTAAAAGGATGTATATCTAAAGAAGTCTCAAGGTTTTGCTCGCCTGAGGTAGAGCATCTCATGATAAGCTGTAGACCACACTATCTACGAAGAGTTTTTATCTGTATTTTTTTTGTAGCGGTCTACATACCACCACAGACCGATGCTGGCACTAAAACCGCACCCAATGAGTTGTATACTGCCATAAGCAAAAACGCTCATCCAGAGGTGGCGCTCCTAGTGGCCGGGGACTTAAATGCAGGGAAACTTAAATCCGTTTTACATGTTAAATATGCAACCAGAGAGAGAGAAACTCTAGACAACCTTTACTCCACACACAGAGACGTGTACAAAGCTCTCCCTCGCCCCCCATAATTCTATCCTCCTGATTCCTGTTTTCAAGCAAAAATTTAAGCAGGAAGCACCAGTGACTCGGTCAATAAAGAAGTGGTCAGATGAAGCAGATGCTAAACCACTGGACTGTTTTGCTAGCACAGGCTGGAATATGTTCAGGGAGTCTTCTGATGGCATTGATGAGTACACCACATCAGTCACTGACTTCAAAAATAAGTGCATCGACGACGTCGTCCCCACAGTGACTGTCCGTACAAACCCAACCAGAAGCTATGGATTACAGGCAACATCCGCACTGAGCTAAAGGGTAGAGTTGCCGCTTTCAAGGAGCGGGACTTTAACCCGGAAGCTTATAAGAAGCCCCACTATGCCCTCCGACAAACCATCAAACAGACATTGTCGGATGTAGCAGGGCTTGCAAACTATCACAGACTACAAAGGGAAGCACAGCCGAGAGCTGCCCAGTGACACAAGCCTACCAGATGAGCTAAATTCCTTTCTATGCTCGCTTTGAGGCAAGTAACATTGAAACATGCATGAGAGCACCAACTGATGTTTGTGTGATCATGCTCTCTGCAGCCGATGTGAGTAAGACCTTTAAACAGGTCAACATTCACAAGGCCTCAGGGCCAGACGGATTACCAGGACGTGTACTCTGCTGTCTTTACTGACATTTTCAACCTCTCCCTGTTTGAGTCTATAAACCAACATGTAACCTGCCTAAATTACTACCGACCCGTAGCACTCACATCTGAAGCCATGAAGTGCTTTGAAATGCCGTTCATGGCTCACATCAACACCATTAGCCCAGAAACCCTAGACCCACTCCAATTTGCATACCACCCCAACAGATCCACAGATGATGCAATCTCTATTGCCCTCCACACTGCCCTTTCACACCTGGAACACCTATGTGAGAATGCTATTCTTTGACTACAGCTCAGTGTTCAACACCATAGTGCCCTCAAAGCTCATCACAAAGCTAAGGACCCTGGGTCTAAACACCTCCCTCTGCAACTGGATCCTGGACTTCCTGATGGGCCGCCCCCAGGTGGTAAGGGTAGGTAACAACACATCCGCCTTGCCGATCCTTTACATGGTGGGCCCTCAGGGGTGCGTGCTCAGTCCCTTCCTGTACTCCCTGTTCAATCATGACTGCATGGCCAGGCACGACTCCAACACCATTAAGTTTGCAGATAACACAACAGTGGTAGGCCTGATCACCAAAAACAACGAGACAGCATATAGGGAGGAGGTCAGAGACCTGGTCGTGTGGTGCCATGACAACAACCTCTCCCTCAACGTGATCAAGACAAAGGAGATGATTGTGGACTACAGGAAAAGGAGGACCAAGTGCCCCCCCCCATTCTCATCTATGAGGCTGTTGTGTAGCAGGTTGAGAGCTTCAAGTTCCTTGGTGTCCACATCTAAAATGAACATGGTCCAGGCACGCCAAGACAGTTGTGAAGAGTGCATGAGAGAACCTATTCCTCCTCAGGAGACTGAAAAGATTTGTCATGGGTCCTCAGATCCTCAAAAGGTTTGACAGCTGTACCACTGAGAGCATCCTGACTCGTTGCATCACTGCATGGTATGGCAACTGCTCGGCCTCCGACCACAAGGCACTACAGGGGGTGGTGCGTACGGCCCAGTACATCACTGGGGCCAAGCTTCCTGCCATCCAGGACCTCTATACCAGGCGGTGTCAGAGGAAGGCCGTAAAATTGTCAGACTTGTCAGCCACCCCAGTCATAGACTGGTCTCTCTGCTACCGCATGGAAAGCGGCACTGGAGCGCTAAAGTCTAGGTCAGGACGCTTCTAAACAGATTCTACCCCCAAGCCAGAAGTCTACTGAACATGTAATCAATGGCTACCCAGACTACTTGCATTGCCCCCCCCCCCTTTTACACTGCTGCTACGCTCTGTTATGCATAAATCACTTTAATAACTCTACCCACATGTGTATATATTACCTCAATTACCTCGAAGCCGGTGCCCCCGTACATTGACTCTGTAGCGGTACCCCCTGATTATAGCCTCGCTATTGTTATTTTACTGCTGCTCTTTAATTATTTGTTACTTTTTTTATTAGGTATTTTTCTTAACTGCATTGTTGATTTAAGGGCCTGTAAGCATTTCACTAAGGTGTTGAATTCGGCACATGTGACAAATCAAATTTGATTTGATGAACAGCATGTAGCTTGTGCATTATTTACGATAGTTTTACAGCTTGCCGATGAAGTTGTAGACATGTTCTCAGAAATCAGTCCTGAGTGCAGCTACTTGAAAGTACTACACCAAGCACCTTACCAATATGTACAATTGTGTGACTAAGACCACCCCTGCAAAAAAAATCATTTATATAAATTAATGTAGCGAACATAACACACCCACATCGAACCAGGCCTTGTTTTGTTAAGTTGCTGATTCAGGATGTCTATGATTGTTCAGAATCAAACTGTACTTCCCAGTTACAGAAGTGAGTGGCAAGATTCCAGGAATGCTAGATCTTTACAGCACACTCCGCAAACATTCAATTGGATCTCTCCCAAGAGAGGAAAAACGTGGCTGGTTAAATGTCCTTTTAGGTGGGAGCAGTAAGCCCACAAAAGTGTTCGGTCAGAAATGTCTTTTAGACTTTGAGCAAGACAACTGTATACAAACATTCTCAGTGAAAGTTGAGCTTATCCACACTCTTTTAATTTTCCATAGGATGCCATTGGAATGGTGCATATCAAAGGCTACATGTACAAGTGGATAATGCAAGACTTGGGTGAGATGTACTATTTTTTTTTTTTTTCATCTTCGGTTTTAGACATTATATCTCATTTGTTTGTTGTATTGGATGCTCCCCATCTCACCCATGCCCAGATTGCAGGTTCTTTTAAACAGAACATTGTTAAAATCCCCTAAATAAAAAAAAGTGTTGTCTTGATCCACTGTTTATTTCTCTGTATTTGAAAACATAAACAGGAGAGCAATTTAACTGCCCTGCAGATAATAGTTTTGGGGTTATGATAAGATAAGAAGTACTAATATTTTCAAGTATTTTAAATCTGATTCTTCCAAAACCATTGCTAAGGGTAAGTCGAGATAATTGATCAAATGTTGCAAACATACATTAAAGTGCAAAAAAATGACTGTACCCTTGACAATTTATAATGTTAATAGGTTTTGTTTAAAGATGTGTT
Organism: Oncorhynchus tshawytscha; assembly: GCF_018296145.1. Classification (NCBI taxonomy): domain Eukaryota; kingdom Metazoa; phylum Chordata; class Actinopteri; order Salmoniformes; family Salmonidae; genus Oncorhynchus; species Oncorhynchus tshawytscha. Next base: position 52,565,857 of record NC_056444.1, read on the forward strand.
TACGGAGTTCAGGTTTGTCAGGAATTGAGAGGAGAGGGCATTTCAAGACAGTATAAAATGTATCTTTATACTCTGCTGTACCACAGTCTCACAATTACTTTTAAATACCTTTTGTATTTTGCTTAAATGCTACATGACTGTTTCCCACTGGACAAAGCTATCAGTTTCTTCCAAGGGACAACACGTTCTGACGGAAGTGGAATATTTACATACTTGAGAAATACTCAAGGGAAGGGGATATTCCTGTCTGAATTGACCCTTTCATCTCCCTCCCACAGAGAAATATATTCTCAGAGGAGATGAGACATATGCAGTTCTGCACCGTCTGGCCAGCCATGGCAAGAAGCTCTTCCTTATAACCAACAGCCCATTTAGCTTTGTGTAAGTGTCACCATCAACCAAATAAATCAGAGATATACAGTACCAGTCAAAAGTATGGATACAGATACTCATTCAAGGGTTTCTTTATTTTTACTATTTTCTACACTGTACAAAAATAGTGAAGACATTAGAACTAGGAAATAACACATATGAAATCATGTAGTAACCAAAAAGTGTTAAGCAAAAATGTTATATTTTCAAAGTAGCCACCCTTTGCATTGATGACAGCTTTGCTCTTGGCATTCTCTCAACCAGATTCACATGGAAAGCTTTTCCAACAGTCTTGAAGGAGTTCCCACATATCCTGAGCATTTGTTGGCTGCTTTTCCTTCACTCTGCAGTCCAACTCATCCCAAACCATCTCAATTGGGTTGTGGTCAGGTGATTGTGGAGGACAGGTCATCTGATGCAGTACGCATCACTCTCGTTCTTGGTCAAATAGCCCTTACACAGCCTGGAGGTGTGTTGGGTCATTGTCCTGTTGAAAAACAAAGCACAAACTAGATGGGATGGCTTTCTAAATTCTAAGTAAATGGTGTTCTAAATAAATCACTGACTGTATCACCAGCAAAGCACCATTACCACCACCTCCATGCTTCACGGTGGGAACCACACATGCAGAGATCATCCGTTCACCTACTCTGCGTCTCACAAAAACACTGTGGTTGGAACCAAAAATCTCAAATTTGGACACATCAGACCAAAGGACAGATTTCCACCGGTCTAATGTCCATTGCTCATGTTTCTTGGCCAAAGCAAGTCTCTTCTTCTTATTGGTGTTTTTTAGCAGTGGTTTCTTTGCCGCAATTAGACTGAAGGCCTGATTCACGAAGTCCCCTCAACAGTTGACGTTGAGATGTGTCTGTTACCTGAACTCTGAAGCATTTATTTGGGCTGCAATTTCTGAGGCTGGTAACTCTAATGAACTTATCCACTTAACTCTGGATCTTCCTTTCCTGTGGCGGTCCTCATGAGAGCCAGTTTCATCATAGCCACCAAGCGCTATCTTCTGTATACCACCCCTACCATGTCACAATACAACTGATTGTCTCAAAAGCATTAAGAAGGAAAGAAATTCCACAAATGAACTTTTAAGGCACACCTGTTAATTGAAATGCATTCCAGGTGACTACCTAATAAAGCTGGTTGAGAGAATACCAAGAGTGTGCAAAGCTGTCATCAAGGCAAAGGGTGGCTACTTTGAAGAATCTCAAATATAAAATATATTCTGATTTGTTACAACATGATTCCATATGTGTTATTTCATAGTTTTGATGTCTTCACTATTATTCTACAATATAGAAAATAGTAAAAATGAAGAAAAACCCTTGAATGAGTAGGTGTGTCCAAACTTTTGACTGGTGCTGTACATTCAGACAAAGGCGGCGGCGTGCGCTTTCAAGTTGTTTGGGGAAGCGCATGTTCACCATTAAAAATGCACCTTTATAATAAATTATTCCATGCATCCTCGCATTTGCAGACTTATGTAAGAGAGCCTACTATTCGTAATGTGATGAGTAGATTGGATAGTCATAATTTAGGCTAATGATATAACTCGATCACTGTTCGCAGAAAATACTGTTCAATGCAAGGCTGAGCGCGTTGTAGAGTAGATCTATGCTATTGTAGATTATCCTTTCTTTGCACGGGAAGAATTTGGCCTTTTTTTATAAACATATTTCATGCAATCCTACTACACTTTATGACTAGAGGCATGAGCAGAATGTTTTCATCATCAACTTAGCCTGCTCTGCTGACAAACAGATCAATAAAAACAACGTTGCTTGATCCATAGAATAGGCCTATGAGACGGGGAGACACAAATACAATATGATGTCCATCTAACTTGGAGGAGGAAATTATTGTCCAAAAACAAACTCATGTGGCACTGATCCAACAATGATAAAGAGTGAATATGCACACTCACTGGGGATATGGCCTGTGCTCTCTTCTGGTGCCAATAAAATAGGCTATACTGGCCGCTCAATTTAGTTGAGAATTTTGATAACTAAAAGACAGATGAGGATTTTTATTGTCTTATCTTTACAGCAATATAGCCATTTGCCTTCCAAAGTACGTTTTCTCACGGTTGTATTTTGAAATATTGCGATATGCCTGGCTGGGGCTCTCTACCTCTCACTGACAGTTGTAACTCGACAATCATCTATTTGGTATTTGCCGCGCACGCTACCCAAATTGCGGGCCCTTACGACTTTAGGCAATGTGATTTAAACAATCCACAGCTTATTAATTTTATTTTAAGACGCTAATGTTCCTCTGTGGCCAAATCATGCTTTCTGGTGTAGTAGCCTATTTTGAATTATTTTATTTATTTCTGAATACACAGGAGTAGGTTAATTAGGTTATAATTTTGGAAATTTTAATTCAATTGACTTTCGGGGGAAGCTTTGCTTTTATTTGTAAAAATTGTTAACCTTATGGATGTGCCATCTGTGGGCACTTTCAGGTCTCAACAGTAACTGTACATTTTGTGGTTGTTCACTAACCAGCTGTTTTCTGATTTTATTTAGAGACAAAGGGATGAAATACATGGTAGGAAAGGACTGGAGGGACTTTTTTGATGTTGTCATTGTTCAAGCTGACAAACCACACTTCTTCAACAACTGTGGCAAGTAAGTCTGAGACTCTATATCTTTATACTCCCAACCAAGAAGTGTCTAAGTTCTATAACCTTGGTCTATGAGAGAAAATGAGAGCATTCTACACACTGTTCAGGTCATTGTGTGACCTGATCATATTTTCTACTTGCAGACCTTTCAGACGTTTGGATGGCAACGGGGACCTTCAGTGGGACAAGATCAAGAGCTTGGATAAGGGCCAGATCTACAAACAGGTAGGAGCGGAGACATTACCCAGAAATATTACTTTATTCAGTGCATTCAGAAAGTATTCAGACCTCTTGACCTTTTCTACATTTTGTTACGTTACAGCCTTATTCTAAAATGAATTAAATCTAAATTTTCGCCTCAATCTACACACTACCCCATAATGATAAAACAACAATTTGATTTTAGCAAATATATGAAGAAAAAACCCCTGAAATATCAGGTATGACGCTACAAGCTTGGCACATCTGTATTTGTTAAGTTTCTCCCATTCTCTGCAGATCCTTCAAGCTCTGTTAGGTTGGATGGGGAGTGTCGCTGCACAGCTGTTTTCACATCTCTTTAGAGATGTTAGATCAAGTCCGGGCTCTGGCTGGGCCACTCAGACATTCAGAGACTTGACCCGAAGCCACTCCTGCGTTGTCTTGGCTGTGTGCTTAGGGTCGTTGTCCTATTGGAAGGTGAACCTTGGTCCCAGTCTGAGGTCCTGAGCGCTCTGTAGCAGGTTTTCATCAAGGATCTCTCTGTACATTGCTCCGTTCATCTTTCCCTCGATCCTGACTAGTCTCCTGGTCTCTGCCGCTGAAAAACCTCCCCACAGCATGATGCTGCCACCACCATGCTTCACCATAGGGATAGTGCCAGGTTTCCTCCAGATGTGACACTCTGTCACCTCCCTGATCAAGGCCCTTCTCCCCTGATTCCTCAGTTTGGCCGGGCGCCCACCTTTAGGAAGAGTCTTGGTGGTCTCAAACACCTTCCATTTAAGAATGATGGAGGGAGGCAACTGTTCTTGGGGACCTTCAATGCTGCAGAAATATTTTGGTACCCTTCCCCAGATCTGTGCCTCAACACAATCCTGTTCCGGAGCTTTACGGACAATTCCTTCGACCCCATGGCTTGGTTTTAGCTCTGACATACACTTGTCACCTTTGGGACCTTTATATAGACAGGTGTGTGCCTTTCCAAATCATGTCCAATCAATTGAACTTACCACAGGTGGACTCCAATCAAGTAGAAACGGCTCAAGGATGATCAATGGAAACAAGATGCACCTGAGTTCAATTTCAAGTCTCATAGCAATGAGGGTGAATAATTACTGCATGTAAATAAGGTATTTTTTGTTTTTATACATTTGCAAAATTTTCTAAACTTGTTTTCACTTTGTCGTGGGGTAGTGTGTGTAGATTGATGAGGAAAAAAACTAATTTTAGAATAAGGCTGTAATGTAACAAAATGTGGGAAAAGTAATTGGGGTCTAAATACTTTCAAATCCGCTGTGTATATATACGCAAAATGATACGTGAGAGTGTGGGCCAAAGTTCTATGCCAGCTTGTAAATTATGAACTTCTCCATTTGAATTGCAAAGTGACTAACTCAGTTGCAGGACTTACCAGCACTTGTGTTCCAGGTAGTGGTCATTTGTGAGATTCACAATGTCAATGTCGCATTTGATCCTTTTACTGTGGGAAATTAATGACATGATTGGAATGGCATTACATTTTTTACATTTGAGTCATTTAGCTGATGGTCTTATCCATTGCGACTTACAGGACATTTATGTACTTTTGCGCACAAGTCCCCTATGGGAATCGAACCCACAACCTTGGTGTTGCAAGACTATTGTGATGTGTGGAACATTAGTCCAAGTTACTATTTAATCAACCTGAATCAAATGTCCCTAGTCTGAGTAATGCTGGTCTTACAAAGATGGCCTTTGAAGTCTACGTAAAGATGTTAGTCTTGTCCTTGAAGTTAGTTCCCTGTTGTAGCTGAAAATGGATCAGGTTTAGTGAAAAGTGGATTATATTTTGATGCTGTGACATGTATTGCCTCTAGGGTTGCAAATGGAGGGTATATTACTGAACAATAACAAAGTTTACCTGTAAACTACCAGAATCTGGGTGACTAAAGTTTTTATTTGTATTTTATCAGATTATATTTTGTGTGGCCTTTTTGGGTACTTCAGATTACTGTAATGATCTCTGGCCCTCTGTGTGGTCTTGTCACATGTAAATATAAAATAATCAAATAAGATGATTTTTAAACTAAACATTTGAATGACAAAACTGTAAAGCATTATCCTAAATATAAACTATCAACTTGGTGAATACCATTGGTGTTTTAATATGAGGGTTTCAGCATGAAATATCCTTAATTTTTATACACACATTTATTTTACTATGTCAATATATCTTTATTGTAAATGTTTTTTCACCAAACTGGTGGCAGATGGGGAAAAAGTCAAGTTCCTCTTGAACCAAATGGTCTATCCACTAGAAACACATGGACAAAGATTTAAAAAATGTTTTCAATATATGAATACATTTTTTTTGTTATTCAAGAATAAATGACTGAAGTTACCATAGATTGACATAGATTACCTGTTAATTCTGTTAACTTTGGTAAATTACCAGTAGTTTTGCAACCCTAATTGCCACAGTAGGACATGGTAACCATGCAGTACTTTTCCGCTCTCCCTAAGAGCACTGCCAACATCATTGGCAGATTGACCCACAGTCAAGGCCAATAGTTGTCTGCTGCTAAGGCCTCAGCAGAATTTGGTGGAAGACCACATCTTTATATTAATTGTCATGTTATAGTTCTGCCAATCCACAGTCCTTTTTTTGCCTTATTTCCTCCTGTTTTTACTTCAAGCATTACAACTTAAAGGCCCAGTGTAGTCAAAAAATGTGTGTTTTCATATACACTGAGTGTACAAAACATTTTAAGGACACCTTCCTAATATTGAGTTCCATTAAGGTGTCCTTAATGTTTTTTGCACTCAGTGTATATGTCCACACTATGAGATTGGAATAATATTATGAAAATTATGATAATGCCCTTTAGTGTAAAAAAAAGATCACCTGAAATGTTTGCCTGTTTTTGGTGGGATGGGGTTTTGGCCTGCCTGGTAGGCCAGGCGATTAAATTTGTTCAAAGACCAATTAGAAAGTGTTCCAAACCTTTCTGCCAATACGTATTTTTTTTTCTCGTTTTCCCCTCCCCATTCAGGACTGTCTCGGAGTGGTCAATCTAAATTCTTGCTTGAGAAATTGCTCTTTGCTAAAAAGCTATTTTTGTTAATTTTTTTAACCATCACAGAAAGGTACTTAATTGTTACCCAGAAATGATTTGATATTGAGATCAAAATGGCTGCATTGGACCTTTTTAATCATCTTTCCTAGTGACATTCATTATGCTGTCTCCTTGTTGTAGGGCAACCTGTTTGACTTTCTCAGGCTCACAGGATGGAGGGGATCCAAGGTGCTCTACTTTGGAGATCATCTGTACAGTGACTTGGCAGTGAGTCATACTATATTATGTCAGAAGTTTTGGTTACTGATACAGGCAGTGTAAATGTGATTTCAGAACACAAGAAATGCACACATGAATTGATTGTGTTTCAAGGACTGTGCCTCGCATTGTTGTGCTTACAATGTAATAACTTGTGGCATGCTGTGGCTAATCGTTGTGCTGGGCTGACTGCTCATGCTCTCCTGCAGGACCTGATGCTGCGTCACGGCTGGCGGACAGGGGCCATAGTACCAGAGCTGGAGGTGGAGACCAGGGTGGTGAATACGGAGCAGTATGCACAAAGCCTCACCTGGCTGCAGGCACTCACCGGTCTACTGGAACGCATGCAGGTACACTATTGGGCATTTTACCACATAGAACTCAGCAAACTGTGAGATCAAAGCAATAGGTTAAGTTACACGTCTTGCATTTACCATGACGGGTCCCTTGCCTTTATGGGATGTGTTCCCAATCAATTGTACCCACGCAAAAAACATGACTACAACAAGCTAATATTATGATTTTGCTACCCATCAGCCATGCAATTGAGAATGGAGACACTTGACGCCATGTTTTTCTTGAATGTTGAGATGAAGGTATTCAAGTGAAACATTTTTTATTGAACCTGTGCAGGTGCATCGAGATCCAAAGTCAAAGGAAGTTCTACAGGATTGGTTGAAGGAAAGAGAAGAGCTTCGGTGAGTCTAGTTATAGTAGATAAATTGTACTTAATTTATCAAAACCGTCGGACAGCTAGTCAGACCTTAAGGATTCTGTGTAATTTTGACTTGGCAAGCTTCGTACAGACCTAGGGCCGAAGGAAGCTCATTTCTTTCATTTTCCCCCTCAGAGCTGTGACCAAGAACCTGTTCAACCCTCACTTTGGCAGCATTTTCCGCACCTGCCACAACCCCACCTTCTTCTCCCGTCGCCTGTGTCGCTTCTCTGACCTCTACATGGCATCCATCAGCTGTCTGCTCAACTACGACCTCTCCTACACCTTCTACCCTCGTCGCACCCCCCTGCAGCACGAGGCGCCCCTGTGGATGGACCAGCTTTGCACTGGCTGCATGAAGACTCCCTTTCTGGAGGAGATGGCTCACATCCGCTGAGGGCCGCTCCGAGGTTTCACAAACTTCAAACTTGATATAAAGAGGCAGGAACTGAAGCTATGCCGGGAGTAAGGAGAATTGGGGCATGGTGCACAGATCATGAGTGCCACCTCCTGGGTGGTTGTATGCCAGTAGGTAAAGTGAAAAGGAAGGGAAAAGGGGATACCTAGTCAGTCACACAACTGAATGCATTCAACCGAAATGTGTCTTCCGTATTTAACCCAACCCCTCTGAACCAGCATACAGTAATGGTAAACTATCTGGCTATTCGAGTTACCCAACATCACTTGGTTGGCAAGAACATTTAACGGGTTAAGCCTTTCGTTACTTTTTAGGTTAGTTAAGTTGAGGTTGCAACTTGTAATTAAAAACCAAAACAATTTGAACAATAACTGTTTGTACATGGTGCGGATATCTGTTACTTGATAACTCTTCTTTTTTTTTTCTCTCTCTCATTTTAACCATGTAGCCTCCTCACTGTAACAGACTGATTTAATGACCTCATTAGTTTGAGTTATGAGTAATGGATCTTAAGTTTATTGGTGTATAGTCTTGGCTGTTACTGTATTTGAGTACGACCATTCACATTGTAGTATGGTTCAGGGCAAGCTAATTTGTTGCAGTCACTAGAAATCTATTTTGGGTCAATCTTGAATCGGTGGCACTTTTGCAACCATGAGTTAACACTTTAAAATGGGAAATAGTTACACATCATACATGTTTTTGTTTGTCAATAATACAATATAGGCTAATGCAAGTCGTTTATACTGCAAAACGTTTAAGTCTCAAATTAAATATCACATCTTTTGTTGCTCAAAAGCTTAATTATCCATTTGTGTCACTTCAAAGTAATAAATGAGTTAAGAGTACCAAATATGACTGCTGAAACAACAATACAAATAGGGTATCTCCCTCTCATAAATGAGAGTTAAGTTATATGATATAAAAGTGTAATTTAGCTGACAAATGTGTGGTAATGGTTTATATATTTGCTCCTGGCTGTCAGTCTGTCTATCTCTGTGGGACAGCCAGTGGCGACCCGTCATTCAGGGCAGGTGAGAGCCCCACCTGTTTAAGCCCCACTCTTTTAGCCTGTTTTGCATGTAATTACGTGTCACATATCACTTTGCAAACATTGTAAAAAATATATATAATCATTGAGTTAATAAAGCTGCATACAAACATGGTCTATTTTTTGCTTTCTTGAGTAAGGCAGCTCAAATGCAGGTGTTTCAGCATAGTGCTTTCTGTGGTGGTGGGGCAGCCAGTGAAATACAGAGCGTTGGGGTTGGCAATGTTCTCGAGTTGCGCCGTGATTGGGTAATGTTTTTCTAGTTGCGCTGTGATTGGCTCAGTGTTCTGCCATATCTAATGGTGAAGCTTGAAAATTCAAGCCCATTAGGTGCTGCCATAGTTACATTAGAAGTGTCCATCCAAGAAGGCTCAAGGGCTCCCGAGTGGCGCAGCGGTCTAAGGCACTGCATCACTACAGACCCTGGTTCAATTCCAGGCTGTATCACAAGAGTTGGCCTTCATTGTAAATACAATTTTTTTTCTTAACTGACTTGCATAGTTAAATAAAATAGGTCATTGGCCACAGATAAAATTACATCAAATCACATATCTACAGTAACTTTGATTGGACTGATCATGTCAACATCATACTTTCAAAATCTTAGCTAGCAGTCATTATGAATCAAGTCAACAATCTAATGGCAAATGCTTTTTAATTCTTGTCATATGAAGAGAAATAATAGAATGTATTGGTGCACGGCCATTGGACATACTTTGCACAACAAGTTGGAAATCGCAAATTCAACAATGAGTGGTTTGGAAGGAATCAGTGGCGAACTGCAAGCATTGCAAATCAATCACTAGTCTGCTATTCAGTGGAGTGGGTGTGTGGTCACAAGTTTGGGTTTAAGGGTCTCTTTTCCAAGCTTAAAAGGATAAACATTCAACATTGGCCATGCTGACTTCTGCTGCGCTCAACTTGAAACTCGGAACTGGGAAATCTAACTTCAGTGAGTTCAAGACAACTGGGAACTCTAGCTCTGACTGGGAAAATAAGTTTTGAATGGTCATCCAACTCGGAATTGCAAGTCGAGAATTTGGGCCTCTTTCTAGAGCTCAGACCTGAAGATCACTGACGTCATGATTGAACCTTGTTTATTTTTGTTGTTTTTTTGTTGTCTTGAAAGCACCATAAATCCAGAGAATTCCAGACTGATGACAAAGTTTGATAACAAAATTTCCCCACGAAGGACCGCTGCGCCACCTTCCTGTTCAAATGAGCACAGCACAACAAGGTGAGTCCAAAGAAATGTATTGTATGCTGCTGCATAAATTGTAATAATTATGTAATAATATGTGTATACATACTGTAGCTAAGAAAGTAATACTAAGTGAATATTCTGTAGTAAGCTGTTAGTAGCCCATGTGCCTCACCCTAATAATTTTACCTACTGTTCTGACTTAGTACCACCTAGGTTGCACATTTCAGGGATTATTCAGAGGTGGAAACTTTCCATGGGACTTAACTGGAATATATACAAATTATTATTAATACTATTTAAATGTATATGTTTTTTTGCATTGCATATATTTACCACATCATATGGAGACAGAAACGTAAACCTTTTACCTTATATCAGTAGACATAATTTAAAGTGATTAAATCCTAACAATAGAAATAAAAAAAAACAATTTAGGTACGAATTGAACTTTAACTAATTAAAATGAGTTGACTCTTCACATGGGATGATTTCACTGAACAACAAAAGGGAATATTGAATGATCCCCAATGATCCATCGTATCTCCCAAAAACGTTTTCGACATACATCTGTAAAATGATAGTCTAGAAACTAAAGCTTTGGTTGTCACCCTCTCAGGCTTCCATGTTTTCTCCCTGGACCTTCTCAATGTCCACCTCTTGAACATCAGACTCTGAGGCCTCATCTTCACTGTCACTCTCCAACCTTGTTGAGGATGGCTCATTGTCAGGCTCAAAAAAAAAAGAAGTTTTGCCCAGATGGCCACCAATTTTTCAACCCTTGTATTGGTCAGCCTGTTGCGTGTTTGGTGTGTGTGTTCCCAAACAAGGACCAGTTGCGCTCTGAGGTGGCTGATGTTGGTGGGATTTGGAGGATGATGGAGGCAACAGGGGAAAGAGCCTCAAAGTTCCTTCCACAAGATGAGATATGTTGGCATGACTGCCATATTGCATCTCCATCCCAAAGCCCTTGCTTGGGAGTGTACTTCCTTATGGGCTTCAGGCAGAAGTCTTCACACTTTTTGATGTATTTCAGAACTGCAGTTTCCTCAACAGTGAAGTGAGCAGGGCAGTATGGATTTCTACTCTTACATCTACAAACAGAGTCTGAACATCAGACAGGGTGGCATTGTCTTCCTCAATCCATGCAATGGCTACTGCTATAGGTTTCAGGCTGCTTACCGCTCTCTCCCAAAATACATTATCCAGGAGGATCCTCTTGATATGGCCATTTCTTGGAGAGACTCCTTCCCCTCCAGGAGACTGTCAAACATGATGACAACACCACCCCAACAGGTCTTGCTGGGCTGCTTCAATGTGGTGGTCTTATTCTTCTCACTTTGCTTGGTGAGGTAGATTGCTGCTATAACTTGATGACCCTTCACATACCTAACCATTTCCTTGTCTCTCTTGTAGAGTGTATTCATTGTTTTCAGTGCCATGATGTCCTCGAGGAGCAGATTCAATGCATGAGCACCACAGCCAATGGGTGTGATGTGAGGGTAGGGCTCCTCCAGTTTAGACCAATGTCTGTCACCAGACAATGCAAATACCTTCTGTGGTCCAAGGTCATTGATGACTGCCTTCAAAGTAGGTGTGTCCAAACTTTTGACTGGTACTGTGTGTGTGGTGATAATTGAGTTGTTTGCTCTAAGCTAGTTCATATGCATTGCGACCCTGGTCTATAGGGTTAAGGCAGAGACAATAAGAAGGCAGAGTGGCAGAATAAATTCAACCACACCTTTGTTTCATACAAAATCGGAGAGCAACCTATGTCCGGTGAAGTCCACAAAGCATATTGCATGTAACAAACCATTACATAACCTACAGCATGGTCAAGCAAGTTAATGTTTCCGACATTTTCAGACCACTAAACTATTGATTTAGAACCACAGAGAGTTACTGCAAGTCGCATAGAAAATAGGAGCTGCCTCCACTATTCCAGCACCATTTCGACTTAAACATTTCAATATCATCAAATCACCTATGCTTAGTCTAATACAATGACAACTAAAAGATAACAAAAACAATTTACTCCAATCAAAGCTAAATATGATGTGGCTGTCCATGGTTCTGATTTGTGAGCGTGCAAGTAGAAAAAACATGTTGACTCAAGCTACTTGTAGGGAAATGTCAATGCCTTCCTCCTCTTTCATGTTGACAAAAGAGTATATCACTCTGTCATACAGTACAAACTTTTTTTGTTGTCCTAAACTACCTGGCAAAATGCTTTCTCGCTAGCCTAACTTCCTTTCAAGGGAAACATTAGCTAGCATGAGCCTTCTAGCCTACATCTAGCTACATATTGAACTTCCTCTCTCAGACCAGGGGCACAATGTATGAACTCATGGTGGGATCAGAATCGCTGTTATAATCATTGGCCAGTACGGAGAATTAAGTAAAACTACAAGTCCAAATCCCCATCGCCATTCATGGCTAATTTAGGAAAGGGACAACATCACAACGAGATGCATAATGAGTTTCTATCAATGACGTATACAATCTAGGTGATGTGATTGGAGTGAAGCCAAATCAAAACTGGCTTCCCTTGACACTTTTTTTGGGTGCGCCAGGACCATTCAAAATTGAGCTAACTCAGTTTAGCTCAACACTGATTGGCTACTATTTTGTGAAGGTTTTTTTTATCAAGGGAGGCCAAATGCTTACAGGCTTCCCTTGCATTCAATGCTATGGGTGGCAACAATCTAATACTCATTTGGACCAGACAGCATTAGATAGATGGCCAACACATAGAGACGAATAGAGCTGTTTTGCTCTCTTGGATGCTTTCTCCGGTGAAATTCATTAATCCTTTCGCAAATTTAAGGGAAATGTTGAAACAGAAAAAAAGATATATATATATATATTATAAACATACACACACACACCCACCCACTGCCTTTGACAGGTATTTAGACTTTTTACACATTTTCTTAGGCTACAGTCCTATTCTAAAAAATAATATTTTTTAAATTTCCCTCATCAATCTATGCACAAAACCCCATAATGACAAAGGAAAAACTGTTTTTTTAATATATTTTTTAAATAAATGTTTGCTAATTTATTAAATTAAAAATATATATATATATTACATTTACATAAGTATTCAGACCTTTTACTCACTAATTTGTTGAAGCACCTTTGGCAGCAATTACAGCAGAGTCTTCTTGGGTATGACGCTACAAGCTTGGCACACCTTTTCCTGTAGTCCATGATCATCACCTTTGTCTTGATCACGTTGAGGGAGAGGTTGTTGTCCTTGCACCACACTGTCAGGTCTCTGACCTCCTCCCTATAGGCTGTCTTATTGTTGTCAGTGATCAGGCCTACCGCTGTTGTGTCATCAGCATATTTAATGATAGTGTTGGAGTCGTGCCTGGCCGTGCAGTCATGAGTGAACAGGGAGTACAGGAGGGGACTGAGGACGCACCCAAGGGGATATAGCAGCTAACGACCCCTGAACGCACAGCCGCTAATCTGCGGCCTGCTAGCTATCTAAAGCACATTGGACTGCTGGTTTAAGAGGCCCTTCGGTCATATTTCTTTGCCACTATACATATTTTGCCAATTGGTCTGGTTTACCACACGAAGCCCTGCTGATCCATCCGCTGATGTAAATGCACGAGGCGGCCACAACAGACTTTCCTCCGTTGTGTCATCCCTCTAAGGCCTTTCTGTTAGCCTGCTAGCCCCGTTCCACTAGCTGCCTGAAGCCACGTACTGGACTTGTATGATCACCCGGCTACGCATGCCTTTCCCTAACGTCACCATGCCGTGTCGCTTGCTGTTCTGGTTTGTAACTATTGTTTTATTTCACTGTAGAGCCTCTAGCACTGCTCAACATGCCTCGGCTAACAATTTAGTTCCACCTCCCACACACACAGTGACATCACCTGGTTTAAATGCTATCTTTCATTATCACTATATGCACAGGTTTACCCCTACTGTATTCACATCCTACTATACCTTTGTCTGTACATTATGCCTTGAATATATTCTAACGTGCCCAGAAATCGGCTCCTTTTACTCTCTGTTCTGAACGTACTAGGCGTCCAGTTCTGTTATCCTTTAGCCGTACCCTTATCCTACTCCTCCTCTGTTCCTCCAGTGATGTAGAGGTTAATCCAGGCCCTGCAGTGTCTACTTCCACTCCCATCCCCCAGGCTCTCTCATTTGTTGACTTCCGCAACCTTAAAAGCCTTAGTTTCATGCATGTTAACATTTAGAAGCCTCCTCCCTAAGTTTGTTTTATTCACTGCCCTAGCACACTCCACCAATCCGGATGTCCTAGCCGTGTCTGAATCCTGGCTTAGGAAGACCACCAAAAACCTTGAAATTTCCATTCCTAACTATAATATTTTCCGACAAGATAGAACTGCCAAAGGGAGCGGTGTTGCAATTTACTGCAAAGATAACCTGCAGAGTTCTGTCTTACTATCCAGGTCTGTACCCAAACAATTTGAGCTTCTATTTCTAAAAATGAACCTTTCCAGAAACAAGTCTCTCACCGTTGTCGCTTGCTGTAGACCACCCTCTGCCCCCAGCTGTGCCCTCGACACCATATGTGATTTGATTGCCCCCCATCTATCTTCTGAGCTCGTGCTGCAAGGTGACCTAAACTGGGACATGCTTAACACCCCGGCCATCCTACAATCTAAGCTTGATGCCCTCAATCTCACACAATTTATCAATGAGCCTACCAGATATAACCCCAAATCCGTAAACACGGGTACCCTCATAGATATCATCCTAACTAACTCACCCTCCAAATACACCTCTGCTTTTTTCAACCAAGATCTCAACGATCACTGCCTCATTGCCTGCATCCGTAATGGGTCTGCGAGCAAACGACCACCCCTCATCACTGTCAAACGCTCCCTAAAACACTTCTGCGAGCAGGCCTTTCTAATCGACCTGGCCGGTGTATCCTGGAATGACATTGACCTCATCCCAACAGTAGAGGATGCCTGGTTATTCTTTAAAAGTGCCTTCCTCACCATCTTAAATAGGCATGCCCCATTCAAAAAAATGTAGAACCAGGAATAGATGTAGCCCTTGGTTCACTCCAGACCTGTCTGCCCTTGACCAGCATAAAAACATCCTGTGGCGTTCTGCATTAGCATCGAATAGCCCCCGTGATATGCAACTTTTCAGGGAAGTTAGGAACCAATATACACAGGCAGTTAGGAAAGCTAAGGCTAGCTTTTTTTTAAACAGAAATTTGCATCCTGCAGTACAAACTCAAAAAAGTTCTGGGACACTGTCCATGGAGAATAAGAGCACCACCTCCCAGCTACCCACTGCTCTGAGGCTAGGAAACACTGTTACAACCGACAAATCCACTATAATTGAGAAGCATTTCTCTACGGCTGGCCATGCTTTCCACCTGGCACCCTCAACTGCCCGGCACCCTCCACAGCAACCCGCCCAAGCCCCCACCCCTTCTCCTTCACCCATATCCAGATAGCTGATGTTCTGAAAGAGCTGCAAAATCTGGACCCCTACAAATCAGCCGGGCTAGACAATCTGGACCCTCTCTTTCTAAAGTGATCTGACGAAATTGTTGCAACCCCTATTACTAGACTGTTCAACCTCTCTTTCGTATCGTCTGAGATTCCCAAAGATTGGAAAGCTGCCGCGGTCATCCCCCTCTTCAAAGGGGGAGACACTCTACACCAAAACTGCTACAGACCTATATATATCTTACCCTGCATCTCTAAGGTCTTTGAAAGCCAAGTTAACAAACAGATTACTGACCATTTGAATCACATCGTACCTTCTCCGCTATGCAATCTGGTTTCTGAGCTGGTCATGGGTGCACCTCAGCCATGCTCAAGGTCCTTAACGATATCATAACCGCCATCGATAAGAGACATTACTGTGCAGCTGTATTCATCGACCTGGCCAAGGCTTTCGACTCTGTCAATCACCACATTCTTATTGGCAGACTCAACAGCCTTGGTTTCTCAAATGATTGCCTCGCCTGGTTCACCAACTACTTCTCTGATAGAGCTCAGTGTGTCAAATCGGAGGGCCTGTTGTCCGGACCTCTGGCAGTCTCTATGGGGGTGCCACGCTCTTGCTGCTGGTGATTCTCTGATCGACATCTACGCAGACGACACCATTCTGTATACTTTTGGCCTTTCTTTGGACACTGTGTTAACTAGCCTCCAGACGAGCTTCAATGCCATACAACTCTCCTTCTGTGGCCTCCAACTGCTCTTAAACGCAAATAAAACTAAATGCATGATATTCAACCGATCATTGCCCGTACCTGCTCGCCCATCCTGCATCACTACTCTGGACGGCTCTGACTTAGAATATGTGGATAACTACAAATACCTAGGTGTCTGGCTAGACTGTAAACTCTCCTTCCAGACTCACATTAAGCATCTCCAATCAAAAATTAAATCTAGAATCGGCTTCCTATTTCGCAAACAAAGCTTCCTTCGCTCATGCTGCCAAACATACCCTCGTAAAACTGACCATCCTACCGATCCTTGACTTTGGCGATGTCATCTATAAAATAGCCTCCAACACTCTACTCAGCAAACTGGATGTAGTCTATCACAGTGCCATCCGTTTTGCCACCAAATCCCCATACACTACTCACCACTGCGACCAATACGCTCTCGATGGCTGGCCCTCGCGTCATACTCGTCGCCAAACCCACTGGCTACAGGTTATCTACAAGTCTCTGCTAGGTAAAGCCCCGCCCTATCTCATCTCGCTGGTCACCATAGCAGCACCCACTCGTAGCACGCGCTCCAGCATGGATATCTCACCGGTCACCCCCAAAGCCAATTCCTCCTTTGGTCGCCTTTCCTTCCAGTTCTCTGCTGCCACTGACTGGAACGAACTGCAAAAATCACTGAAGCTGGAAATTCCCATCTCCCTCACTAGCTTTAAGAACCAGCTGTCAGAGCAGCGCACAGATCACTGCACCTGTTCATAGCCCATCTATCTACCTCATCCCCATACTGTATTTATTTATTTTGCTCCTTTTGCACCACAGTATCTCTACTTGCACATCCATCTTTTGCACATCTACCATTCCAGTGTTTAATTGCCATATTGTAATTGCTTCGCCACCATGGCCTATTTATTGCCTTATTTGACATAATTTGCACTCACTGTATATCAACTTTTTTTTCTTTTTTTCTACTGTATTATTAACTGTATGTTTTGTTCATTCCATGTGTAACTCTGTGTTGTTGTATGTGTCGAACTGCTATGCTTTCTTGGCCAGGTCGCAGTTGCAAATGAGAACTTGTTCTCAACTAGCTTACCTGGTTAAATAAAAGGTGAGGAAAAAGAAAAAAAATATATATATATATTTAAAAAAAAAAGTTTTCCAATCTAATTTAAAATGTAATTGATCGCAATCATGTCACACTAACCGTGACCATATAATAATGATAAATTGTAGATTCCAGCTAATTGTCATGCCGAAGTAAAATACTGGTGATTTAACATTCCTCTGCATGCAACAACCACAAAAAAAGATTCAGAAGCATCACTAAAGATGTAATATGTATGAGCGTCATATCCTGATTTCCATTCGTAAAAGTTGAAACTTCAATAATTTTTGGCAATATTAAAAGTCCCCATTTGTAACCAAGAAAGGTATTTTGACAAATATTTTAGTAAATCTGTACATTATATCTGTTTTCTGGTACTCAAAACATGTTAACGGAAATAAGAATTGATAATTTGACAAATTAGCTTCGGTGAAGTTCTGCAAATGTTTGAGAAGCGCTTTTATTTTGAAAGCTGATTCCCTTCAAACAGGAAATAGATCTCTTATTATCGCAGGTTTACAGGTCTGGACAAAGCGGCAACGGAAAAATACGGTTCGGCGCGATAGTTCTCGTTTTACAAATGGCTATAATATAATTTTTAAAAATTGAATACAACTATCGTGTGTTCAGTAAACTCCTAAACATGACAACTGAGGAGGAGAGGGGCGTAGTGCGTGTCAAAGTCAAGGTGAGGAATATGTGAATGATGGAATAGCAGCGGCTAGCTAGTTGGTGTACCCTTGCGTATTTTGCCAGGTATCACATTTCCAGATAGCAAGCTATTGTCAAGACTGTGGCCGACCTATTTGAGCCATTTCACATGACATTTGCGGTAGCTTGTAGCTAGCCTGCTTTGATGTTGGAACTGTTAAGCTATCCACATCATCTGCCTAGTCCAGACCAGTGCTTTGTTGTTTTTAGCATTGAGCCTACAGTTGCTAATGTCTATAGTAATGAGCAAAGTGTACAGTATGGTGTTTTGAAGACAAGAAGGAACTGGGGGGGTCAAATCTTGACGTCAGTGATCTTCAGGTCGGAAAGTCGGAGCTCAAGAACAATGCAGGAGTTTCCGACTTAGACTAACGAATTTTATGAATGTTAAAAACATTTTTCCTGTCGAGCTCGTTTCCCCCCCCCCTAGTTCCCAGTTGTCTTGAACGCGGCATTATTCTAACGTAATCTATCAACCCTCTTGGATCTTCTGACTATAAAAAGTAAATCATTGATTTAAAACAAATAAAGCTAGCTAAACAGATTAGGAATATTCGGTGATTGACAATGGTTTTACTTGCTGATGTGATGCGTTGTGGTCATGCACTAGGAAAATAATAGAAAGCAGAATTGTGAGTCAACTGAGTTTAGCAAGTCTTGACGGTTCTCTAGTAGGTTAATTGTGTTATTCCAAATAATTAATTCAGTGATTCAGAGACAGAACCCCACAGTAACGTGACAGGGTTATATAACTTTAGCTAAATAGTTTTTGTAATAGTAAAATAAAGGTAAAATAAAAAACATCACCACTCCAGGGGTGTATTCATTACGCCGATTCTGTTTTCAAAAAGTTTCGTCTGTTGGAAAACGGTTTGTTGCAAAACTTTCGCAAACGGAAAACACAAACCAGAGTTCGGCTTATTCATTATTCGTTATTCGGTTTCCGTTGCTAAATGGTCTGTCTGTTGCAAAACTTTTTGCAACGGAAGCCGTTTACTCCAAACTATAATCGTCTATAATCGAATTTTTTTGGGACAAATTGTTCCTTTTGTCCTGGTGGGAAAGGGCAGAGTGGAGTGCGATTCATTAGACAATAGTGTATTGTTTCGCACTCCATTTTCGCATAGGAGATTTGAGACACTTGAAATAAGGGCTGTGTTACGTGTAGGCTTACCCTTGTGTCTCTCGGACAAGGTCACTTTTATCAATATGTTTGGCTTTATTTACTCTCAGATTCGAATGCAATTAGCATCAAAGTAGACATCATGCAAAACTAAAAATCCCTGAAAGCTCCTGCACGTCATCTCTAGCTGACACCTTTGTTAAGAGGTATTGTCAATTTAAAACGTGCACAAGACTGTTCACAGAATTGTCCATTTAAAGAAATGTAGCCAATTTATTCATTACTATGTTAAAGCTAACATTAGAGAGATTCTTACCTTTGTATCTATTCGGCAGTCTCCTCCAGATCGTCATGGCATTTGTAGTTCTTTATGATAGCCACATTAGCAGCTAATTAGCATTTAAGCTTTGGTGGGTAAATACTGGTGAATACAGTGTATTGGGAAAGTATTCAGACCTTGAGTTTTTTCACGTTTTGTTACGTTACAGCCTTATTCTAAAATATATTAAATTGATTTTATTCCTCTTCAATCTACACACAATACCCCATAATGACAAAGCAAAAACTTTTTTTTGCAATTTTTTGCATATATACACTACCGTTCAAAAGTTTGGGGTCACTTAGAAATGTCCTTGTTTTTGAAAGAAAAGCTTTTTTCTTTGTCCATTAAAATAACATCAATTTGATCAGAAATACAGTGAAGACATTGTTAATGTTGTAAATTACTATTGTAGCGGGAAAGGGTTGATTTTTAATGGAATACATAGGTGTACAGACCCATTATCAGCATCCATCACTCCTGTGTCCCAATGGCACGTTGTTAGCTAATCCAAGTTTATAATTTTAAAAGGCTAATTGATCATTAGAAAATCCTTTTGCAATTATGTTATCACAGCTGAAAACTGTTGTTGATTTTAAAGAAGCAATAAAATTGGTTTTCTTTAGACTATTTGAGTATTTGGAGCATCAGCATTTGTGGGTTCGATTACAGGATCAAAATGTCCAGAAACAAAGAACTTTTGTTCTGAAACTCGTCAGTCTATTCTTGTAATCAGAAATTAAACATCTCTGAAGCACTCCACCAGAGCAGCACTGCCCGCTCAAGATTCTGAGCCTTCTTGGCAGGGTTGGTCCTGCAAAGCCAAAGCCCCCTAAAGGGAGAGCATCATATACAAGGAAATTCTCAAAGCTGCTAATGAGAACCTTGACGACCTTGTACCTAGCCGGTGGGGTGCCCCCACCCAGGCAGTGGCAGTGCTGGCAACACTAGGTGTAGTAACTAGAGGTCGACCGATTTAATCAGAATGGCCGATTTTAATTAGGGCCGATTTCAAGTTTTCATAACAATCGGAAATCGGTATTTTTGGGCGCCGATTTGCCTTTTTAAATTTAAAATACTTTTTATTTAACTAGGCAAGTCAGTTAAGAACTCATTCTTATTTTCAATGAAGGCCTAGGAACGGTGGGTTAACTGCCTTGTTCAGGGGCAGAACGACAGATTTTCACCTTGTCAGCTCAGGGGATGCAATCTTGCAACCTTACAGTTAACTAGTCCAACGCAATAACGACCTGCCTCTCTCTCGTTTCACTCCACAAGGAGCCTGCCTGTTACACGAATGCAGTAAGCCAAGGTATGTTGCTAGCTAGCATTAAACTTATCTTATAAAAAACAATCAATCATAATCACTAGTTAACTACACATGGTTGATGATATTACTAGATATTATCTAGCGTGTCCTGCGTTGCATATAATCTGACTGAGCATACAAGTATCTAAGTATTTGACTGAGCGGTGGTAGGCAGAAGCAGGCGTGTAAACATTCATTCAAACAGCATTTTCGGGCGTTTTTTTTGGTCGCAGCTCCTTGGTGTGCGTCAAGCATTGCGCTGTTTATGACTTCAACTCTATCAACTCCCGAGATGAGGCTGGTGTAACCGAAGTGAAATGGCTAGCTAATTAGCGCGCTCTAATAGCGTTTCAAACGTCACTCGCTCTGAGCCTTCTAGTAGTTTTTCCCCTTGCTCTGCATGGGTAACGCTGCTTCGATGGTGGCTGTTGTCGTTGTGTTGCTGGTTCGAGCCCAGGGAGGAGCGAGGAGAGGTCACAGGTACAGGAATGGCTGAAGAATTGCAACATTTGCCTAGAACTAAGCTGCAGATCGCAATACTGGGTGATTTGAAAAGCCATAGTCAATCAATAATATCATTAATGTAGCAAAAATGTTTATTTTTAATTTACAATTTGTAGAAGCTATGAGAATAAAAAAGGTTCAGTACTTTTGTGACGCATCACAGCACAGTTGAAAAATATATGACAAATAGAAATCCTAAATGGATGTTTAGAGATAGATTGGAGGGGTTGAATGGAGCGACTAAACAACAAGATAACCAATGTAAAACATATGGGATCTGTAAAATGTATATAGGTTCAGAAATTGTGAAATATCACAGTTAGAAATCAAACTGGATGGACATCAGAAATAGAGGAAGGACTAAAAACAAACTACATATAACTATTGTAAAATAGATTGTGTCTGTAAGATGTGTAAACTGAAGGTAGAAGCCTAAGTGTATGGGGTGCATAGAATGCAATTCTTTAAATAAAAAAACTATGCATTACAACTCCCACTGACAACTCTATGACAAGGACAGGTACACAGTAAGCCATAAATAATTATTTATAAATGTATCGAGTGGTAATGCAGGTTTGGAAGTCGCTAACATTGTACTCTATAGGAAAACAGTGGATTAGCCTGTGCAATTTGACAGAGATCACATAGAATAACGTTTTTATCAAACTACGGATTGCAGCACCCAAAGAAAAGACAACGGGTTACCGACTCGATGTAGGCCAAGTCGGAGGTATACTCATCGCATTTCGACTCCATTGAACTTTATGATGTAAGCTAGTGACACCTCACCTAGTAAGTTAAAAGTGGGTGTTTCTGCTGTCTTGTGGCACACACAGCCTATGCCTTATTTGGTATACAACCCATTCATTGTACAAAATAAAAAGATTGTATAAGGTCAGTCTGCCATGCATTACATTCACATTTTGTTGTTGCCTTTTGGTTTTAGACTGGTAGCCTGGGTTCTAAACTGAGAATTTAGTTACAATACATTTCTAAACTATCAGTCTGAAACCCAGGCTAGCCTTTTGATTGGAAAGGAAGAATGACATTGATTCAGTCACATGATTTTGGAGATGATTTGTGGACTACAGGAAAAAGAGGACCGCACACCCCCATTGTCATCGACGGGCTGCAGTGGAGCAGCTTGAGAGCTTCAAGTTCCTTGGTGTCCACATCACCAACAAACTAACATGGTCCAAGCACACAAAGACAGCCGTGATGACACGACAAAACCTATTCCCCCTCAGAAGACTGAAAAGATTTGGCATCGGTCCTCAATTCCTCAAAAGGTTCTACAGCTGCACCATCGAGAGCAGTGGTATGGCAACTGCTCTGCCTCCGACCACAAGGCACTACAGAGGGAAATGCGGACAGCCCAGTACATCACTGGGGCCAAGCTTCCTGCCATCCAGGACCTCTGACACCGCCTGGTACAGAAGAAGGCCCTAAAAATGTATAGACTCCAGCCACCCTAGTCATAAACTGTTCCCTCTGCTACTGCACGGCAAGCGCTACCAGAGCACCAAGTCTAGTTCCAAGAGGCTTCTAAACAGCTTCAACCCCCTAGCCATAAGACTCCTGACATCTAGTCAAATGGCTACCTAGACAATTTGCATTGCCCCCCCCCCCTTACACCACTGCTAATCTCTGTTGTCATCTATACATAGTCACTTTAATAACTCTACCTACATATGCTACCTCAACTAACTGATGCCCCCGCACATTGACTCTGTATCGGTACCCCCCCGTATATAATCTCGCCATTTTTTTTTTACTGCTGCTCTTTAATTACTTGTTACTTTTCTCTTATTCTTATCCATATTTTTGGGGGAACTGCGTTGTTGGTTAGGGGCTCATAGGTAAGCATTTCACTGTAAGGTGTATTCGGCCCATGTGACTAATAAAATTTGATTTACAGATGTTATAAAATGTGCCTACAATTAATGGTTACATTGTTTGTGATTGTTTCTCACATTCCTCAGAAGTGGGAGGGGATGCTGCCAGTGGAGCTCCGCTCGTTTGCTGTGGATCCTCAGATAACATCACTAGAGGTGCTACAGCACATCCTCATCCGAGCCTTTGAGTTAAATGGGTGAGGAGCATCAACATCATATCTACAGTGTTGTTGATTGACATGGAAAGCAGAATATCGGAGGTGCATAAGTGGGCAGCCCCAGGCATCACAGTGCTTGCTGAGTTACTACAGATCCTGATTCAGTACCAAGCTGTGTCGCAGCCGGCCGTGAACGGGGAGACTCATGAGGCGACGCACAATTTCCCCAGCGCCGTTCGGGTTAGGGGAGGGTTTGGCTGGCCGTGATGTCCTTGTCCTTGTCCCTAGGGCTTGTCGTTATGGCCAAAATATTATATCACAGTATTTTTTAAAAAATTGTACGGTACGATGGTATTTGACGGTATTTTTAGTTTTTGAATAATAAAAGTTATTCATTTGCTTTATGAGTAGTGAGTGATCGTAGGGTGGCAACACATGCATTCTAAGTGATTTCAATAAGTCTTTCTTCATTCTGTTTGTTTTATACTGTTCAATACAACTTCAACCAAAGAATTTTCAGCACTTATCATTTCAGCATTTCCTGCACTCAATTGCAGTGGTGGAAAAAGTACCCAATTTGTTATACTTGAGTAAAAGTTAAGATACCATAATACAAAATGACTCAAGTAAAAGTGAAAGTCACCCAGTAAAATACTACTTGAGTAAAAGTATTTGGTTTTAAATATTTAAGTATCAAAAGTAAATGTAACTGATGTATTTAATTATCAAGTATAAATACTTTCAAATTCCTTATATTAAGCAAACCAGATGGCACCATTAAAAATATAAATCAAATCAAATTTTATTTGTCACATACACATGGTTAGCAGATGTTAATGCGAGTGTAGCGAAATGCTTGTGCCTCTAGTTCCGACAATGCAGTAATAACCAACAAGTAATCTAACTAACAATTCCAAAACTACTGTCTTATACACAGTGTAAGGGGATAAAGAATATGTACATAAGGATATATGAATGAGTGATGGTACAGAGCAGCATAGGCAAGATACAGTAGCTGATATTGAGTACAGTATATACATATGAGATGAGTATGTAAACAAAGTGGCATAGTTAAAGTGGCTAGTGATACATGTATTACATAAGGATGCAATCGATGATATAGAGTACAGTATATACGTATGCATATGAGATTAATAATGTAGGGTAAGTAACATTATATAAGGTAGTATTGTTTATATATTTACATCATTTCCCATTATTAAAGTGGCTGGAGTTGAGTCAGTGTCAGTGTGTTGGCAGCAGCCACTCAATGTTAGTGGTGGCTGTTTAACAGTCTGATGGCCTTGAGATTGAAAAACAGCTTCTGTCTATTTTTAACCACATGTTGTAATTATGATTTGACTTGCGAATTAGAGCAAAACTGTTGGAATCATAGAAATAGAATGACTATTCTATAGTTAGAATATAATAGTGGGCACTTTGATTACAGTGTTTGAGATGACAACTAATTAAAATGCCAGGGAGGAGTTATTGTGACAGGGTAGGAACTTAAGTGTTTCCTAGGGGACCCTTGGCTACATTGGATGTTTTCTCTTAGCTACTTCATGTAGCTAACATATTCTTGCTTTGCATATTCCTCTTTGATTTAGAAGATACTGTTGCACAAACATGCTGATTTAGTTCTACACCATCACTGGTATTATCAGGATGTATTAGCTAGCTATGTTTGCTCTTACTCAGTACAATTATAAGCTATTAGCATTAGCGACTAACAATTAGCGTGTAATTAGCGCTAGTGCATTGTGTCAAGAACATTGTTGCGGGGTTGTGCGGAGGATGCATCGACCTTTGCCTCTCCTGAGTCCGTCGGAGTTCGGATCGGTTGCCAGGTGTACAATGTTTTCTCCAACACATTTGCGCCTGGCTTCCTGCAGTCAGTGCGTATCGGAGGATGCAGCGATGTGAGTCCAAGACGGTAACTACTAATTGGATATTCTGAAGGGGGACGACGACATGCACTAAGTTCGCCCTTTTATATATTGTTCTCAGTTACTCTCTTTTTGTGTTGGCATTAGTGAGGGCTGTGGCTGTCATGGAATTTTGGATGATGGTATTTGGCCAGCCACATTTTATTTATGTTATTACAAAGAATCAGGGGTTCTCTTAATTAACTTGCGCACATTTTGACGCACATTTTCTCCTTTCCTCCGCTCCTGACTGCATGTGCCGCCGAAGAAATAGTATTGGCGTCCCCGTTCAAGTCAATGATGGCATAATGGGTGGACTGGTGGCCATCGCGAGTGAACCCATAGGAACGAGACGAAGTAAAAGCAGGAAGTAAAAACCATCAATATGTGCTGTGATTTGTTGATTCAACTCAACTGTTATTACAAAGAATCAGAGGTTCTCTTAACTTACAGTATTCTAATTCCTTATTTGAATTAACATTCTACATTACCACTGTCAGGTTCTAAATGAATGAGGGATGCACAATATTTCGGTGAACATATTGGACTCGGCCGATATTAGCTAAAAATGCCAACATCGGTATCGGCTCGATGTCTAGTTTAACGCCCATGTGCAAAACCAATGTCAAAGCTGACAAGCACTACATATGCAACACAGCCATCCTAACCTAGCCTACAATGTCTGCTGTGTGGACCGAACAGTCAACAAGTCGAGCAGTCATTTGAAAGACATTTTCAGTGAGATAGCTCAAAGGCAAAATCCATTAACGCCAAGATAATGGGATTCATTGCCCTTGACAATCAACCGTTCTCTGTCGTGGGTGATGTTGGCTTTAGCCGACTGGTCGAGCACCAGTACATATGTTGCACCAATACAACCATCCTGAAAACAATGACCAGTAGAAACTGCAGTCATTTTCATTATTCTTAGCAATGATTTAGGAACCCTTGTGAGTACGTATTGTTGTCCGCCTATTGAAATTGAACTTTAGTTCATTAGAATAAATGACTAGACAGCTACTTAACCCTGTTGCCCAAAGCTAACGTCATAAGCAGACAACTAGCTTCATCTGGCTAGTGAGGCTCGACCGGACTGGGTTATGTGTTGTGAAGCTAGCCACAATAAGGATTAGACACCATACTGGAATTTGCGGTTTGCCTTCAAAATAAAAGTTCCTCTTTTGAAAGTGATGCAGAAGATTACAATTGGTGGAATCATGCCATATTCAGACTAGATAATGTTAAACAGGGTTCGAAATGTGAAGCAATGAAATGGTGTATCAGTCTTCTCGGTGACACCCACAGAACACAACTGTGAAGAGTTTACACAAATATTAGCATTGTAGCTCTTATTTCGTGACTGTGTGAAATCACCAGCCTATTGTGTGTGTGTGTGTGTGTTAATATTCATATTGCACTGTACAGCTTTACCTAACACGGAACCCAAACCGGCTGCGTGCGTGCGCCATCGTACAGACATTTATTTTGTCCCCCTACACCAAAGGCGATCACGACACGCAGGTTAAAATATCAAAACAAAAACTCTGAACCAATGACATTCATTTGGGGACAGGTCGAAAAGCATTAAACATGTATGGCAATTTAGCTAGTTAGCTTGCACTTGCTAGCTAATTTGTCCTATTTAGCTAACTTGCTGCAAAACATTTAGTCTTTCAATCACCCACGTGGGTATAACCAATGGAGATGGCACGTGGGTACCTGCTTCTATAAACCAATGAGGAGATGGGAGAGGCAGGACTTGCAGTGTGATCTGTGTCAGAAATAGGAATGACTTCTATTTTAGCCCTTGGCAACGCAGACACTCGCAAGCAGTGTGGGTGCAATAATTGAATAACATGGATTTCAACATTTGTTTTGCGATGCACGTGAAGTGTCCGGTCTGGTCAGCATGTAAGGATTGGGGATCAATGAAATGGGGTATCAGTCTACTCAATACCCAAGAGATTTTTTTCCCAACATCCTCCTTTGAGTTATCTGACTTAAACATCCACACAGTATTGTTTTTCCTCGTGAATAGTGTTCAATACACACAGGTTGATAATAAATGTGGCTCAATTCAGTTGTTTGAGTTCCGCAATAAGAGCTACTACGCTAATGTTCTCTGGGTGTCACTGAGTGGACTGATACCTCATGTCATTGATCCACAAGCCATAGGTAAGGCTGTACAGTGAAATAAGTATGCCCCCAATGCAATTCTAAAGTATAATATAGATCCAGTGTGATTTCAACAGATTTGTCAAATTAACAAATGATTGTATTTTGTTTTTTATATAACATTCCAACTCCGTTTAGCATGATCTATTCAATTATGGCATAATTCTACTATTTGTATTCATTTGCATCACTGTCAATGACATACTTTTATTTTGAAGGCTAACTACAAACTCCACTTGTGGCTAATCCTTATTGTGGTCATCTTAACATAGATGCGTCCGACCACTATTAATCAACTAAAAACTGTCTTATAAATTAGGGTTATTTTAGGGTTACAACTAGCTATGTAGTTAGCTACTGAAACAGATTGTCATTTTACTATGTTTTTTGGAAGAACATTGTTTGCATCCAGCTTTTATTATTTTTTAATGACCAACACTGTAGGTGCGCGAGACAACTTTACCAGCATCATAGCATACGTATCGATGAATCGTGACATATGAAAAACGAGTGGTAGTGTAATGACTATGTAGAAAATGAACGCATTAAATTATTATGTGACGTGCAGTCATATTCAGGGCCTGTATTATTTGACACGCAAAGACCCTAACAGCGTTCCATAGTATCAGAAGTCCTGGTTGAGAATTAAACGACTGAACAACGAAACAGCACAGCAAGTAAGTTAAATTGTTTTTAAAAGGTTTTACTGGTAATGGGGACATACAGTACTGTGCAGGAGTTTTAGGCAGGTGTGAAAAAATGCTGTAAAGTAAGAATGCTTTCAAAAATAGACATGTTGATAGATTATATTTATCAATTAACTATATGCAAAGTGAGTGAACAGTGAACTTGCACACAGTTTTTGAAGGAACTCTGCAGATAGGTTGGCCCAAACATCTTGGAGAACTAACCACACTTCTTCTGTGGATTTAAGCAGCCTCAGGTGCTTCTCTCTCCATGTAATCCCAGACAGACTTGCTGTTGATCAGGGTTCTGTGGGGGCCATATCTTCACTTCCAGGACTCCTTGTTCTTCTTTATGCTGAAGATAGTTCTTAATGACTTTCGCTGTATGTTTTGGTGTCGTTGTCAATTAAATTCTTGTAGGTACACTTGCACAAAGTCTTAGATTATGTAGGCATATAGTCAGGTGTATGATTGAACAATTATAACAAACAGGTGCTAATGATCATCAATAAGGATTTTGTAACACAATCATTAACTGAAACCGAAACAGCTGTTTAGGAGGAATAAAACTGGGTGAGGAACAGCCAAACTCGACTAACAAGGTGAGGTTGCTGAAGACAGTTTACTGGAAAGTCATATACCATGGCAAGACTGAGCACAGCAACAAGACACAAGGTAGTTATACTGCATTAGTAAGGTTTCTTCCAGGCAAAAATTTCAATGCAGACAGGGGTTTCCCGATGTGCTTTCCAAGCTCCTGAAGAAGCACAAAGAAACGGGCAGCGTTGAGGGCCGTAGACGCAGTGGTCAGCCATGGAAACTTACGGCAGCAGATGCTTAAGACACATCATGCTTACTTCCCTTCACAATCGGAAGCTGTCCAGCAGTGCCATCATCTCAGAATTGGCAGAAAATAGTGGGACCCTGGTACACCCATCTACTGTCTGGAGAAGTCTGGTCAGAAGTGGCCGTCATGGAAGACTTGCAGCCCAAAAGCAATACCTCCGACGTGGAAACGAGGCCAAGCGACTCAACTATATACAGAAACGCAGGAACTGGGGTGAAGAAACATTTCAGCAGGTGCTCTGGACTGATGAG
The DNA here is from genome assembly GCF_018296145.1 of Oncorhynchus tshawytscha. Lineage (NCBI taxonomy): Eukaryota > Metazoa > Chordata > Actinopteri > Salmoniformes > Salmonidae > Oncorhynchus > Oncorhynchus tshawytscha. The sequence goes on from NC_056444.1 coordinate 52,594,974, forward strand.
TCAAAATGTGAAATATTTGGCTGTAGCAGAAGGCAGTTTGTTCACCGAAGGGCTGCAGAGCGGTACACAAATGAGTGTCTGCGGGCAACATTGAAGCATGGTGGAGGTTCCTTGGGCTGCATTTCTGCAAATGGAGTTGGGGATTTGGTCATAATGAATGGTCTCAATGCTGAGAAAGAAATACAGGCAGATACTTATCCATCATGCAATACCATCTGATTGGCCCCAAAATTATTCTGTAGCATGATAACGACCCCAAACATACAGTTCTTAATGCCCTTTTGCTATCTTCAGCGTAAAGAAGAACAAGGAGTCCTGGAAGTGATGGTGTGGCCCCCACGGAGCCCTGATCTCAACCTCATCGAGTCTGTCTGGGATTACACGAAGAGAGCGAAGCACATAATGCTGCCTAAATCCACAGGAAAAACTGTGGTTAGTTCTCCAAGTTGTGGGCGAACCTACCTGCCGAGTTCCTTCCAAAAACTGTGTGCAAGTGTACCAAGAAGAATTTGATGCTGTTTTGAAGGCAAACGGTGGTCACACCAAATATTGATTTGATATAGATTTTTCTTCTGTTCACTCACTTTGCATTTAGTAAATTGATAAATATAATCTATTAACGTGTCTACTTTTTTTCTTTTATAGCATTTTTTCACACCTGCCTAAAACGTGTACACAGTACTGAATGTAAATGCCAACAAAATAATTTGGTGTGTGTAACTTTTCAAGTCGGGTACGAACAAATTCTTATTTACAATCACGGCCTACCCCGGCAAAACCCGGACGACGCTGGGCCAATTGTGCGCCGCCCGATGGAACTCACGGCCGATGTTAAACAGCCTGGATTCGAACCAGGGACTGTAGTAACGCCTCTTGCACTGAGCTGCAGTGCCTTAGACTGGTGTGTGTGTGAACTATTTAACTGTACTAGAATGCTTAAGGCCACTAAAAGGTTAAATATCGGTGGCAAGGAAAATATTGGATATCGATATCGGCCAAAAATGTCATAAAATGAACCTTTATAAAAATTTCACGGACGATTAGCTCAGACCAAGTTTATTCACCCATTGATTGGGTCAATACAGCTGCATAAGACCAGACATATTCACATAAGCACAGCTATTTAACCCTTTCTCCTATTCTAAGTCTCCTACACATCTGAATAGTCAATGCATCTCTGTTGCTTGACAGAACCTTAGTGATATCTGTTCATTCTCACTTCATCTGATCTGAACTCTGCCCCAAAGTGTTCACTCCTCCCCAACTCACGGCTGTCATGTTGACTCGTACCAGACTCTTTTCCTCCCATAGGATCCCTGATGGCTAACGATAACATATCCGGACACAATGTTAACATCATACATTCCCCTTTCTCCCTCAGTGATATGAAGAAGTATATTTAATATTTTCAGAACTCAATACCATAGAAATTATTGCATCACAATACCAGGCAGCCATTGCGAGTGTACCCATGAGTTTACCAGTCAAATTACCAGGGTTTGAGGTTACAAGCCCATTCTATTCATTGTTTGCCTCAACACCTTGCTTGTTTCAGCAAGGAGCAACAGAGTTTCAAGTTAAACCATGTAATTGTAGAAACGGACTCAACTGCGCAAATTCTGGGCGTTTTTTGTTGTTGTTGTAAAGCGGTTCTGATGGTTATTTTACGGTCTTTATCCATAATCTTTGGTTAAAGGGTAATTATGCCAGCCCTAGCATTAGCACAGTATACATGATCCCAATTTTAGCTCCAAGATGCCGGCTTTTTGAAAAGCCGTAATAGTAGATTGTGCTGATTTTATTGGTGCATTGAACCATGTTGCGTGCCGTAGTTTAAACACTTCATGGATAATGCTAAAACGATGACAGCATATCTGAATTCCACCATCTTCATGCAACTTTGACCATTCTGCAGAAAATATTAGAAAGTATTGTTGTGGGAGAAAGTTTTGCCTACAGTAAAGTTAAAAAAGAAATGATGAAGAGGGACATGCATAGCATTCGGAAAGTGTTCAGTCCCGTTCCATTTTTCCACATTTTGTTACGTTACAGCCTTATTCTAAAATGGATTAAATACACATTTTCCCTCATCATTCTACAGACAATAACCCATAATGACAAAGTGAAAACAGGTTTATATTTATTTTTGCAAATGTATTAAAAATAAACATTTGTTATTTTACATAACTATTCAGACCCTTGGCTATTTTAATATTTTTTATTTATTTCACCTTTATTTAACCAGGTAGGCTAGTTGAGAACAAGTTTTCATTTGCAACTGCAACCTGGCCAAGATAAAGCATAGCAGTGTGAACAGACAACACAGAGTTACACATGGAGTAAACAATTAACAAGTCAATAACACAGTAGAAAAAAAGGGGAGTCTATATACATTGTGTGCAAAAGGCATGAGGAGGTAGGCGAATAACTACAATTTTGCAGATTAACACTGGAGTGATAAATGATCACATGGTCATGTACAGGTAGAGATATTGGTGTGCAAAAGAGCAGAAAAGTAAATAAATAAAAACAGTATGGGCTCAGACAGCAGATGTTTGAAGTTGGTGAGGGAGATAAGTCTCCAACTTCAGCGATTTTTGCAATTCGTTCCAGTCACAGGCAGCAGAGAACTGGAACGAAAGGCGGTCAAATGAGGTGTTGGCTTTAGGGATGATCAGTGAGATACACCTGCTGGAGCGCGTGCTACGGATGGGTGTTGCCATCGTGACCAGTGAACTGAGATAAGGCGGAGCTTTACCTAGCATGGACTTGTAGATGACCTGGAGCCAGTGGGTCTGGCGATGAATATGTAGCGAGGGCCAGCCGACTAGAGCATACAAGTCGCAGTGGTGGGTGGTATAAGGTGCTTTAGTGACAAAACGGATGGCACTGTGATAAACTGCATCCAGTTTGCTGAGTAGAGTGTTGGAAGCAATTTTGTAGATGACATCGCCGAAGTCGAGGATCGGTAGGATAGTCAGTTTTACTAGGGTAAGTTTGGCGGCGTGAGTGAAGGAGGCTTTGTTGCGAAATAGAAAGCCGATTCTTGATTTGATTTTCGATTGGAGATGTTTGATATGAGTCTGGAAGGAGAGTTTACAGTCTAGCCAGACACCTAGGTACTTATAGATGTCCACATATTCAAGGTCGGAACCATCCAGGGTGGTGATGCTGGTCAGGCGTGCGGGTGCAGGCAGCGAACGGTTGAAAAGCATGCATTTGGTTTTACTAGTGTTTAAGAGCAGTTGGAGGCCACAGAAGGAGTGTTGTATGGCATTGAAGCTCGTTTGGAGGTTAGATAGCACAGTGTCCAAGGACGGGCCGGAAATATATAGAATGGTGTCGTCTGCGTAGAGGTGGATCAGGGAATTGCCCGCAGCAAGAGCAACATCATTGATATATACGAGAGACTCTGAATTGAGCTCTGGTACATTCTGATTCCATCGATCATCCTTGATGTTTCTACAACTTGATTGGAGTCCACCAGTGGCCCCCATCATTCATAAATGGAAGAAAGTTGGAACCATCATGACTCTTCCTAGAGCTGACCACCCGGCCAAACTGAGCCGTCGGGGGGGAAAAGGGCCTTTGTAAGTGAGGTGACCAAGAACCCAATGGTCACTCTGACAGAGCTCCAGAGTTCCTCTGTTGAGATGGAAGAACCTTCCAGAGGGACAACCAGCTCTGCATCACCCCAACAATCAGGCCTTTATGGTAGTGGCCAGACGGAAGACACTCCTCAGTAGAAGATTCTCTGGGTTGAGGAAACCAAGGTTGAACCCTTTGACCTGAATGCCTAGCGTCACGTCTGAAGGAAACCTGGCACCATCCCTACGGTGAATCATGGTAGTGGCAGCATCATGCTGTGGGGATGTTTTTCAACGGCAGGGACTGGGAGACTAATCAGGATTGAGGGAAAGATGAACGGAGCAAAGTACAGCGAGATCCTTGATGAAAACCTGCTCCAGAGCGCTCAGGACCTCAAACTGGGGTGACTCTTCACTTTCCAACAGGACAGCAATCCTTAGCACACAGAAAAGACGTCCATGAGTGGCCCAGCCAGAGCCCGGACTTGAACCCGATCGAACATCTCTGGAGAGACCTAATAATAGCTGTGCCCTTACGCTCCCCATCTAACCTGACAGAGCTTGAGAGGATCTGCAAAGAAGAATGGGAGAAACTCCCCAAATACAGGTGTACCAAGCTTGTAGCGTTATACCCAAGAAGACTTGAGGCTGTAATCGCTGCCAAAGGTGCTTCAACAAAGTACTGAGTCAAGGGTCCGAGTACTTAAATGTGATATTTTAGTTTATTTTTAATATGTTTGCAAAAATGTCAATTTGTTTTGCTTTGTCATTATGGAGTATTCTGTTTTAGAATAAGGCTTGAATGTAACAAAATGTGGAATGTCAAGGGGTCTGAATACTTCCTGAATTCGCTGTATATGGGATGCCTTGGATTGGCATGCTTTCTAGAATAGATATCACTTTTTTTTTTCTTGTTTCCTACTTAGCAAACGCAACTTTGGCATAAGTTACCTGTCCCAGGACCGTGGAGGTGTGGAAGTGTATCTCTCTCTCCTTTCTGACTGGGATTTAGAAGCTGCTTTTGTCAGTGCAGCTAAACCTTATCTACAGCTCAAGATGGACATGAATCTCTCCGAAGACAGTAAGCAGACATTCACTTGTATAACCATTTTAGGTCATTTAGTGAAAGCTAATCTGTTTATTTTTATCTCTGTTTGTGTTCCTTTGGGTCACCACTTTAAGAACTAGTTCAGTCGTTGATTTGGTGTGTGTGTGTGATTTCAGTATTCGCCTTATTGCTCTGTATATTTTTGGGGGATATGTGTTAAATTATGCTGAACAAAAATCTAAACACAACATGGTTTCATGAGCTGAAATAAGATTCCATAAATCTTCCATATGCACAAAAAGCTTATTGCTCTCAAATTTTGGGCACAGATTTGTTTATATCCCTATTAGTGAGCATTTCTCCTCTGCCAAGATAATCCATCCACCTGACAGGTGTGGCATATCAAGAAACTGATTAAACAGCATGATCATTAGGTGCACCTTGTGCTGGGGACTCAAATGTGCAGTTTTGTCACACAACACAATGCTACAGATGTCTCAAGTTTTGAGGGAGCATGCATTTGGCATGCTGACTGCAGGAATGTCCACCAGAGCTGTTGCCAATAATAAGCCGTCTCCAATGTTGTTTTAGAGAATTTATCAGTACGTCCAACTGGCCTCACAACTGTAGACCACGTGTAACCACGCCAGCCCAGGACCTCCACATCCGGCTCTTCACCTGTGGGATCGTCTGAAACCAGCCACCTGGACAGCTAATGAAACTGAGGGTTTGCACAACCAAAGAATTTCTGCACAACTGTCAAACTGTCTCGGGGAAGCTCATCCGTCTGTCTGCCATCTGCCTGGTACAGTTGAAACCAGGATTCATCAGTGAAGAGCACACTTCTCCAGCAAGCCAGTGGCCATCGAAGGAGAGCAATTGCCCACAAGTCAGTTACAATGCCGAATTGCAGTCCGGTCAAGACCCTGGTGAGGACGATGTTGTGTTGGCGAGCGGTTTGCTGATGTGAATGTTGGGTAATGTTATGCGTTGGCATAAGCTACGGACAACGAACACTTGCATTTTTATCGATGGCAGTTTTAATGCACAGATACAGTGACGAGATCCTCTGAGGCCCATTTTGGTGGCATTCATCCACTACCATCACCTCGTGTTTCAGCATGATAATGCATGATCCCATGCCGCAAGGAACTGTACATAATTCCTGGAAGTGGAACATGTCCCACTTCTTCCATGTCCTGCATGCTCACCAGGCATGTGAGCATGTTTGGGATGCTCTGGATCAACGTGTACAGCAGCGTGTTCCAGTTCACTCCAATATCCAGCAACTTCGCACAGCCATTGAAGAGGAGTCAGACAACCGGCCACAATCAACAGTCAATAACTCTATGAAGGAGATGTCGCGCTGCATGAGGAAAATGGTGGTCACACCAGATACTGACTTGTTTTCTGATCCAAATCCCTTTTTAAAAAAACAAACATTTTTTAAGTTATTTGTGACCAACAAATACATATCTGTTTTCCCAGTCATGTGACATCCATAGATTGGGGCCTAATTTATTTAAATTGACTGATTTTTAAATATGAACTAACTAAAATCTTTGCATTTGTCGTTTGTACAGAGCATCTGTTCCCTGTTAACTTTTTTTGTATTTTAATTGTGGGCCACTCCTTCATACAGTTCCATTGATTGATCACCTTTTTCCCCCCACTTTCTTATTCCCTTAAGGTCCCATTATGGAAGACTGGGACATAATAAGCCCCAAAGATGTGATTGGTTCTGACCAGCTTCCTGGGGATAGGAGGTCTTTGGCTGCTGCCGCCCTTCCCTTCACACAGTCCCTGCTCTCACAGGTTACTGATGATGCTCTCACTCTTCACCCTGTCAGACACATTTTTTACCAGCCAGTGCTGCCTTGAGTTTGTTTGCTTACAATGACCCAGTTGGGATTCAATCTCTCGCTGTCTGTCTCTGTGTTCAGATGATGGGTCGAACACTGTCTAGAGTACAGCAGGCCTTGAGCTGGTCGTATGGGGAGGAGGTGAAGCCTTTCAAGCCCCCTCTGAGCGATGCCGAGTTCCACAGTTACCTCAACGGCCAGGGGCAGCTGTCCCGGCCAGAGGAACTGAGGCTACGTATCTATCATGGTGGGGTGGAGCCCTCTCTACGCAAGGTAATTGTACATTCACTGAGAGATTTCAACAGCAAGTCTGCTACAAATATAATTGAAATTGCTTAAATATCAAATCACATGGGGCTGAATCCTAACTTGTGTGTATCTTAAACTTTCCCCTATCCTTGCATTTATGTCAATGGGAGATTTGCGCAAACATTTGAGTTGCGATTGAGAAGGGCTTATGGTTTCCAAAACATTGATGGGAAGTGTTTACTTATGCTCTTTGGATGTTAATAATTTTCCAAAATGTGGATTAGATGTGGGAATAGAGCATTTGGGTGTATCCTTGTTGTACTTTGGAATCTAAACAGACTATCTATGTAGGTCATTCAATGTGGAACAAGAACAAATGGCACAAAGAAATGCCATTTGGTGGTAGGAGAACTATAGTTTTCTATTACTGTGTTGTATGAACGCAATGACTTTAGAGATCCTGTATGTCAAAAACCATTACCTCTGTGCCCAGGTTGTCTGGCGATACCTCCTGAACGTGTACCCCGATGGGCTGACCGGTCAGGAGAGAATGGACTACATGAAGGGCAAGACTAGGGAGTATGACCAACTGAAGGGGGAGTGGTCAGCGAGGGCCAGTCCAGAGGACCTGGAGTTCATCAGGGGCAACGTACTGAAGGACGTCCTGAGGACCGACCGGGCCCATCCCTATTACGCTGGCTCCGAGGACAGCCCCCACCTCACTGCTCTCACCGACCTGCTCACCACGTTTGCCATTACACATCCACAGGTGTGGGGATCTATTTTTAAAAATGTATTTTGCTTTCTTTTTAAATTCCTTGACATGCAGACATGCTAAGGGGTGTGGTGTTAAGTTCAGTGAACAAATGATATGCTCAACACTGGTGTTTGGCATCTTAGATTATGTGTATTTGCTATTTAGTGAGTTATGATTAGTAAACTCAGTCTGCTTGCAGTGAGTGATATGTAAGTCCAGTTGTTGGTGTTCAAATGTCAGGGCTCCAGACTGCGAACATTTAGTCGCTGTGCTAGTTATATTTATAATTGGTCGCATTGATGCGATCTGTATATTCTACATACTCACCTCACTCTAAAAATCCTATTTTTTTTAAGCTACTAAAATCATGATTTGGTCAAACAGTAATGTGCATTATCCTCATGATCCTCCTGTAATGAAAGTCTGTGCCTGTTTCGCTGGGGCCTTCTGCTGTGTTTAGCGAGCCACGCACTCCCTCTCACCCGCACACTGGGAGAAAAACATTTGTTCTGATTGTAAGCTATAACATTTCATTACTCTTGTCACTGTTGAAAAGAAGAGATTATCAGCTTTCTGTAGGTACAATTTGTAATTCTTGACTCTTAATATTGAGCTATATAGCAACTATTTTTACAGCCAATATACTTGAAATGGCTTTATGATATGTAGCGTGCTAAATGAGCATTGGCCATTGTGAGTGGAGGCCTAATTCAATGGTGTTTTTTAGGACATTGCATTTACTATTAGATTAGGGATTGTTCGGGGGGGGGTGGAATTCAACATGCTTTTGTGGCACAGTCGATTCCATGCAGGGCTATGGGCCAGAAGGTTGAGAGTTCTCCGGCCACCACAGATGAGCTCACTATCCCTGCCCGTTTCATTATACTACGGTCAGAGCCGACTGCAGACAATCAGCTAGGGGTGCATCAGATTTTTCACATTTACTTGATATATTTATGGTATAAAACATAGTCAACAAATCCTCCACCAACCCGTGTCGGTGTCTATGCACCACGCAACCAATAAGCAAAGAATAGGACGCTTCAACATCATGGTTTGCGTTTTTAACACCACAATTATACACTGTCGTGCTCAAAGAGTAAATACATCCCTCCTGACCTTGTATCGAAGGCTTAGCTTTTTGATATTTTTTTCCATTCATCAAATGGACGTTGCCCATGGCTCTGTTTGGATGCTGGAATTCTATTAAGAGTGGATGAACGTGCGCAAGTATCCTACGGGAGACTTTAGAATTCTGATCAGATAAAAACACTAACTGGTTGTGTTTATGCTGTATATAAAAGGCCATGCATTTTTCTAAGTTAAATGACAAATATTTAGGCAATATTGACGCGTCAGGTTCTAAGTGCATGAGGAATAGCCTCTCGGATCATAGAGGAAGCAGAGCGTGCATTAAGCTTTCCTGAATAACTGGGCCTGCTGGAAGCATATGTGGCCACATTATTATAGGACGACTTGGGAGAATGATGAACCGCAACAGACAGCACATCTCGGTATCAGAAGAAAAAATACAGCCAGGCTGGCCTGCTACTGTGCCTTTCTTGTCCTATAAGGCTTTGGCTCGTGAGACTCCTTTTGAAATAAAACTTATTCGCCAAAGCGTTATTAAATTATCACGTTTGGCAGCAGCAAAACAGTGAGCAGACATCCCTCTTTTGATCTATGCATTGTGCATTTAGCCAGCTCATTATTACTATTTTGGACATGCTTAAATCCCCCTCCATATATGCCCATCATGAAACGAGAAATTAGATGATGCCAGTGCAGTGACTTTAAAAAAAAAAACATTTTTTAAAAAACATTTCATTTACTTTAATGTAATCGCTGCTTGTTTTCCGTTTCACTTGATTAAAAACCAAGCCCTCAGTAGGCTAACCTTACCCTACTATAACGGAGTCTGGTTCAACAGCAATATGTCTCCTGGTGTGTCTTTTTATCCTGGCATTGCAGCCAAGTAGCCTATACACAAAAGGTGTTTAAATGGTCCATTCCTGAGAGTGCCTTGAATTGAAAATATACTGCACATTCTAAAACATGCCTACCTGCATACTTCATTGTTTCAAGTGTCCATCCTCGTTTCCAAAGAGTGCCTCATCTGGGTTACCGAAGACGCGCTCCTCCAAATGTATTTAAATTATTCAGTCCTATAACCTGTCGAGTAGACCCACCGCTGATCCAAATGGTTGCCTTGGATAGATGCAGTTAATTCGGAATGAAACATTCAAATCACAGGGCTTTAGCATCGTTATTCAAATGACATTCACTGCGTTTAACAGCATAGAGTATAATTTTGTACTTATTTTTAAACAATAATGCAATTATTCAATGCATTTTGCTGTTGTAGGATAATTGTATTGTCCCTTAACAAGTTCAATAGGGGAGCTTTTTGAGCAGCGTGTGTATCATGTTCTTTCATGCACATTGACGCACCTGGCCTCTCCACTGCCTATCAGCTATTCCTCTTTGTTCTTGTGGATTTATATTGAACATTGGTGCAGCTTTGAATGATTTGGTGTGGTATGATTACTGGTTAACCGATTTACAGATCTGGGCAAACAATCCACCTACCACTAATGTCATCTGGGTATTATGTTTAGCGTTGGCGATCTAGCTAATGTGTTTTGAGTTTCCACTTACTCAGGTGGTGAAATAGCCACAAATAAATTAGCATATGATATTAATGCACATAAAGATGTTGGAAAATTAACCTCTATTGAACAAAATACAATTCTGGAGACCTATTTTAACAGTAAAATATAAGAAAAATATCCTAATTGTCAACACAATTTATGACAGTCACTGGGTTAGGTTGCACATCAAAATATCTTGAATCATGCATTCCTGCATGGACATGTTTAGATGAAACCACTTATTTCTTGAATATCATCTCAGTAGTCTACTTACACCTCGTAATCATTCACAGTGCTTTATTAAAGCTGGGCTGGTGCCATCAACTAAAAGTTAGTGGCACCAGGGAGAAATGTTTGTCTGTAGCCCTGTATATTTTTGCTGGGTTTAATTTATCTTAACTTCTTTGTTTCATAGGTGTCGTACTGCCAAGGCATGAGTGATATTGCTTCTCCGATACTTGCCGTCATGGACAATGAGGCACATGCATTCATCTGTTTCTGTGGCATCATGAAACGCCTAGAGGGAAACTTCCGTCCGGATGGCCATTTCATGTCCGTCAAGTTCCAGCATCTGAAGCTGCTACTGCACTACTCAGACCCTGAGTTCTACTGTTATTTGGTGTCCCGCGGAGCTGATGACCTCTTCTTCTGTTACCGCTGGCTGCTCTTGGAACTCAAACGGGAGTTTGCTTTCGACGATGCCCTAAGGATGCTGGAGGTCACCTGGAGCTCCCTGCCCCCTGACCCTCCCGAAACAGAAGTGGAGCTTCATGGGCCGCCGCTAGAAACAGACCAAACCATAGTGACATGTGAGAGTGGTGTTGAAAAGAGGCCCGCCATTACAGGGGATGATGGAAATGAAGGGGAGCTGAAAGAGAAGCAGCGGAGACGACACATGTTGAGGCCCTCAAGAGAGGAGGCAGATGGGGGGAGAAAGATCAAAATGGAGGATAGAGAGAGGGAGGACAGAGGAGCCAGAAGCGAGGGTGAGGGGAACTTTGACATGCCTGACGTGGGAAAGGAGAAGGCTCACAACAACATGCCTGTTCCTTCCTTCGAGAAGCAGACCAGCTTTGGCGAGTTCAAATACTACAGTGCACGGAACAAAGACAGCTTTGATTTCGAGCAGACAGACCCACCAGTGGGTCCTGTTGAGATGGAAGCCGCCTCACACCCATGGGAGAGGGCGCCTCTTATAAAGGACATTAACAAGTCTTCCAGCCCAGATACAGAGGCGAGGAGCTCCCCAAATGGACAAATGGCCTCTCCGGTCTCCTCGTTTCCTCCTGGTCTGCCAAACTGGAAAAACGTTTCCTCTCTGTCTCCAGGCTCCACTTCCTCCCCCTCAAGTTGGAGAGGTGCCTCCCCGGACACCCCGTCACCAAAGTTCACCTCTCCCATTTTACCCAACGGAAGGATGGCGGTGCCGAATGGAACCGGAGCCAACTCACCCGCTACCCCCACAGGGAGGTCCTTAGTTTCCTCTCCGCTGTTGTCTCGAGCGTTGCTCTCCTCGCCAATTTTGTCCTTTGGAAGAGCTCTTCCTTCGCTGCCCGTTGGACCGGTGAACAAGTCCTTTTCTAGTAACCTTCAATCTCCTTGCAGCAGAGCTTTTAGCACTGCGCCTCACACTCCAAATTCAACCAAACCAGAGAATACCACCATCAAACCTTGTTCCCTGCCACCTCCTCAAGAGTTTGGCAAAGGAAATCCTTTCATGTTGTTCCTGTGCCTGTCGATCCTGCTGGAGCATCGGGACCACATTATAAAGAACGGCTTTGATTACAACGAGCTGGCTATGCACTTTGACCGCCTTGTTCGGCGACACAATCTGGGCAGGGTGATGCAGCGCGCCAAGGCCTTGTTTGCAGACTACCTGCAGAGTGAGGTATGGGACTCAGAGGAAGGGGATGAGGTCAGCTCGGATTCGCCCACCACAGTCACTGCTGCTCTGTATTCCCCGCCCCCCTCTGCCACCAGGCTTCTTTTTACCCCTTTGTCATCCCCACAACCATCCTCCCCAAACTCCACCTATAACCTGGCTGACACCATACCTTCCCCGTCACCTGTCTCCCTCTCGCCATCCTCTTGACTTCTGTCACTATATCTTCAACACACTTGCATTACACAGATTTCAAATGTCTTTTTTTATTTCACCTTTATTTAACCAGGTAGGCCAGTTGAGAACAAGTTCTCATTTACACCTGCAACCTGGCCAAGATCAAGCAAAGCAGTGTGACACAAACAAGAACACCGAGTTACACATGGAATAAACAAACGTACAGTCAATAACACAATAGAAAAGTCTATATATAGTGTGCAAATGAAGTAAGATTAGGGAGGTAAGGCAATAAATAGGCCATAGTGGTGAAATAATTACAATTCAGCAATTAAACACTGGAGTGATAGAGCAGAAGATGAATGTGCAAGTAGAGATACTGGGGTGCAAAGGGAGCAACAACAAAAATTAACAATATGGAGATTAGGTAGTTGGGTGGCTATTTACAGATGGGCTGCGTATAGGTGCAATGATCTGTAAGCTGCTCTGACAGCTGACGCTTAAAGTTAGGAAGGGAGATAAGACTCCAGCTTCAGTGATTTTTGCAATTCATTCCAGTCATCGGCAGCAGAGAACTGGAAGGAAAGCCAGCCAAAGGAGGTGTTGGCTTTGGGATGACCAGTGAGATATAGCTGCTGGAGCGTGTGCTACGGGTGGGTGTTGTTATGGTGACCAGTGAGCTGAGATCAGGCGGAGCTTAACCTAGCAAAGACTTAGATGACCTGGAGCCAGTGGGTTTGGTGACGAATATGAAGCGAGGGCCAGCCAATGAGAGCATACAGGTTGCAGTGTTGGGTAGTAAATGGGGCTTTGGTGACAAAACGGGATGGCACTGTGATAGACTGCATCCAATTTGCTGAGTAGAGTGTTGGAGGCTATTTTGTAGATGACATCGCCGAAGTCAAGGATCTGTAGGATAGTCAGTTTTACGAGGTATGTTTGGCAGCATGAGTGAAGGATGCTTTGTTGTGAAATAGGAAGCCGATTTCTAGATTTAATTTTGGATTGGAAATTGCTTAATGTGAGTCTGGAAGGAGAGTTTACAATCTAACCAGACACCTAGGTATTTGTAGATGTGGCAGGGTAGCCTAGTGGTTAGAGCGTTGGACTAGTAACCGGAAGGTTGCAAGTGCAAATCCACGAGCTGACAAATCTGTCGTTCTGCCCCTGAGCAGGCAGTTAACCCACTGTTCCTAGACTGTCATTGAAAATTAGAATTTGTTCTTAACTGACTTGCCTAGTTAAATAAAGGTAAAATAAAAATTCTAAGTCAGAACCGTCCAGAGTAGTGATGCTAGACGGGTGGGCAGGTGTGGGCAGCGATCGGTTGAAGAGCATGCATTTAGTTTTACTTGTATTTAAGAGCAGTTGGAGGCCACAGAAGGAGAGTTGTATGGCATTGAAGCTTGTCTGAAGGTTAGTTAACACAATGTCCAAAGAAAGGCCAGAAGTATACAGAATGGTGTCATCTGCATAGAGGTGGATCAGAGAATCACCAGCATCAAGAGCGACATCATTGATGTATACAGAGAAAAGAGTCGGCCCGAGAATTGAACCCTGTGGCACCCCCATAGACTGCCAGAGGTCCAGACAACAGGCCCTCCGACACACTGAACTCTCTCTGAGAAGTAGAATTATGAATGAATTGACCAGATCGTCAAATCAATGTATGAAGAATTGACCAGATAGTACTAGCGTACTCTAAATCAAATCAAATTTTATTTGTCACATACACATGGTTAGCAGATGTTAATGCGAGTGTAGCGAAATGGCCTCTAGCCATTTGTCCCATTATCGTTGCTCATCTCATTTAGTTCTCCACCCATACCAGACTTGAAAGTTAATGCTGATAGTTTTCCCTGCTGTCAGTATTGCTCTTCTCTCCATTTCCTCTAATCAACAAGTCCTCATGCTTCCATCAAGTTTTCACTGTTTCACAATGTTCTATTTTTGCCTTCTCTTTTAGTTACAGGGATAATTAGATGTTTCAAACACTTTTTTAAAATTTATTTTTTTACTTCTAATGAGGGCCGAGGGCTAGACACGTTTATAACCTTATATTGGATAAGCCAGAATTGTGTCTTCTTGACCAAAGAGCTGTAGTTGTGTGATCACACTGCTAAGAACCAACACTGCCACTTTGCTAGTCTTGACTTCATTAACGGCAGTGTGTGGTTACTGGTTTTAAGCCCCTCTATTCCCTGACTTGGCTGCCGTTGGAGGGAGCAGTGGGAAATTGCCATTGGAACTATAGAAAAATGTGAATGAGTCATGTGATTCCCTTAAATGCCCTCTTCTTGAGAATGTCAAAAATGCCTGTATTTGACCGTACACATCCCATCATTGTGATTGAGGACATAACTGAGTTTTGTAAATGTTATATTCATGAGTTATAATTGCATACTCTTGATCACCTCTAGTATCATTACCTTTTCTATCAAAATCATTTCAGTACTGTATATGATTTTGTGTTGCAAGGTCACATTTTCAGTATCAAGGTGAGATTAAGTTCTTTCCAAATAAACTATGAAGTATGGTGTGCTGTATAGGAATCTGAACGGCAAAGACAAGTTATATTGGGAGAGGCCTTTTCTGAAATGAATGGCTTTCAAGTACTGTAGTTTCATGGCCAGTTTCTGCATTTTCTCTCTCAATTGACTTTGTTTGCTTTTAGATCGCATATAACTGCTATGAACTGAACTTTATATTAAGGGGAATGTTTTACTATTCAGGGGTTTAATGAATCAATGGATCATTCAGTCGATCAAACTGTTTAATATATCACATTGCAGAAATTATGCATTTGTCCTGATCATGAATGGCCCTGTGATCATAGGGGATGGATACATTGTACATAGCTACTATATGGTGCTAAAATATTTGATTAGAGTAGGATTTATCATGGGTGTAGGAGAATGGTTATAAATATATGTAAACATAAAAAGAAAGGATTATGTTAGTCTAGAATTTATTGATTGGTCGAGCTGTACACTTGAAGCGAAACATTTTGCTGTGAATGATATTGCCCGCTTTCAGCAGGGCACAACATTGTGGCACGTCCAGATATAAATATATTATGTAGAACAAAAATGTCTCTGACATGTAGAATAATGTTGGATTCATGGAAAAGCCTCCCCTTCAAAAAGTACACTTCAGGAATAGATTTTAAAAAATATATATATTTAGAGCTCTTTCAAAGTCTTGGGAGTCACATCAGCTCTTTTCATTACATTTCTATCTGCAATGTTCCACAATGTTTGCCCATTGAATATTACCCTGGTATCATGTGCAGTACCAATGGAAATGGGGTGAAAGTGCATCTATCTCAAAGTTGTTTTAGTAGCATTGATTTAGTTTGTTTTTGTGTGAGCTTGATACTAATCTTAATTTAGTCTTTGACGGAGTAAATAATCTTCATATTGAACAGCTTGTGCATAGCCGTTAAGGTTGGTTTTCACAAGGCAAATGTATGACTTTGTGCGTCCTACCAAAACCACAGGGTCCTTTTTGAAAATTTTTGTACGAGTACTTTTTATTTAACCCTTATTTTACCATGTTTAAGTGCTATGTATCAGACAAGGGGGGTTGATATCAGTTTAAATGCCAATACCCAGCACAAAATGCCTTCATCAGGTGAAGTAGTACAACCTGTAGGTGTAGAGAAGACATGTGGAAGACAGGCCAGAAAATGGGTTGAGTTGGAGTCTCTAAGTATATTTAAGCAATAAGGCCACAGGATGTGTGGTATATTAGCCATATTCCACAAACCCCTGAGTTGCCTTATTGCTATTATAAACTGGTTACCTTCGTAAATAGAACAGTAAACAAGTATTTTTGCATCATACTGTGGTATATTGTCGGATGTACACAGGGCTGAAATGCTGTTTCAGCTAACCAGCATCCAGGACCCAAACTACCCAGTTTATAATGTCTATTTAAGTGTGAAATCCAATGTCGGAGTGGACTTGTTGCTGGCATGCTGGACACATTTTGAAATGGATCATAATACACCACATGTTGAAAGAAGACATGGACACATTTTCATGGACACTAAATGATCGTATTGTCTGTCATTTGGATTTGAAATATTATTCATATACCATGTGTAGATGGTGTCATGGATAATAATGCCCAAACTGAATGAATATTTTAATGAACCAGAAAACATAATCATGATGCCCATCTGCATTAGTCCTATGTGGGAGAAAGCATCTTTTATGATAAATGTAATTGCTTTGCATTTTCTCTCAAGTGTTCTATTTTCCTGCCTTTTGATTCTCCCTTCAGAGTGCAATATCTGTTGCAATGTGCTGAACTCCTGCATTTCTATGGTACATTCCCCCCCAACAACATTGACCATATTTCTAACACTTTGGTAATGTTAATTTCATCTGAGGTTGTAGAAAGATTATATGAAAATCAGGATTGTTTTTGGATTTTTTTTAAAAACTGGACCAGGCCTTTTTAAACAAGGATCAAAAGATGTTGTCCTGGATTTGGTGTCCGTATTATTTCAATTGATATGATTATTTGTTTTCTTTGTTTTTGTATGATAGTGTTATAAAGCCTGTTTAAACATTTACCCCTTGAAAAAAACTTGCTGGACTGAAATGCTAGCAATATGCGTATTTGTACAATAAACAAACGCAGTATTTGACTTGTTTATTTCTTTCTTGATATATACACAAAACAGTAAACAGTCATTATGGCTGACTAATGCATAATTGACCCCAGAAAATATTATACTTTCAACAAGCTTGCACTAGATTACACATACTAACAGAGAGAAAGGGTCAGATTAATTTTTTTCCAGAATTTAGGCCTATATTTTCTTCCACTATATGAAGGCAATAGCTAGATTTTCATCCACTTGTATATCGATTTTCAAGTGAATGATCTAATATTCGCTCAAAATGACATGTACATTTTACTAGCAGAGGTATCTGTCAGAGTTTCCATCCATGTACAGGGGTGTGACTAGGAGTATTTATCAGTGGACAATACAATGAAAAACAAAAAATATACATTTTTCAATCTATGAACATTAAACAAAATAAACCTCTCTACACACAAGTTTTACATTTCATTTCCATATAAAAATGTAAAAGCATTACATTTGATTTTTTTAACTGTAAGAATGTCATTTACTCATTCTAGATATTTTTAGAAATGTTGAAGTCGGAAAATATTGCATTTAAGCACATATTTCAAATATTTGTGTATTAAGATTTTACCAGATACTACTGTATAAAGAAGTTAACATATTTCATAGTAAATACATAGTTCTTATTCAGTTGCAAATTTAGCATGTAAATCTTGGTGGGGCAAAAAAATAAGTGGGATGCATGCCAGCAAAGCCACAACACTAAACAATACATTAATTGCCCTATAACGGTGACAAACAGTGCCCAACAACGGTTAGGTACAGTGCCTTGCGAAAGTATTCGGCCCCCTTGAACTTTGCGACCTTTTGCCACATTTCAGGCTTCAAACATAAAGATATAAAACTGTATTTTTTTTGTGAAGAATCAACAACAAGTGGGACACAATCATGAAGTGGAACGACATTTATTGGATATTTCAAACTTTTTTAACAAATCAAAAACTGAAAAATTGGGCGTGCAAAATTATTCAGCCCCTTTACTTTCAGTGCAGCAAACTCTCTCCAGAAGTTCAGTGAGGATCTCTGAATGATCCAATGTTGACCTAAATGACTAATGATGATAAATACAATCCACCTGTGTGTAAATCAAGTCTCCGTATAAATGCACCTGCACTGTGATAGTCTCAGAGGTCCGTTAAAAGCGCAGAGAGCATCATGAAGAACAAGGAACACACCAGGCAGGTCCGAGATACTGTTGTGAAGAAGTTTATTTTAGAAAGTGTGTTAAAGCTATATAAAGGGCTCGTCCGGGATTTGAAGCAAGGACCTCTCGCACCAAAGCCTGAATCATACCGCTAGACCAACGAGCCACTTTATGTCATTTAGAACATTACTGATGAAAAACGACCGTTAACAGCCCATGTGTTTCTCATTTTGTCTGTCATGGTGGAAGTGTACCTATGATGGAAATTACAGGCCTCTCTCATCTTTTTAAGTGGGAGAACTTGCACAATTGGTGGCTGACTAAATACTTTTTTTGCCCCACTGTATGTATGATGAAGACTTTATTTACATTTCTCACCTTTGTAAAAGCGGGCTCATTCGAGATTTGAACCAGAGACCAATCGCACTCTAAGCGAGAATCATACACAGCGATAAAGGAACCCATTTAATCTGTTTCTCTGAAAATATTGGTTACAACTAGCGTTGGTGAGCACGTGATGCCGCGAAGCTGAGCAGAAGTTGACAAACCGAGCTCTTCAAAGTTATCCTATTATTACCTAAATAACAACGTTGAAACAATATTCTAACATCGGCTGATAAACTGTCAAGTACTTACCTTCTCAAAGAGCCATGGACCTCTGACCGAGAGGCAAGAAGGATGACCAAAATTTAGTTGAATCCCAAGGTAACAATAACGCCACAGCTAGCAAGATTACCATTAGCCCTCATAACTCAGATGACAGTTCCAGACTGTTGCTCTCAGCAGCCTCTTACAAGCCTGCCGGCATACTTGCTACTCTCCTCCGGGAGATGGTAGCAAAGGTCTTTCTCTGAAAATTTACAAGAAATTGGCTGAACTCCATTCTTCCATTGACGACCTGAAATCCTCCCTGAATGATCTCCTTTTGAGAACAACTGAGGCTGAGTTGCGCATTAGCACAGTTGAAGATACCGTCACTCAACATGACCAGGTTCTGATACAGCTGCAGAAGGACAATGCCTATCTCAATAACAAGGTAGACCAGATGAAGAACCAGAGCAGACGTAGCGTGTGGTGGGATTGAGAGAAGACAGCGAGGGCCGTGATCCCTGATGTCCTAGGCATAGTCAACTTCACCAAACCGCTGGAAATCGAACGCGCCCACAGAACATCAGCATCGAAATCGCGGTCAGATGAGCCCCCACGGGCAGTCCTGATCAGGTTCCTCCGTTTCCAGGACAGGGAGAAGATACTGCAACTCGCAAGAGCCAAAGGGGACATCAACATCGATGGCAAGAGGGTCAGCCTTTTCCCGGATATGAGCACGGATCTCGCCTGACGTCGCAAGCAGTCCAGACCTGCCGCCAAAGCACTGAAGGAGAAGAACATCACCGGCTACCTCATTCATCATGCACGGATGAAAGTTCAGTACAATGGCCGAAGCCATCTCTTCGACATACCGGCAGACGTGTTCACTTTTCTCAAAGAACTGAAACGCGTTTTATTCACAATGGTCTTTCTCTGGGATAAGACGCAGTTTATTGTTTGTTTTTTCTTATCCGTGCTGTCCTAGGACTGAACTGCTGATATCTTCTTGGAATTTGGAACCGTTTACCGCGCTATCTGGTCGCCTCAATTGATTTGCACACTTTCAACTAGTAGTTTCCCCCCGTGGTGAGTTCTATTACATTTACAGGAGAGTATATTTTGGTTTCGCCAAAATCCACTAGGCGAAGCAAATTAGTAGGCTTAGGCCTACTGCTTTCCACCCCATTTATGTTTCTCCTCTCCTGAAAAGAGACTCGAGCAGCCCTGTGGACAGTAAATATTCAGCCATAAATGTCTATTCACAATGTTTGTTTTCAACATAGAGAGCTCGTAGGTTTTTAGTTTACACCAAGGTTTAGCTAGTAAGAGCAAGATGGAAAGTGAGCAACAACGTATCTCTACAAGTGTTTTCATGTTTGATATTTGGGATTGTGGTTTTAGTCTGACAATTAGGGTGGGGGGTTCTGTTTTTTTCTATGTTTATTGTGGTTTCCTTCCTAAAGAGACACAGGTCACTTCAATGTTGTAACTAAAGTTGAAACATTACCTGACTATTTACATATGAAGGATTACCTTTTGGTTATATATTTGAAACCCAACCTATGCTTAATCCACTAAAATATGTCACATTCAAGTAAAAGGTCTTAACAGCCCGATTAAGAGGAAAAGAGTCTACATACCATAAGAAATTAAAGGCTGATATTGTGTTTTTACAAGAAACACCTCTTACAGCCATTGAACACAATAAACTAAAGAGGGAATGGGTAGGACACGTTTTTGCGTCCTCTTTTAACTCCAAAGCAAGAGGAACTGCAATTTTAAAATAGATAGACACATCTTCTTCTGCGTCAACAACACCATCTCTGATCAGGCAAGTTTGTTTTGGTGCAGGGGCATATGTTTTCGGAGTCTTGGACCCTATTGAATATTTATGCTCCTAACTTTGATGACCATACGTTTATTCAGAATATCTTCCTTCAGGTTGCTCAAACACTACTAGGATGGCTACTGGTATATGACATAATTTTGGTTTAGATACAGTTCTTGATAGGTCCTCCCTTTTTACCAAAGTCGCCAAGCTCACCATGTCATTCATGAAGAATCTCAATTTACTAGACATTTGGAGACAGATGCACCCACAGGATAGGGAATACTCTTTTTATTCACACCCACACACACAGGCATAGATAACCTTTTAAAGTCTTCATCTATAAAAAAAAAAATGTTTCCTGTGAATACAAATGGGCTGTTTCCTGTCATCTTTTATCAGTAATGCCTCCTATATTCTAGAAATTGGCTCGTTGGTCTAGGGGTATGATTCTCACTTTGGGTGTGAGAGGGGTCAAATCCTGGACCGAGCCCTTTAAAAAGGGCCAGTCTAAGCGAAAACGTTAAACACAATTCTCAGAATATGTCTTCACTGAAACATACAAAGGCATTGCTAGATTTAAGCAGTATTTAAGAGAAACAGCTGAAATGGGCTCCTTTTTCTCTGTGTATGTATCTCGCTTAGAGTGTGATTGGTGTTTGCTACAAATCTCGGATGAGACTGCTATTACGAAGGTCGGAAACGTAAATAAAGTCTTCATCCATAAAAAAAAGTTTCCTGTGAAGACAGATGGGCTATTACCTGTCGTCTTTTATCAGTAATGCCTTATATATGCTTGAAAGTGGTTCGTTGTTTTAGGGGTATGATTCTCGCTTCGGGTGAGAGAGGGTTCAAATCCCGGACAAGACCATGAAAAAGGACCAGTCTAAGTGAAAACCTTTACATAAATTCTCAAAATATGTTTTCGCTGAAACACGCACAGCCAATGCTAGATTTAAACAGTATTTAAGAGAAGCAGCTGAAATTGGCTCCTTTTACTCTGTGTATGATTCTCGCTTAGAGTGCGATTGGTGTTTGCTACAAATCTTGGATGAACCCAATATTACAAAGGTCAGAAACGTACATAAAGTCTTCTCATCCGTAAAAAGAAGTTTCCTGAAGAGACAGATTGGCCGTTTCCTGTCGTCTGTATCAGTAATGCCTTTTATACACTAGAAAGTGGCTCGTTGGTCTAGGCGTATGATTCATGCTTTGGGTGCGAGTGATCCTGGATTCAAATCCCCAACCGAGCTCTTTAAAAAGGACCAGTCTAAGTGAAAACCTTATACACAATTCTCAGAATTTGTCTTCACTGAAACAGCCAATGCTAGATTTAAGCGGTATTTAAGAGAAACAGCTGAAATGTGTTGGTCTTTCTCTGTGTATGATTCTCTCTTAGAGTGTGATTGGTGTCTGCTACAAATCTCGGGTGAGCCTACTTTTACGAAAGGTCGGAAACGTAAATAAAGTCTTCATCATCCATAAAAAAAACTTTCCTGTGAAGACAGATGGGCTGTTACACGTCGTCTTTTATCAGTAATGCCTTTTATACACTTGAAAGTGACTCATTGGTCTAGGGGTATGATTCTCGCTTCTGGTGTGAGTGGTTCCAGGTTCAAATCCCAGGTGACCCCTTTAAAAAGGTAAAGTTGAAGTGAAAACCTTCACCACCATTCTCTGAATGTGTCTTTACTGAAACATAGCCAATGCTGGATTTAAGAGAATCAGCTGAAATGGGCTCATTTATCTCTGTGCATGATTTTAGCTTAGATTGTGATTGGTGTCTGAGATTAATCTTGGATGAAGTAACTTTTACAAAGGTCAGGAACGTAAATAATGTCTTCTTCATCTTATATATACGCTAGAAAGTGGCTCGTTGGTCTAGCGGTGTGATTCCCTGGAAGATGGCGCCAGAGGAGGTGGCCGCCGTTTTACGGTCTCCTAACCAATTGTGCTGTTATGTGTTTTTTTCCGCAATATTTGTAAATTATTTTGTACATTATGTTTCTTCAGCCGTATCTTACGGCAGAAAGAGCTTCTGGATATCAGGACAGCTATCACTCACCTTGGTTTAGACAAAGATTTTTTCAACAACAACAACAACAAGCAGGACTCACACAATATTCTCCAAACACCCCACAGGGCAGACATCCCAGTTATTCGCAAAAGGAAGCGACACAGAGGACGAAGAGCCGGATGCCTCGTCCGGGCCCGCAGAAGGCGAGTGGGAAAGCTGCCATTACCGTCAATACTACTCGCCAGAGTGCAATCATTGGACAATAAACTAGACGAGGTACGATCACGAATATCCTACCAACGGGACATCAAAAACTGTAATATCCTATGTTTCACGGAATCATGGCTGAATGATGACATGGATATTCAGCTAGCGGGATATACGCTGCACCGGCAGGATAGAACAGAGGTAGGCGTGCATATTTGTAAACCAACAGCTGGTGCATGAAATCTAAGGAAGTCTCTAGATTTTGCTTGCCTGAGGTAGAGTATATTGTGATAAATTGCATGCCACACTACTGGCCTAGAGAGTTCTCATCTATACTTTTCTGGGCTGTTTATTTACCACCACAGATGGATGCTGGCACTAAGACCGCACTCAGTCAGCTGTATAAGGAAATAAGCAAACAGGAAACCACTCACCCAGAGGCGGCGCTCCTAGTGGCCGGAGACTTTAATGCAGGGAAAATTCAGTTCTACCAAATCTCTATCAACATGTTAAATGTGCAACCAGAGGGCAAAAAAATTCTGGATCACCTGTACTCCACACACAGAGACGCGTACAAAGCTCTCCCTCACCCTCCATTTGGTAAATCCGACCACAACTATATCCTCCTGATTCCTGCTTACAAGCAAAAATTAAAGCAGGAAGCACCAGTGACTCGGTCTATAAAAAAATGGTCAGATGAAGCAGATGCTAAACTACAGGACTGTTTTGCTATCACAGACTGGAACATTTTCCGGGATTCTTCCGTTGACTTTGAGGAATACACCACATCAGTCACTGGCTTTATCAATACGTGCATTGGGGACGTCATCCCCACATTGACTGTACGTACATACCCCAACCAGAAGCCATGGATTACAGGCAACATTCGCACTGAGCTAAAGGGTAGAGCTGCCGCTTTCAAGGTGTGGGACTCTAACCCGGAAGCTTACAAGAAATCCCGCTATGCCCTGCGACGAACCATAAAACATGCAAAGCGTCAATACAGGGCTAAGATTGAATCATACTACACCGGCTCCGACGCTCGTCGGATGTGGCATGGCTTGCAAACTATTACAGACTACAAAGGGAAGCACAGCCGCGAGCTGCCCAGTGACACGAGCCTACCAGACGAGCTAAACAACTTCTATGCTCGCTTTGAGGCAAGCAACACTGAGGCATGCATGAGAGCATCAGCTGTCCAGGACGACTGTGTGATCACGCTCTCCGTAGCCGACGTGAGTAAGACCTTTAAACAGGTCATCATACACAAGGCTGCGGGGCCAGACGGATTACCAGGACGTGTGCTCCGGGCATGTGCTGACCAACTGGCAGGTGTCTTCACTGACATTTTCAACATTTCCCTGATTGAGTCTGTAATACCAACATGCTTCAAGCAGACCACCATAGTCCCTGTGCCTAAGAACACAAAGGCAACCTGCCTAAATGACTACAGACCTGTAGCACTCACGTCCGTAGCCATGAAGTGCTTTGAAAGGCTGGTAATGGCTCACATCAACACCATTATCCCAGAAACCCTAGACCCACTCCAATTTGCATACCGCCCAAACAAATCCACAGATGATGCAATCTCTAATGCAC
Source organism: Oncorhynchus tshawytscha (assembly GCF_018296145.1). NCBI lineage: Eukaryota > Metazoa > Chordata > Actinopteri > Salmoniformes > Salmonidae > Oncorhynchus > Oncorhynchus tshawytscha. The sequence goes on from NC_056444.1 coordinate 52,619,233, forward strand.
TCCACACTGCCCTTTCCCACCTGGACAAAGGGAACACCTATGTGAGAATGCTGTTCATCGACTACAGCTCAGCGTTCAACACCATAGTACCCTCAAAGCTCATCACCAAGCTAAGGAACCTGGGACTAAACACATCCCTCTGCAACTGGATCCTGGACTTCCTGACGGGCCGCCCCCAGGTGGTGAGGGTTGGTAGCAACACATCTGCCACACTGATCCTCAACACTGGAGCTCCCCAGGGGTGTGTGCTCAGTCCCCTCCTGTACTCCCTGTTCACCAATGACTGCATGGCCAGGCACGACTCCAACACATCATTAAGTTTGCAGACGACCACAATAGTGGTAGGTCTGATCACCAACAACGACGAGACAGCCTATGGGGAGGAGGTCAGAGACCTGGTGGTTCCAGAATACAACCTATCCCTCAACGTAATCAAGACTAAGGAGATGATTGTGGACTACAGGAAAAGGAGCACCGAGCACGTCCCCATTCTCATCGACAGGGCTGTAGTGGAGCAGTTTGAGAGCTTCAAATTCCTTGGTCTCCACATCAACAACAAACTAGAATGGTCCAAACACACCAAGACAGCCGTGGAGAGGGCACTACAAAGCCTATTCCCCCTCAGGAAACTAAAAAGATTTGGCATGGGTCCTGAGATCCTCAAAAGGTTCTACAGCTGCAACATCGAGAGCATTCTGACCGGTTGCATCACTGCCTGGTACGGCAAACTTTGATTTGATTTGATTCTCGCTTCGCGTGCGAGATTCAAATCAAAGTTTATTTGCCACGTGTGCCGAATACAACAGGTTCACCTTACAGTGAAATGCTTCCTTACAGGCTCAACCAATAGTGCGAAAAAGGTATGTGTGTGTGTGTGTGCACAATTCTCAGAATATGTCTTCACTGAAATACACACAGCCAACATTTAGAAATAAGCACTATTTAAGAGAAACACCTGAAATGGGTTCCTTTTTCTCTGTGTATGATTCTCGCTTAGAGTGTGATTGGTGTCTGCTAGAAATCTAGGATGAGCCTGCTATTACTAAGTTCTGAAACGTAAATAAAGTCTCCAAGTTTCCTGTGGAGACCGATTGGCTGTTACCTGTTGTCTTCAGTAATCAGTAATGCATTATACATGCTGGAAAGTGGCTTGTTGGTCTAGGGGTATGATTCTTGCTTTGGTTGTGAGAGGTCCTGAGTTCAGATCCCCGATGAGCCCTTTAAAAAGGACCAGTCTAAGTGAAAATCTTTAACACAAATGATTGACGATGAATGAGCTAGCTGGCTTTACACGCGCCTTATTTGTGATTGGCCAACATTTGCATATAATTAGCATTTTGTTATTTGACGTATCTTTTTTGACATTCAAAGACCCAAACTGCGTCCCATACTCGATATTCTAAAGGCAGATTCATTACCTTTATAACCATTATCCATCTTGGCCTTCCGAGAAGACTTTTGAGTCTTGTATTGGAATGCTTTGTGTTTAAAGATGAAATTATCTCATTTAGCCAATGTAACCACTCACTAATGTAAACACTCTTAACCATACAACATTAAAAAAAGCTGGATGTTTACATTTGGACAATATGCTGTATTTGTATCAACTTTAGCTAAAGAGAAGTGTCATAGTGGGTGCCCATGCGATATATAAACAGTCACTTTTCTGTCTGGTGTACTGAAATTCTGGACACTCCATCAATCTTGGCAGCCTGTGTTGTGTTGCGAGCAAAATGTTACATAATCAAAATGTAATTTACAAGGGCACCTTGGTCAAGAGACAACATTAGTGTTGTATTTTGATATGAATTGAAATTGAAAATGAACAAACTAATTTACAATCTGATAATTTTGTCCCTTGTTTCATCATCACTTTTTTCTCCAGATTGGATAGGTTTACGACTAAATATAAACAATTCAAACCGCTTTAAATGTCTTTGCTTTACAAACTTGATCATCTTCAATGGGAACAAATTTCCACACAGTCAAGTCATGTTCTGTATGAAGTCAATACGTTTATTTTTATTTATAGCATTTATTTGAATATTTATATGTTCTCAAGCTGTAAACACAATTCACCTAAAGTCTGCTTCAATCACAATTCAGTTAGCAATGCTTGCAAAATGAACAGAAGATAAAACAAAGGCAGAAAGTGATAGCTAACAGCCATACAGTATATACAGAATTTAGATTATATACAGTACAGAAAGAATCTGTGAATCCATTATGTATTTTGACATTGCAAATGTACAAATAGCTTGCAGTTGACTATATTACAGATTCCTACGCTGCACAGTATTTGTGTGTGTAAAAAATAAGACCATTAAAATAGCTTGTGAATTAGTCCCTTTACATGAAATGCACAGTAGCGTTCTCTACTTAGTTGATTATGTTTGCTCTTATCTACAACATAGTGTGTGTCTTTATAGCGTGCCTTAACTAGATGCTCGGGCTGCATTTACTTGTGTCTGACCAGCATTCCATCAATCTGGAAAGAATAGAAATGTTATATAATGTAAATTTACTTTAAAACACACCCAAAGAGAGTGATCCGTGGCTAAATAATCACTTTTCATTGGGTGAGGCTCACGCATAGCTTGGGTGCTCATCTCTTTCTCCTGGCACCCAGGCTAGCTCCCAACACACTCCTTTACTTAATGTTTCTAAGTGACAGTCTGATGTAGAGATGCCTTCTGCAGTAGCTCACTGGGACTAGGTAGAACCAGGCCTGGTGACCACAAGCTCAGAGAAATGCACAAAGTCAACATCAGAGCACACAGTACGAAACATAAGAGAGCAGTGTTGGTTACTGGTATACACCCATACACAGGATCGCACTCATGAACACATGCACCCACTCACACACATATGCAACTGTACAATTTGAGCGGTTACAGTATATAACCTGTCTTTAAAATAAGATGTTTCCTATATGTTGCTCAGTCGTGAGCTTTGGTGAAAGCCCAAAAGCCTTACAGGCGAGGCCAGTTGTAATCCTTAGATACATCATTTAAGCATACGAAACATAGGTATGTTACATGTAAAACATAGGTAGACAACTTTAAAAAAGCTGAAGGTTTACACTCAGACGATATGCTGTATTTGTATCAACATTAGCTAAAGAGTACTGTTAAAGTGGGTGCCCATGCAATATATAAACAGTCACTTTTTTTGTCTGGTGTCCTGCAAATCTGGACACCCCATAAATCTTTGCAGGCCTATGTTGTGCTGAACTACGGTCTAAGTTATCCTGGAAGCACATCCATCAGCCTACCTTAAACTATCATCAGACCTAATGCTCAAGTTCCAGTCATTTCAGACCCAGTCATTTATTTCAGTAACTGGTTGGACAGCAGAGTTGATGTGGGCCAACTATCTCAGTGTCACAACTCCAATGGGTATAGATATTTATGCAAACTGGAGGGTAAGGTGTTACAAAATTGTATTTACTGTAGACTTCACTGTCTTGTTACTAAATGGTATCATACCATCGACCATCCATTGCCATAGTTAGAGCATGTCGTTATAATGGCAAGTTATCTTGCCAAATTGAAATTACATTATCAAATCAAAATATATAGCTCAAAATATTAAGGTGAAGCATGGATCAGGTTTTAATACCAATTGTAGACAGGATGGGTGTTTTCTCAGACAAGAAATATCAACATCAATGCTGCCATTGATGTTTTATGACCTGAAGGTGGCGCCAAAGACCCAACAAAGATACTCCTGAGGTTTGCAGCATTGACTTTGACTGAGACATGTCCCTCTCTCTTTTTCTCTCTTTCTATCTCTATCTCATTTAGAATGAGATACAACCGGTGTGTCTAGGTCACAAATGCTTTTGAACAATGTTTAGAATAGGGCCACAACATCATTAGGCAGTAAATGCAACATTGCAAACACAGAAAATACTATGTTTGCAACTGTGTTTCCCAAATATCATGTTCCCACATCTTCAATGACAGAGGAAAGGAGACTAGTCTGCATGAAAGCCTTCCTAAATGAATCTCAAGCGACATTGAGACTGAAATCAAAACTAACCACAGTCACTCTGACTGGCAGAAACCACTTAGATGCCTTGAGTATTATACAGTACAGTAATATGTGTGTTGGGGTGTTCTCTTTGGCTTTAGACGAGTGAACATGTCTCTTGTCCAACTACAGCAGTGACCATGACCAGGTAAAGTGAGCACACACACACACACACACACACACACACACACACACACACACACTAATATAACTGCCCATTGTCTGCTCACAGAAAGCATTTATGAAACTGGAACATTACACTTTAATCAAACATATATATTTTCGGGAAGGGAGAAGTAGTTTTTGGTGGTGCCAGTTCGTTCTGTTTTGTGTTATATAACTTCATAACACAGGAAGCTGTTTTATCGAGCACTCTGGGAAAATTGCATGACCAATCCCGGGACTCTGTCTTCTGCGATACAGAGAGTAAAAAGTTAAAAACACTTAACCTGATCCAGTCACAATAGGATGTGACAGAGTTTTGAGGCAAGGGGTTTTCTCACTGAGTGCTCTCTGAAAAGCCATTACTGTACAAGGGCTGGGAGGGCTGCCCTCTTCACACTGATGCAGAGGGAGGGAGTGTGTGTGTAAAGGTATATAAGTGAAGAAATACAATGAATAGGATAGACACAGCCATTCGGTAGGCTTACAACAACAAAAAACACACAGACTGGCAGATGTACAGTCTTGTAGCTAGGTGAAATTCAGAAATAACTCATAATGGTTCAGTCTGTAAACTGAAGAAAGAGTGGGTGCAGGCAAGATCTCAACTTTTTGCCAGTTGAAAAGATGGCAGCCCAAGTTGCCTTAGTTGAATGGGTGTGGTTTAACCATACTAACTATTTAAGTGTTCAATGTCCTTTTTCAACTCATCATCAGAGTAGTGGGACACATGCCCTTTATATCAGATACAGAATCATGTCCACTCATCATTCTATTTCTATTATCTACGCATGGAATAGTATCAGCTTTGGTAATCTCAACAAATGTTCAGTATTAGCTATTTAAAGTTGCAATATGTAACTTTTTGGGCGACCTGACCAAATTCACATAGAAATGTGTGTTAAAGATATGTCATTCTCATTGAAAGCAAGTCTAAGAAGCGGCAGATCTGTTCTATGTGCTCCTGTTCTTAAGTTGTTGTTTTTTTGTGTCTTACTTTCAGTTTTGCACACTAGCTTCAAACAGCTGAAAATATTGTGGATATTTCACAGTGGTTTAGATGTTACAGTGATTCTCTGCACTACACTTGCTTGTTTTGTCATATATACAGAAATTAAGCGAACTATTTGAATTTTTGTGATTTTGCACAGTGCATCTTTAATGGAGTGCTGGATCAATTTATTTTATGGGACCTATACAAGACAAAAACCTTTTCAAAGGTGTTCTGGATTCTGAACCTTTTCAATCAAGAATCTGTTATAGAATAAATAGTTTATGAACGAAGTGCTTTTAAGGACTGTGAATGGTGAATACAATTCCTCGGATGGGAAATGTCTCCAAGTCTCCTCTAAAATCTTTGGGTTGGGAGAAAGATATATATATATATATTTAGATACTCTGATTGACTTTCCCAAGTGGTTCAATGGCTATATATTTCCCATGGTGCCTGGTGTCTTGTTCAACTGAAGCTGGTCGCAGACGAGGAAGAAGGAAGATGCTGACATCCGCCCAACAATGTTCCTCAGGCAGCCTCTAGGATCTGTAGTCCTTTTTACTATAGGGCTTGTTGCCTAGGATACTATCCATCTCATGAACGATGGAGGACGACAACTTTGGAAGAACCTGTGAGAGAAGGAGAATGACATAATGAACACAATGTCCCCATTGGAATTCAAATTCAATGCCACTACACATGTCAGCAAATCCATGTCAACAATAGTAAACAAATCAAAGTTTATTTGTCACGTGCGCCGAATACAACAGGTGTAGTAGACCTTACAGTGAAATGCTTACTTACAGGCTCTCACCAATGGTGCGGAGAAAAAGGTATGTGTGTGTAGGTAAGTAAAGAAATAAAATAACAGTAAAAAGACATTTGAAAAAAGAGTAGCCAGGCTATATACAGACACTGGTTAGTCAGGCTGATTGAGGTAGTATGTACATGTAGGTATTGTTAAAGTGACTATGCATATATGATGAACAGAGAGTAGCAGAAGCGTAAAAAGAGGGGTTGGCGGGCGGTGGGACACAATGCAGATAGCCCGGTTAGCCAATGTGCGGGAGCACTGGTTGGTCGGGCCAATTGAGGTAGTATGTACGTGAATGTATAGTTAAAGTGACTATGCATATAAGATAAACAGAGAGTAGCAGCAGCGTAAAAGACGGGTTGGGGAGGCACACAATGCACAGGAGTCTTATGGCTTGGGGGTAAAAACTGTTGAGAAGCCTTTTTGTCCTAGACTTGGAACTCTGGTACCGCTTGAACTGCGGTAGTAGAGAGATCAGTCTATGACTGGTGTGGCTGGGGTCTTTGACCATTTTTAGGGCCTTCCTCTGACACCGCCTGGTTTAGAGTTCCTGGATGGCAGGCAGTTTTGCCCCAGTTATGTACTGGGCCGTACGCACTACCCTCTTGCGTTGCGGTCAGAGGGCGAGCAATTGCCGTACCAGGCAGTGATGCAACCAGTCAGGATGCTCTCGATGTTGCAGCTGTAGAACCTTTTGAGGATCTCAGGACCCATGCCAAATCCTTTTAGTTTCCTGAGGGGGAATAGGCTTTGTAGTGTCCTCTTCACGACTGTCTTGGTGTGTTTGCACCATTCTATTTTGTTGTTGATGTGGACACCAAGGAATTTGAAGCTCTCAACCTGCTCCACTACAGCCCCATCGATGAAAATAGGGATGTGCTCGGTGCTCCTTTTCCTGTAGTCCACAATCATCTCCTTAGTCTTGGTTACGTTGAGGGGTAGGTTGTTATTCTGGCACCACCCGGCCAGGTCTCTGACCTCCTCCCTATAGGCTGTCTCGTTGTTGTCAGTGATCAGGCACGACCCAATACCATCATTAGGTTTGTTGACGACACAGGTAGTCAGCAAACTTCATGATGATGTTGGAGTCGTGCCTGGTCATGCAGTCGTGGGTGAACAGGGAGTACAGGAGGGGACTGAGCAGGCACCCCTGGGGAGCTCCAGTGTTAAGGATCAGCGTGGCAGATGTGTTCCTACCTACCCTCACCAGCTGGGGGCGACCTGTCAGGAAGTCCAGGGTCCAGTTGCAGAGGGAGGTGTTTAGTCCCAGGTTCCTTAGCTTGGTGATGAGCTTTGAGGGTACTATGGTGTTGAACGCTGAGCTGTAGTCGATGAACAGCATTCGCACATAGGTGTTCCATTTTTCCAGGTGGGAAAGGGCAGTGTGGAGTGCATTAGAGATTGCATCATCTGTGGATCTGATTGGGCAGTATGCAAATTGGAGTGGGTCTAGGGTTTCTGGGATAATGGTGTTGATGTGAGCCATTACCAGCCTTTCAAAGCACTTCATGGCTACGGACGTGAGTGCTACGGGTCTGTAGTCATTTAGGCAGGTTGCCTTTGTGTTCTTAGGCACAGGGACTATGGTGGTCTGCTTGAAGCATGTTGGTATTACAGACTCAATCAGGGAAATGTTGAAAATGTCAGTGAAGACACCTGCCAGTTGGTCAGCACATGCCCGGAGCACACGTCCTGGTAATCTGTCTGGCCACACAGCCTTGTGTATGCTTTTTTTTTGAAACGTGTGTTTTTTTGTTGTTGAATATTTACCCCCTTTTTCTCCCCAATTTCGTGGTATCCAATTGTTAGTAGCTACCATCTTATCTCATCACTACAACTCCCGTACGGGCTCGGGAGAGACGAAGGTCATGCGTCCTCCGATACACAACCCAACCAAGCCGCACTGCTTCTTACCACGGCACGCATCCAACCCGGAAGCCAGCCGTACCAATGTGTTGGGGGAAACACTGTGCACCTGGCAACCTTGGTTAGCGTGCACTGCGCCCGGCCCACCACAGGAGTCATTGGTGCGCGATGAGACAAGGATATCCCTACCGGCCAAACCCTCCCTAACTCGGACGACGCTAGGCCAATTGTGCGTCGCCCCACGGACCTTGCGGTCACGGCCGGTTGCGACAGAGCCTGGGCGCGAACCCAGAGTCTCTGGTGGCCCTTAACCACTTCGCCACCCGGGAGGCCCGGCCTTGTGTATGTTGACCTGTTTAAAGGTCTTACTCACATCGGCTACGGTGAGCGTGATCACACAGTCATCCGGAACAGCTGATGCTCTCATGCATGCCTCAGTGTTGCTTGCCTCGAAGTGAGCATAGAAGTAATTTAGCTTGTCTGGTAGGCTCGTGTCACTGGGCAGCTCGCGGCTGTGCTTCCCTTTGTAGTCTGTAATAGTTTGCAAACCCTGCCACATCCGACGAGTGTCGGAGACGGTGTAGTGTGATTCAATCTTAGCCCTGTATTGACGCTTTGCCTGTTTGATGGTTCGTCGCAGGGCATAGTGGGATTTCTTGTAAGCTTCCGGGTTAGAGTCCCACACCTTGAAAGCGGCAGCTCTACACTTTAGCTCAGTGCGAATGTTGCCTGTAATCCATGGCTTCTGGTTGGGGTATTACGTGCAGTCACTGTGGGGACGACGTCCTCAATGCACTTATTGATAAAGCCAGTGACTGATGTGGTGTTTTCCTCAATGTCATCGGAAGAATCCCGGAACATGTTCCAGTCTGTGATAGCAAAGCAGTCCTGTAGTTTAGCATCTGCTTCATTTGACCATTTTTTTATAGACCGAGTCACTGGTGCTTCCTGCTTTAATTTTTGCTTTTAAGCAAGAATCAGGAGGATAGAGTTGTGCTCGGATTTACCAAATGGAGGACGAGGGAGAGCTTTATACGCGTCTCTGTGTGTGGAGTAAAGGTGATCTAGAATTTTTTGCCCTCTGGTTGCACATTTAACATGTTGATAGAGATTTGGTAGAACTGAAGTTTCCCTGCATTAAAGTCTCCGGCCACTAGGAGTGCCGCCTCTGGGTGAGTGGTTTCCTGTTTGCTTATTTCCTTATACAGCTGACTGAGTGCTGTCTTAGTGCCAGCATCCGTCTGTGGTGGTAAATAAACAGCCCAGAAAAGTATAGCTGAGAACCTTCTAGGCATGTAGTGTGGCCTGCAATTTATCACAATATAGTCTACCTCAGGCGAGCAAAATCTAGAGACTTCCTTAGATTTCTGGCACCAGCTGTTGTTTACAAATATGCACAGACCCCCCCCTCATCTTACTGTTCTATCCTGCCGGTGCAGCGTGTATCCCGCTAGCTGAATATCCATGTCGTCATTCAGCCGCGATTCCGTGAAGCATAGGATATTACGGTTTTTGATGTCCCGTTGGTAGGATATTCGTGATCGTACCTCATCTAGTTTATTGTCCAATGATTGCACATTGGCGAGCAATATTGATGGTAACGGCAGCTTTCCTAGTTGCCTTCTGCGGGTCCGGAAGAGGCATCCAGCTCTTCGTCCTCTGTGTCGCTTCCTTTTGCAAATAACTGGCATATCTGCCCTGTGGGGTGTTTGGAGAATATCGTGTGAGTCCTGTTTGTTGTTGTTGTTGAAGAAATCTTTGTCTAATCCGAGGTGAGTGATCGCTGTCCTGATATCCAGAAGCGGGCTGTCATGTGCCTTTTACTAAGTAGTGGCTTCTCTCTGGCCACTCTACCACAAGCAAACAGTTTATTACCCCAAAGGGAAATATTTCCCAATAATGTAAAACATTTAATTGAGCCACAATGTAAAAAACAAAACAACAACAAAATGTTCTGGAAATTAAGCCGATGTCGCAGATGTACAGTGCCTTTGGAAAGTATTCAGACCCTTTGACTTTTTCCACATTCTGTTACGTTGTGCCTCATCAATCTTCACACAATAACCTATAACGGCAAAGCAAAAACAGCTTATTTTTTACGTGCTAATTATTAATAAAAATATCAAATAGAAGTGTTGAGACCCTTTACTCAGTACTTTGTTGAAGCACCTTTCGAGACTTCTTTCGTATCACTCTACAAACTTGGAACACCTGTTTTTGCTGTTTTTCCATTTAACTCTGCAGATCCTATCTAGCTCTGTCAGGTTGGATGGAGAGTGGTGCTACACAGCTATTTTCAGACCTCTCCAGAGATGTTAGATTGGGCTCAAGTCCGGGCTCTGGCTGGGCCACTCAAGGACATTCAGAGACTTGTCCGGAAGCCACTCCTGCATTGTCTTGGCTGTGTGCTTAGGGTTCTTGTCCTGTTGGAAGGTGAACCTTCGCCGCAGTCTGAGGTCCTGAGTGCTCTGGAGCAGGTTTTCATCAAGGCTCTCTCTGTACATTGCTCAGTTCATGTTTGCCTCGATCCTGACTAGTCTTCTAGTCCCTGCAGCTGAAAAACATCCCCACAGCATGATCCTGGCACCACCATGCTTCACCGTAGGGATGGTTCTAGGCTTCCTCCCAGCGTGACGCTTGGCATTCAGGCCAGAGAATCTTGTTTCTCATAGTCTGAGAGACTTTAGGTGCTTTTTGGCAAACTCTAAGTGGGCTGTCATATGCCTTTTTACTGAGAAGTGGCTTCTGTCTGGCCACTCTACCATAAAGGCCTGATTGGTGGAGTGCTGTAGAGATAGTTGTCCTTCTGGAAGGTTTTCCCATCTCCACAGAGGAACTCTGGAGCTCTGTAGGAGTGACCATCAGGTTCTTGGTCACCTCCCTGACAAAGGCCCTTCTCCCCAGATTGCTCAGTTTGGATTAATCTTAAACATTTTCAAATTAAGAATGATGAATGTGTTCTTGGGGACCTTCAATGCTGCAGAAATGTTTTGGTACCCTTTCCCAGATCTGTGCCTTGACATAACCCTGTCTCAGAGCTCTACGGACAATCCCTTCGACCTCATGGCTTGGTTTTTGCTCTGACATGCACTGTCAACTGTGGGACTTTATGTAGACAGGTGTGTGCCTTTCCAAATCATGTCCAATCAATTGAATTTACCACAGGTGGACTCCAATAAAGTTGCAGAAACATCTCAAGGATGATCAATGGAAACAGGATGTACCTGAGCTCAATTTCAAGTCTCATAGCAAAGGGGATGAATACGTGTGTAAATTAGATATTTCAGTTTCTAAAAAACGGGTTTCTCTTCGTCATTACGGGGTATTGTGTGTGTAAGACTGTAATGTAACAAAATGTGGAACAGTTGAAGGGGTCTGAATTTTTTCCGAAGGTACTGTATTTACCACTTAGAGGCAATAAAGTATCCATAAGTATGTGTGAATGTAAGTTCTTGCACACCTGGGTTCACACCCATTGTGTGTGTGTGTGTGTGTGTGTGTGTGTGTGTGTGTGTGTGTGAGAGAAAGAGAGAGAGATCATGTGTATGTGGTATGTGAGCAAGCATGCATAAGTACAGTATATGTGAATGTGAGTACTTGTGTGAATGTGTGTGTGTGGAGTATTAACTTCTGACCTGTATTGCTGCTAGATTCTCCATCAGTTGGTCTGTGCTGGAGGCCCCCAGTAGCACAGAGCTCACCCCTTCATTCCTCAGGCACCATGCTGTGGGAGGGAACAACCACACAGGAAAATGTACAATGTGTGTGTAGAAGCACAAAGCACAGTGAAGGACTGAAGAAACACACACACATCCAGTGCAACTAAGTGACTTCAGGTGACCACAAAGACTCATTCTCAGACAATGTGACGTTAAGCTGAACCAACGCATGAAAAGATTTGACTACCAGAGACTTGACCAACCTCCCACTTGAGGTCCTACTAGACAGACAGACTATGGACGACAGTTTGCTCATTTGCTAACTCTGGTAATTTGACATTGTTGTGAACACTGTTAGATAGATTGCATAAGTCAGACTGACTGACGGACAGACTGCTTTAATGACTGACTAACACGTTGGAGCTCAAAAGACACAGACAGACGGATGGCTGGACAGGACAGGCAGACAGACAGACAGAGAGAAAAAGAGAGAGCGGCAGGTGTGTGTTACCGATGGCGAGCTGGGGCAGGGTGCAGCCCAGTCGCTCGGCAATGGCCTGCAGCTCTTTCAGCTTCGCCTGCTGACGGCGCCCCTCCTCACTCAGGATCTTGTCCTTCATCCACTGGTAGCCCTGTCACAGCACAGTACACACACACACACACACACACACACACACACACACACACACACACACTCGCTCAGGACTACTGTATCCAGAAACCTCTGGGGTGCAGAGATGCCTTTCTGTGAATGGCTGAAAGTTATACATTTATCACACACAACACATCCAGTGTGTGTGGATCTCTCACCAGTGGCAGAGCAGATGTCTGCAATGTGAGTGAACTACACAGAGACTGTAACTGACTGCCTCTGGTTATCGCACACACACAGCTACCTGTACCCTCTGCCTTAGACCTTGGTTCTGTGCTTCCACATTTGTGTGCCTGAGTGGACTTAAATAGCCTGTTTCCACCAGTGGAGAGTATGACATAGGAAATCAGTGGCATAGATCCCTTCATTGGAGGATTATTAAGCCAAAGATATCACTGAACAATAGCAGGAGAGCTATAGACAGCATGGTACATCACACATACTGTAGAAAGAGCACTGTGTGCGAGCGTGCATTTGAGCGTAGGTGTGTAGAATCTCCAAGGAATGTTCAACTGAAGCTGGCTGACCCATGTACACCGAATGGCTTTCCTGACACTCTCAAAGTCTCCAATCCTCAATTGACACGCATTAGTTCCGAGGAACGTCCTACAACAATGTACTATCAGGATAAACTGTTGTTAGCAGAAAGGAAGGTGGCAGAGTGGCAGGACTAGAAAACCACACCAACTACAACCACAAGCAAAGGGGTGTGACAGATGTGGGCTGGAGAGGATAAGGCATCAGTCACTCGTCAAGGGTCAAAGGTTACCTTTAGTGAGGCCCGTGAGTACGGGGGTACCCCACTATCGTACTTCCCTGAGATGATCCCACACGCCAGCGGAGACCACGTCATGGCACCCACACCTGCACAGAGACATCGGGATCATATTCATTAGTGCACACCGTAGCAAAACGTTTTGCAACGGAAACCGAAAACAAGTGTTTCTTATTGGACAAGTTCAGGTAGGCCGTCTATGTTTCAGTCCATTTTCTTCCATTTGGTGCCTAATGTATACCCAGCTTTACCGCCATTATGACTTCCATGCCTTGGTCTTTATGTGCCTTGACAAGCTACTTGGACTTGGAGCATCTCCTAAGAGTGATTCATTCAAAATACAAATAGTGTATATTAGCTACATTACAATTATCACAACTTTTGGCTAGCATTAGCCACATTACCAAACATGAATAGCAGCACATGGAGTATGTTTGTGGCACAAATGGCAGACCTCAGCTCTTTCAGGATCTACCCTTATTAAACGCTGGAACAATAGAGATGGAAAGAGGGCACACATCTTTTATGGTTGTAGTAAGTGCATCCTCTATCCACCTTTATGGGTCAAACCGAAGGGAGGCAGACGGTTGCTGTGTAACTTACCTATTTTGTGGAAGAGCTCGGGAAGCTGCACCTCCACCTTCTCCCTCTGGAACATGTGGTACTCAGCCTGCTCACATATAGGGGGTATCAGGTTGAACTGCCTGGCCACTGAGTACGCCTCCTATAGGACAGACAACAAACAGCAGCAAACAGGCTCAGGGACGAGCAATGTAATATTGTAACAATACAGTGATGGGAATAAGTCATTGATTATTTTGTGGTTTAATCGTGTTTCAACCGTTTTCCAACTCACCATGATCTCCATGGAGCTCCAGCGCGACGTTCCCCAGTACATGGCCATACCCTGGTTGATCACATGGGTCATTGCCCGCACCGTCTCTGCCAATCAAAAGACACCATTCACCCATTGGCCCCGACATTGGAGAAGAGCAGTGGTGGGAACAGGTGAGATTAAGAGAGAGGGTGGAAAGGTATTGAGGAGAGGGATGTACGAGAATTGAAAGAGAAAGAGGAGATAGAAGGAAAGTCCACGTAGAATTTTGGACAAAGGGTAAAAGCACAAAGGAGCTACCTGGTTAATGTATACATCAGTTTAAATAATGAGCAATGAAACATATGGGGAGAAAAGGATACTATGTAATTTTTTGAGGAGTCAATTGACACATTGATTTTCTTTTTTTTTAGGCTTTTGTTTTGATTTGACACACAAAGGTATTTATGCGTTAAGTTTTTACAGTCACAAATCAGGCAGTCAAATACCAATTTTATCTGGGCAAAACAACACTATTCATGCCAGAGTCAAAATAGCAGTAGGGTCAATCCAAAACCCAGAGTTTTCTTCAAAGCTTTTCATGCTACTTTTATATAAGAAACATTACATTTTTTTTAAAGGCTGTTTTAAAAGCATGTTTTAAAGAGAACAGCTCTGTGCAAGAAAAATACTGTAAATCTCATAATCTAGCAGCACAATTTAATTTTAAACATGTCATGCTGTCAGATAATGAGATTCAGTATTTTATGTTTCCCCTATTACTATGTAATTACAGTTATAACTGTAGTAACAACATAGTAATTACATAGGTGTTACACTGTAACTATATGTAATAAGGTTGTAGCGCTATCAGTTATTACACAATTGGAACAAGGAATGTATAATTACACATCCAATTGCTGAAGATTCTGTTATATGTTTTTACACATTTTCTTGTTCCACTATGTAACTGTTTTATAATTTCACGTTTGAAAGACAACTGTGAATGACTTAATAACTCGACCCAAAATTTGACATTGTTACATGGGGGCCACTACCATTGAGCTTCATTCAACTCAGTCAATAGGGGATTTTTTTCATTCTACAAACACATTTCATACAAGCACTAGCTCAGCCCCGGGATTAAACTTAAGTTTAGTTTCATGTCAAGTCAAACAGCAGTTACCTAAAGTGTCGTCAGAAAGTATTCCCACCCCTTGACTTTTTCCACATGTTGTTGTGATACAGCCTGAATTAAAAATGGATTCAATTGAGATTGTGTGTCACTGACCTACACACAATGTCAAAGTGGAATTCTTTTTTTAGACATTTTTAGAAATGAATATAAAATGAAAAGCTGAAATGTCTTGAGTAAATAAGTATTCAACCCCTTTGTTGAGAAATAAGTATTCAACCCCTTTGTTATGGCAAGCCTAAAGTACAAATTAGCTTATTAAGTCGCATAATAAGTTGCATGTACTCACTCTGTGTGCAATAACAGTGTTTAAATGACTACCCCATCCTGTTCCCCACACACACAATTATTTTGAAGGTCCCTCAGTCAAGTGGCAAATTTCAAACACAGATTCAACCAGAAAGACCAGGGAGGTTTTTCCAATGCCTCACAAAGAAGGACACCTATTGGTAAATGGGTAACATTTTTATAAAAAGCAGACTTTGAATATCCCTTTGAGCAGGTTATTATATACACTTTAGATGGTGTATCAATGCACTCAATCAGTACAAAGATACAGGCAACCTTGCTGGATCGAATCCCCGAGCTGACAAGGTAAAAATCTGTTGTTCTGCCCGAGCAAGGTAGTTAACCCACTGTTCTCCGGGCACTGAAGACGTGGATGTCGATTATGGCAGACCCCCACACCTCTCTGATTCTTAGAGACATACTCAGAAAGACTCAAAGCTGTAATCACTGTTGAATACTTATATAATCAAGCTATATGTGTTTTATTTTTCAAAATTTTTTGACAAATGTTCGAATTTGTCTTCCACTTTGACATTAGAGTATTTTGTGTAGATTATTGACAAAACTTTTTTTTTTAATACATTTTAATCCCACCTAGTAACACAACAAAATTCACAAGGGGTGTGAATAATTTCTGAAGGCACACACACACACACACACACACACATACACAGTCAACACTGCTGCTCTAGTATATATTATTTATTCAACACCGCGACCAAGATACTATCCATTTTATATTTCTAAATACAGTTGTACTTGACATAGCACATTCATTATCTATACTGTAGTTCCCATTGTGTATATATCTGGCTATTACTATGCATAATAACTCTTATATTACATGTTCATTTTTAGAAACTGTTAAAACTTCTTCTTATTATTATTATTCTCTCCACGGCCAAATGTAGCGTCAAAACCGTAAAATCTACCGATACCAAAACAACTTTCAAACGTGTAGGCTCACCATCTGCAGTGCACTTTAAAAACTTTTCACACTACAACCATACTTGCATAAATCCCAATGCATTTCAATGGCCATAGACTTGAATGGTAAAAAATGTAGCCCTTAACTAGTCTTCAACTGTTTAAGCAAGAAACGCCATTCAAACTTTAAAATGTGCAGACTGGTCTGGAATAGGTTGCTTGTATTCAGCGTTTTGATACCATGTATACTTTCTGAACTATTACTGTTTAATGGTGGTAGCTAGGCTTAAATGGGAAGTATTTGGATTCACCAATACTCTTGAGCCGTTAAATATACCAACACCAAAGCAACTTTAAAACGTGCAGATTGCCACTGGTACTGTTGCTAGAAGAAAACGTTTTGATACGAATTATACTTTTCATACTGCGACCATATTTGCATAAACCCAAATATAATTTAGGGGCTATAGACTTTAATGGAAGAAATACCGGTCGCTGCTAGATTTCAATGGTTTAAGCTAGAAACACCATTCAAACTCAAAAACGTTGACACCATTCTGGAATAGTGTGCTTGAATACAGCTTTTTGATAGTATAAATTGTATTTGAACTATAACCATTTTAAATGTCCATAAAAGCTTTAAAGGCCTTAAAGCGAAGAATTTGGATTAGCCGACATTAATTCATAGGAAAAAAATACTATAAATAGACATCCTAAAGAATACATTTCAATACTGTTAACGTCACAAACACCAAAACAAATACTGACATGTACAGACTGACTCAACTTAGATTGCATGTAAAAAGATTGTTGATGCTCTTTGTGCTTTTGGAACTATAACAGTTTTATATTAGCATAAAAGCTCCATAGACTTCAAAGGCAACATTTGGATTCACCACTGCTCTTGAGCCATTTCAGCTACAAACACCACCCCAATGTTGACATGTGGAGACAGACTCAACATAGATGGCTTCAACACCGTTTTCTGATACCATTCATACTTTATAAACTATGAAGCCTGTCTTATCCCCATTTATTTCAATGGCGGAATTCAGGCTTCAACATTCTAAACTGAAATAACTGGCACAAAACTTACAGAATGTTCCAACTAAAACATTGAGAGCTTAAAAATATATGATATGACTTATGACGATATAGTACTCTAGCCTACTATACTAGCCCACTATAACCCACTATAATAGCTCCACACCTACAAACCACTCCAAAATAGGTCACTATAGCTAACACAGCCTATTAAAACACTATTACTACCATTACTACCACTAATACTACTATTTCACAACCATAAAGAATTCAAGACTAGCAAGCACAACACATTTACTTCAGAAAATGTCCTTTCATAGTTGATATTGATTATTGAACTGCAATGTTGTGGGAGCTAGCACATAAGCATTTCACTGCACCTTTTCTGCCTGCTGTAAAATGTTATTTTATTTGAGATATAACGCTGACATATGGAGAGAGGAGACGAGAAAAAAACTAGCCCGTTTTAAAATGATGTGTTTTAGAACAGCTGACTAAAGATGCGCATTCAGATTTTTTAAAACTCTGAGACAGTTACCACTTGTTGTAGCAAACAAGTATCATGAAAATACATGCACCAGAAACAGGGCACACTTTGTAACTTGTCAGAGATCTATCAGCAAGCTAGGCTAGCTAGAGCAAAATAGTTGGCTAGCTGTCTGCTTGGCTAGCTACCTACCTGCTTGGCTAACACAGAATGTCAACATACTGTTTTCTGATTGGCTAAACGGACCAGTCTCGTCTCAAGTCTTTTGCTAAGTTTTGACAGGTTGAATTCTGTAAACTCCAGCAGCCAAAATTAGACATTCTAAAACTAGACCATTCAGATCAAGCAAACTTTGTTCTAAAACTGCATAAAAACGTCTTGTCTCGGCTGATATATCTGTACAGGCTTTAACTGTTGTAAAGAGAAAAAAATGAAGATTTGTGAATAAGGCCTCAGTGGCTCGAAAACCATCATCTAGCCTGGGGGTATGCATTCTTTCCCTCCTATGGCACATATGGGTGCACGTTTTTGTTCCACCCAAGTATAAAACCTATTCCGCCCATTAATTAGTATTTAATCAAGACTCTGATTAGTAGAATTGGGTTACTGCTTGGCTGGAACAAAGCCCTGATGGGTTGCATGCTCAGGCCAGAGAGACACACTGCAGTCAAGACAGCGTTCACAATGGAGGCCGCAGCAGCACCGGCAGCGGCCATCTTGCAAAATAAAAGGAAACCAAGCCAGTCGTATGAGAAATGGGAGGGATGAGTGATGCTAACGACAACAGTAATGGTCAGGAGTGGTTTGGTATGGGGCTTTCACAATGTTTTATGACTAGTGTAATGGTACATGTGGCTTGGTACACCTCATATCCTGATTTTCTTTCTATATTGTATGGAACTCCACATAATTGCCTTCATCTGGCATAAGTTACAGTTGGAGAGAGCGAGCGAGAGAGAAAAGAAACAGAGAGAGAAATTGAAAGACACCCAACTGAGTAAATCAAAGGATTCTGGAAGGATTACATCATATTTTGGTTACAATTGTCAGTCGGGGAGAGAATGGACATCTTTAAGTGTCATTTCTTCCAACAACAAAAAGTGGAAATTGCCTTTTCAAGATGACTGAAACTGCCCACAGTGGCATTATTGGCATTATGAGCCCAGAAACAGTTTATTTATTTCTGTCAACTAAACATATCGGTTATACTCATGAATTGATGGTGAAAACATGAGGGGAAAAAAAGCTTTGAAGTGAAAATGAGAACGGAAACAAGTTACGGATTTTTTGTTTTTTTACAATGATTGAGGGATCCATGAAATTCTGTGAATTTCTCCAAAATGTACTTACAAGATGTAACGTTATCAAATATGAATCAAACACTCAATCAATCTACTACAGTAGACCACCCTTTTGTGCTAGCACTACGAAAAGTCCAACATTTTATGGATTTAAATGGGGTTTTGAATGGTAGGATAACAGAGGGAGGACTAATTTTATCAAGTCACTGCCATAAAATGCCTTTCGTTTAAAGGGGTGTTGATTGAACACTTTGTTTTGACTAAGGGTACCATGTACCTTCTATGATGAATGTCTTGGACTTTGAGGTGTGAAATGGGTCTCCTGGTGACAAAAACAAAGAGAGTGAAGACGTTGACCAGTCTGTGAATGAATGACATCTGGAAGTATACATAAGGGCCTGCAGGGTGGGAGCCACAGCCCAATACAGCGAGCCCCATCATGCACTGACTGAGCTCAAGTTCAAAGTTCACAATGCTTTACTGACCATTTCAATCAGTGACAGGAATAGAAATTTGTCATCCATTGCCCATGCCCCTGTTCGGTAGGTTTGGTTTAGACAATCATATATTACTGCAGTTGGTATGCAAAGAGGATGTTTGAGCTGTCAACTGTGTCCTATCTCTACATCTAGGATTCGAAAAACTTAGACTTATGTACCCAATAAAAGTAAATGTAACCTTAAGGTCCAAACCATAGAGCCATTTATCTGTCTGTAGATAATATGTACGCATGAGACTCTAGCCTGACCGAACATTATTACTGCACCGCTGCACCACTGGATGCAAGGTGGTCTGTTTATGACATGAATATGTCATGGTGCAGCAGATGCGCAGCATTGAACATACCACAGATGAATGTAAACAAAAGGCATTCAAAGAAGAGTGCTGCCTACCTTCCATAGGTGTGTTGGGGTCTGGTCTGTTTGCGAAAACGACATCCACATACTCTAGCTGCAGTCGGTCTAGCGATGCCCTTAGTCCTGCATTATATAGGGCAAAGACCATCAAGATAACGGTAATACTTTACATTAAAGCCAGAATCCTGTTTGTTTTTAATGCTCTCATTTATGCACTGTATATACAGGATGTACTGAATGTAGTGAATGACTGGATTGGATCCAAATGTCATATTGATATCCTGCAAGTATATAGGCTACCACACTGTACATGCTATAATAACTCAGTATAAAAGTGGCTTAAAATGGCTTACCTTCAATTATATGTTTTCTGGACAACCCTCTTTCTGTTTCTGCTCTGATAAGCAAACAACAAATGCCCTTGTCAGGATATAAAATCATGACGTTTAACAACTGCGTGCTACAATTCACAGTTTCACATGTCATACTGTAACTGATACAGTACCGATGTTCACTGTATTCGATCCATATTGGCGGGTTGAATGTGAGACATAGAGATAGATAGAGGGCACACTTGACACACAGCATGTTTTAGCAGGTGCAGCATGTGCCCTGAAACGTATTAAAGTTGCATTGGTGCCTCCTGTCAGTGCTAGGCAAGACCATTAAAGCAGCAATTCTTAATTAAAACATTGACTAAGTGTTCTCCCTGCAACTGTTTCAGTAAAACCTGAGGGATGGACTGGAGAAATCTAACCACTTTCAAATCAATAGACCACGCTATGGATGCAAGGACTGACTATCCATGTTATCAAAATTATAGTTTTATCCATGTTTTTAGGCTATACAGTGGTTGTTTACATTTACTTTTTTTAAATTCATTTTTTTAGAAACATTCGAGTGAAACAAGCATATATTTTGAGTTCTGATGGGGTACGACAGTTGAACCAAGCTCTTGTCAAGCCCTGATCTGTTTCACCTGACCTTGTGCTTGTCTCCACCCCCTCGTCCATCTTCCCCACTTATCCTCTGGGTATTTATACCTGTGTTTTCTGTCTGTACATGCCAGTTTGTCTTGTTTGTCAAGCTTAGCAGCCTTTGTCCTGTCAGTTACTGTCTTTTCCCAGCCTCTCTTTTTCTCATTTTTGACCCTTGCCTGTCCTGACCCTGTACCCACCCGCCTGACCACTCTGCCTGTCCCTGAGCCTGCCTGCCGTCCTGTACCTTTGCTCCTACGCTGGATTATCGACCCCTGCCTGCCTTGACCTGTCGTTTGCCTGCCCTTGTTGTTACAATAAACATGGTTACTTCACACAGTCTGCATTTGGGTCTTACCTTGATACCTGATAGTACAAACTGGCCATGACTGACCCAGTAGACTTGGTCCAGCTCTGCAACACCATCTCCTCCGAAGGAGCCACCATTGTAGGCACGAGGAGTTGCTTTGTGGTCTGATGGAAGGATTCCAGGCCGTGGCCGAACGACACGACCTAGTCTTGGACGCATTGCGGGAGAAATTCTGTGGGTTGCCTACTAGGCAGCCTACCACAACAGTAACCTCCCAGCCCCTCTAACACGGCTGGTAGCAGCGCCGTCACCCCGGTTTCCCGGGAACCCCGCTAACCTCCCCCGGAGCGCTACGATAGAGATTCCAGAACCTGCCGGGCCTTTCTCTCCCAGTGCTCCCTCGTTTGAGCTACAGCCTTCTTCGTTCCCCTCAGACCACTCGAATGTAGCGTACATTATTACGCTGATGTCCGGGAGGGCACTTCCCTGGGCCACGGCGGTGTTGGAGAAACAATCCGCCATCTGCCTCAGTCTGGAGGTATTCGTGGCAGAGGTGAGAAATGTTTGAGGCTCCAGTGTCCGGGAGAGAGGCTGCCCGGAAGTTCTCCAGCTTCGGCAGGACACCCTCAGTGTTGCAGACTATGCGATGGAGTTCCGCACGCTGCAGCGGAGGGTACCTGGAACCCGGAAGCACTGTTCGACAAGTTCCCAGATTATCGGAGGAGGTAAAGGATGAGCTGGAAGCCCGAGAACTACCGACAGATCTCGACTCACTCATCGCTTTAATCATCCGGATTGATGGTCGGCTACAGGAACGTAGAGGTCTGATTGCGGAAGAGGTCCGATTGCAGTCCCAATCACTCACACAGGGATCCCACCTTGCAGCTGATGAACTCCGGAAGTCCCCGTTGTCTACGTCCCCGAGAGGATCTGAGCCTACCCGAGTCCCTCCAAGAGCCTCCGGAGACTGCCGATTCACCTCTTCCCGAGCTGATGCAGCTCGGCAGGTCTAGGTGGTCTCCAGCCGAAAGCGTACGCAGACTTGTGACCTAGAGTTGTCTGTATTGCGGTACTGCCG
Organism: Oncorhynchus tshawytscha; assembly: GCF_018296145.1. Classification (NCBI taxonomy): domain Eukaryota; kingdom Metazoa; phylum Chordata; class Actinopteri; order Salmoniformes; family Salmonidae; genus Oncorhynchus; species Oncorhynchus tshawytscha. Next base: position 52,641,468 of record NC_056444.1, read on the forward strand.
GTCAATTTGTGTCTACCTGTCCCTTCAAGAGACCTAGCTCATCTGTTGGAGTGAGTACACTAGTGGGTCTTAAAGATAATTGTTCTTCTCTCCTTACTTGCCCCCCTCTCCATGCTACCCTGTTGTGGGGTGACCAGTCCAAGTCTCTCCAGGTACTCATCCACTCAGGGGCCGATGTGGGTCTCATGGACGTTGCCCTGGCGTCCGACCTGAGTATCCCCACTCAACCCCTCTCCATTCCCATGGGTGTTAGGGCGCTGGACGGGCGCTCTATAGGCCAGGTCACCCACCAAACCACCCCGTCAACCTACGAGTGTCGGGGAACCACAGCGAGACGATACAATTTCTGCTAGTTCCCATGGTATTGGGATTCTCTTGGCTCCAGGTAACACAATCTCTCCATTGACTGGGCTACTGGTGCCACCGTGGGCTGGAGCCCGTCCTGCCACACTCATTGCCTGAAGTCAGCTCTGCCTGCCCCGGGACATCTTCCTAGGAAATTTCCCGGGACCTCTCTGCCAGCTCCGCAGAGTACCAGGACCTCCGTGAGGGGTTTAGTAAGGCCCGGGCCACTTCGCTTCCACCGCACCAACCGGTATCCAAGAAGTTCAAGCCTGAGGCGATGGCATGTCGCTATAGTGCCACGGCTACACCCCCGAAAGCCGAGACCTTCCCCCCACTCCAAGATCATTAGCCCCTCTGTTGTTCATCCTCTGTTGCCCCGTACCCTCTGTATTTTTCCTACCTTTTCTGTGTCTAGAGCCAAAACCATGTCTGACTCCCTCTTTTCTGTTTCTAGGCCCATCCCTCTCCCCGTGTCATCGAGGGCCAGCCAGCGTACACGGTGAGACGCCTCCTGAGGGTTTGACCACGGGGGCAGTGGTTTCCAGTACCTGGTTGACTGGGAGGGTTATGGCCCGGAGGAGAGGTGCTGGGTTCTCGCTAAAGACATCCTGGACCCTTCCATTATCGCCGACTTTCCCCGCCGGCACCACAGTCAACCAAGTATCCGCCCAGGTGGAACACCATGTGGCATCCCTAGAGGGAGGGGTGTACTGTCACGCCCTGATCTGTTTCATCTATCCTTGTACTTGTCTCCACCCCCTCCAGGTGTCGCCCATCTTCCCCACTTATCCTCTGGGAATTTATACCTGTGTTTTCTGTCTGTCTGTGCCAGTTCATCTTGTTTGTCCTGTCTGCTATTGTCTTTTCTCAGCCTCTCTTTTTCTTGTCCCCCTGGCATTTGACCCTTGCCTGTCCTGACCTTGTACCCACCCGCCTGACCACTCTGCCTGTCCCTGACAGTAAGCCTACCCGCCGTCCTGTACCTTTGCTCCACCTCTGGATTACCGAACTCTGCCTGTCCCTGACCCTGAGCCTGCCTGCCATCCTGTACCTTTGCTCCTACTCTGGATTATCGACCCCTGCCTGTCTTGACCTGTCGTTTGCCTGCTCCTGTTGTTACAATAAACATTGTTACTTCACATAGTCTACACTTGTGTCTTACCTTGATACCTGATACTCATGAGGCATTTATACGTTATATTCTTCAAGAATCAATGGGTACATATCATTCATTTATTTATAAGCAGCTACTAATGAATGCCCTTTTAATTGATCCTCAGTGAAAGGGCATTCTCATAGGAGGGGATCGACCCCGTTTCCTCATAGGAAAACAATTAAGAGTCATACAGCCTCAATACTGCCTCTAACACACGCACACACACACACACACACACACACACACACACACACACACACACATAAAGAAAAGGTTTTTAAAAAGTGTAATACGTACTTTCCTCCCCAGAATATCTTGGTGGTGATGACCAAAGTAGAGCGCCTGTAAGGACAGAGAAGTGTATGAGGACAGTTGCATGGTGAGCATTCTGACTTGAAAATGGGAGATCCAGTGCATTATGTTAGAATTCTTCAGAATGATTTAATTATAATTCTTCTGCACTTAAGTCCCCTTGGCCCCGATGACGTTTTGACAGAAAAACAATTCATTCTGAACCTATTTCATCTGGTGTGTTGTTTTTTTTACTTGCAGTAATTAATTCATAGTAATTGTTGACTGATTATGTAACTGATTATGTAAACAAATAAAAAGAAACTAATAAATAGCACTTTTTAGGAAAACCTTGATTCCTGCTGCTGCCTCTGATGATAATCAAACAGGAGAAGGGCTGAGGGCTTTAGCAGGGTACTTCTTCAGAAGTGGGGGAGAAGCATGTTTGTTTCCCCTCAGCGCTCCCATCCAATGCCATTGACTACCCGGCATACCCTGCAGGCTAGATAGCTAGCATTAAGTGCACTTCACCATTCATAAAATAACAAAAATACAGGAGTAACAAACAAGTCTGGCCACTAGCAATCTCCTCCATCTTCACTTAAAAATAGCGAGTATAGCTGCTGAGACAGAACATTTAAATTCGAGAGATAGATTTGACAGGTGCAGCGGACTAGACAATGGTGTTCCTGTATGCTCAAGACAATGTGTTCAGTGGAATTTAAACCAATGTTTCAGTTAGTTGACCCCCCCCATTTTTTTTTCATTCACATAAGTATTCAGATGCTTTACTCAGTACTTTGTTGAAGCACCTTTAGCAGCGATTACAGCTTCGAGTCTTCTTGGGTATGACGCTACAAGCTTGGCACACCTGTCTTTGGGGTGTTTCTCCCTTCTTCTCTGCAGATCCTCTCAAGCTCTGTCAGGTTTGTTGGGGAGCGTTGATGCACAGCTATTTTCAGGTCTCTCCAGAGATGTTCGATTGGGTTCAAGTCCGGGCTCTGGCTGGGGCACTCAAGGACATTCAGAGACTTGTCCCGATGCCACTCCTGCGTTGTCTTGGCTGTGTGCTTAGGGTCGTTGTCCTGTAGAAAGGTGAACTTTCGCCCCAGTCTGAGGTCCTGAGCTCTCTGGAGCAGGTTTTTATCAAAGCTCTCTCTGTAATTTGCTCCATTCATCTTTGCCTCAACCCTGACTAGTCTCCCAGTCCCTGCAGCTGAAAAACATCCCCACGGCATGATGCTGCCACCACCAGGTTTCCTCTAGAAGTGACGCTTGGCATTCAGGCCAAAGAGTTCAATCTTGGTTTCATCAGACCAGAGAATCTTGTTTCTCATGGTCTGAGAGTCTTTAGGTGCCTTTTGGCATACTCCAAGTGGGCTGTCATGTGCATGTTACTGAGGAGTGGCTTCAGTCTGGCCACTCTACCATAAAAGCCTGATTGGGGGAGTGCTGCAGAGATGGTTGTCCTTCTGGAAGGTTCTCCCATCTCCGCAGAGGAACTCTAGAGCTCTGTCAGACTGACCATAGGGTTATTGGTCACCTCCCTGACCAAGGCCCTTCTCCTCCGATTGCTCAGTTTGGCCGGGCGGCCAGCTCTAGGAAGACTTCTTCCAATGATGGAGGCCACTGTGTTCTTGGGGACCTTCAATGCTGCAGACATTTTTTGGTACCCTTCCCCAGATCTGTGCCTCGACACATGCCTGCCTCGGAGCTCTTCGGACAATTCCTTTGTCCACGTGGCTTGGTTTTTGCTCTGACATGCACTGTCAACTGTGGAACCTTATATAGACAGGTGTGTACCTTTCCAAATCATGTCCAATTAATTGAAATTACCACAGGCGGACTCCAATCAAGTAGTAGAAACATCTCAAGGATGATCAATGGAAACAGGATGCACCTGAGCTCAATTTCAAGTCTCATAGCAAAGGGTCTGAATACTTATGTAAATAAGATATCTGTTTTAAAAAAAATCTTTAATCCATTTGCAAACATTTCTAAAAAACAATTTTCACTTTGTCATTATGGGGTATTGGGTGTAGATTGCTGAGGATTTTTATTTAATTCATTTTAGAATATGTCTAATGTAACAAAATGTGGAAAAAAGTCAATGGGTCTGAATACTTTCAGAAGGCACTGTAAGTGCAGAGATGACATGTATTTTTTCCCCTATTTTTTAATATGAAAGATTAAATCAAGTATAGTCTGATGGGTGACAATATTAGCTTATCACTTATGAATGATATATTATCACTTGTCAATTATGCCCAGCTTAAAGCAAGAAACAATGCCCTTTATGTATGACTTTGTAAACATAGTCGCACACCTCATGTAGCCTAGCCCATAGGCCTATATGTTTTGATAAGGTTTGTATCACAACTAAAGTGGACAAATAATGTCTTCAAATGAAGCACATTAATCTGATTTACAACGGGTGTAGAGCCTAACTGGCATACATACGCAGCGCGTGAGTTTGAGGTTTGGGGAACATAATTTTAACCATAAAAATGCACCTTTATAATAAAAGCGTTACATGCATAATTGCATTTGCGTCACTTTTGATAATGGTGTTTTCCCCTAATGGAACATTTGCGCTTATAGTCTACTACCATGTGCGTATTGCTGCGCTTATATGTGAAGAAATAGCCTAATAGTTTATTAACATTTAAAGTTAAACGTTCTGATCTGTTGCATCAGCCTCATTGCTAGTGGTTGCATTTATTTGGGATCTATCGCATCCCACAACTGTATCAGACTATGTTTGGAATATTTATTTCTCGCACAGAATATAATATCTATACTTTTGTACTATGGGGGATAGTAGATTGAAATGGGTGCTTTTGCTGTTTGTTAGGCCTCATCTTTTTGTTGCTGACGAAAAGGTGGACAGTTCTTCCAATATCTTCAATATGCACCTCGGAATTGGATAAGGACGCGTGCAGTTGCGTCCCGGATACGTCTGTCTTCACTTGTAGCTTTTGAGAAAGACCCGATCACATGAAGGAGAGCAGTGTGAGTGAGATGAGAGGTGCTTCGGAGCAGGCAGCACTCAGGGAGAAGGGCTGCAAAAGGCATGTTTTTTTTAGGGTGCATTATGGCCACACAAAGTGGATGCCGCCGGGAAATTCAAGGCATTATCAAGTGCTTCTCAAATTGTGAATGAGAGACTGAAGATGCGTGTACAGCCTGCACAAAAAAAACAAATCAGAGCTCATGCCTTTCAAGCAACTTTTTTCAAAATAATCATTAGAGTCGCATCATGCAGCCTTACAATGTATTAAAAGTCAAAACATAGAGCCCAACGTTTGTAGAACAACTAAAGTAACATTATTAACTATAAAGTAAGCATATAGGAATACCTATTTGTTTGTTAACCTCTCAACTCCAATCGTTTGGAGAAAATATCATTTCTATTTTATTCAGCTTTGTTCAATTGTATTGTTCATACTATAAATTAATATAAAATAATGCCATGGAATTCTTAGCTAATCTTGTGGCTAAATGAACTAGTGTGTAGCCCACAGCCATATGGCATAGCCAGATCAGGACCTAACAGAAGGACAACTCAGAGTATGCTATAGTTCTAGACTACATTTTCTTCATATCATGTTTCTTTAGACCTGTCTAAAATAAATAATGGGTTTATTGTGAAGGTGTAGGCTATATTACATGCCTTTATTAGACTTTTTAAAATGTAAATGTTCCAAAGGTCTGCATCAGTGGCTTGTAGGCTGTGTGTTTATGTTAATTAACCCAATCAAAGGATCAGAGAATGAATCTAGTTCTGAAAGCATAAGCTATGTTACCTAGCTGGCTATGGCTCTCCAACACTGGAACTTATCCAAGTCAAGGTAAGCTTTTGGTTGTATTGATTTCTTGCCAACAGGGCCCGCCGGTGTAACTGCTAATCTGCTTGCTGACTGTCCTGCATGATTGTAGCTAGCAGGTCTACTAATTCGTTAGTTCTAGAAGCTACAGTGGCTTGCAAAAGTATTCACCCCCTTTCCTATTTTGTTGCCTTACAACCTGTAATTAACATTTATTTTGGGGGGGGTTGTATGAAAGCCTACCACTTTGAAGATGCAAAATATTTTTTCTTGTGAAACAAACAAGAAATAAGACAAAAACCGAAAACTTGTGCATAACTTTTCACCTCCCCCAAAGTCAATACTTTGTAGAGCCACCTTTTAGAATAATTACAGCTGCAAGTCTCTTGGGGTATGTCTCTATAAGCTTGGCACATCTAGCCACTGGGATTTTTGCCAATTCTTCAAGGCAAAACTGATCCAGCTCCTTCAAGTTGGAATGATTCCGCTGGTGTACAGCAATCTTTAAGTCATTCCACAGATTCTCAATTGGATTGAGGTCTGGGCTTTGACGAAGCCATTCCAATACATTTAAATGTTTCCCATTTAACCACTCAAGTGTTGCTTTAGCAGTATGCTTAGGGCCATTGTCCTGCTGGAAGGTAAACCTCCATCACACTCTCAAATGTCTGGAAGACTGAAACAGGTTTCCCTCAAAAATATCCCTGTATTTAGCGCCATCCATCATTTCTTCAATTCTGACCAGTTTCCCAGTCCCTGCCAATGAAAAACATCTCCACAGCATGATGCTGCCGCCACCATGCTTCACTGTGGGGATGGTGTTCTCGGGGTGATGAGAGGTGTTGGGTTTGCGCCAGACATAGCGTTTTCCTTGATTGCCAAAAAGCTCAAATTAAATCTCGTCTGACCAGAGTACCTTCTTCCATATGTTTGGGGAGTCTCCCACATTCTTTTTGGTGAACACCAAATGTGTTTGCTTATTTTTTTCTTGAAGCAATGGCTTTTTTCTGGCCACTCTTCCGTAAAGCCCAGCTCTGTGGAGTGTACGACTTAAAGTGGTCCTATGGACAGATACTCCAATCGCCCCTGTGGATCTTTGCAGTTCCTTCAGGGTTATCTTTGGTCTCTTTGTTGCCTCTCTGATTAATGCCCTCCTTGCCTGGTCTGTGAGTTTTGGTGGACGGCCCTCTCTTGGCAGGTTTGTTGTGGTGCCATATTCTTTCCATTTTTTAACATCCGTGGGATGCTCAAAGTTTCGGATATTTTTTATAACCCAACCCTGATCTGTACTTCTCCTTTCAGAACCGGTGTATATATACTGACATTATGTGACAGATCATGTGACACTTAGATTGCACACAGGTGGACTTTATTTAACATATTATGTGACTTCTGAAGGTAATTGGTTGCAGCAGATCTTATTTAGGGGCTTCATAGCAAAAGGGGTGAATACATTTGCACGCACCACCTTTCTGTTTTTAATTGTTTACATTTTTTAAATAGTTTTTCATTTCACTTCACCAATTTGGACTATTTTGTGTATGTCCATTACATGAAATCCAAATAAAAATCTATTTAAATTGCAGGTTGTAATGAAAAAAAATAGGAAAAACGCCAAGGGGGTGAATACTTTTGCGAAGCACTGTATGTTGATGTTAGCTAATATGGTGACAACAATGTAGGCTGGGAGTAGCGTTTAGCAGTTATGATATGAATGATTGGCTTGGAAATGTTTTTTCACCTGGTCACAGACCAGCACTGAAGTCCACAAGCGAAGGGAAAAGGTAAGAGGAGGAGAGCGCGTAGATGCGAGAAGGAATTATACAACGCGTAAAGTGATCATGCTGTTCAGATGTGGCTGCTATGAAAGTGAATTGTGTTTGCGTGTGATCAGGGATGTATTCATTCCGCCAATTCTATTGAAAAAGTTTCTTAAATGGAAGCAAACGGAACAAAATGGGGATAAACATACATTAATTTGTCCAATAGGAACTCTCATTTGCAACTGTTGGACTAATGATTAGAACCTAGATCAGCTAGATGCAGGCAAGAGTGTGCAAGGTGGTGTTGAATGTGTCACTTTCTGTCACCTTAATTACTCAAATTTTTCTCTTGACCTGTGCACCTACGTTGTAAACTTTCATTCATAAGCTAGGTTGTAGCAACCTCATGATGGGTACAGGACCTATTTTGGGATCATGTAGCAGCCTAAACCCATGGATGTTATATTGAGCTGGGTGAATGGAATATGAAAGACAGTCATCCAATATGCTGTAATAGAAATAAGCCATGCTCATAAAAAAATAAATATATATATTAGAATTTCCAGCATAGATGGCATTAGCAATAATTCACACACACACACACACACACACACACACACACACACACACACACACACACACACACACACACACACACACACACACACACACACACACACACACACACACACACACACACACACACACACGGGCATGTGTGAAAATGGCTCCGGACGACAACAGAAATCCCATTCAACTCTACGCACCTCCAACCTTTCTTCTTGATGATGTTTCCCAATACGACCTCTGCCCTGCAAGAGAAGAACAACAAATTCTTACAACCATGGGAAGTTTAATGAATACCATTCTTTGGATGTTATTGACACATGGTGCATGAGGGAAGTACTGAGCACAATTTGTGAAATAGGAGAGCAGTGGAGACTTCTGGTCTATGAGGTCAAGGCTAATGAAGCAGGCGATTTACTGAAACGTGACAGCAGAGAATAATGCTCTGCCTATCGCTTTTTCAGACTTTTTTCAGTCTCTCGCTCTCTCTCTCTCGCGCTCTCTCTTTCTCTCTCCAAAAGGACATTCTCAGCATGTGAAAGGGAAGGATAGAGGGAGGATTGGGTCGAGGACGATGCATCTCTCTGGCTGTTGACAGATGTTACATCTTTGCCCCAAGGACCAATGTGTTCTCCATGAATGGCTCTTATCATTTCCCATCAAGCACATCTTCCTCTATGTGACAGCTCTTATCAAACACAGCTTTGTTAGTGTGTATTTGTGGTGTGTGTACTGTATGTGGTGTGTGAGTGTTATTAGCAATAATTTCACACACACACACACACACACACACACACACGTAATGCAGTTGAAGATGTTCTTATGCAGTTGGAGGGGATGGGAGTTCAACCACGCTCTGAAGCTACAGTGACCTCAAAGTGGTTAGCCACTGAGGCCCAGTAAAACAGACGGAGATGGAATGGAAGAGTGGATGTGTGTGTGTGGTGTGTATGCACGTGTATGTGCATGTGTGCGTGTGTGTGCGCACTCACTTCCCTGCAGCGTAGACCTCCGCTGTGTCAAACAGATTGATCCCGTTCTCATAGGCCAATGTCATTATTTCTTCCGCCATCTAGAGAGAGAGAGAGAGAGATGACATAGGTGTCTGTGTCTGTCTAATAGAAGGTCTGAAAAGTGAAAAGGCTTTAGTTGATTAGCATAAAGCAATGACACATGGATAACATGCACTGTGCACACATACATACTGACGCCACACACACATTTTGACACTCGCCACATATGCTGCTGCTACTGTCTATTATCTATCCTTGTTAAGTGCCTAGTCACTTTACCCCTACCTATATGCACAGTACATATCTACCTCAATAACCTCGTACCCCAATCACCTTGAATCGGTACTGGTACTCCCTGTATATAGCCACGTTGTTTACATTTTATTTGTATCTTTAACTCTGCATTGTTGGAAAATGACCCGTAAGAAAGAATTTTCACTGTTAGTCTACACCTAAAATGTGATTTTAATTAAAATAATAATCAATCAAGCAACTAAACTGGATATTGACAGCTAGATTCATGGTTGAATTAGGATGTCACCCTAATATCGCACCTATTGACTCCACTACGTCACATACACTGTGGACATGGACAATGGATGTTGTGAGTATGGAGTCTCCGCCTACCTCATCTGTGATCTGTCCTCCGAAGGTAACCCACGTGCCTGTGGAGAATAGAGAGTGTCAGAACTCTATGGAGTGGTTTCTCGGACCCAGATTAAACCTAGTCCTGAACTTCAAATAATTTCCCATGGAGATTCTCCCTTTCGTTTGCTTGTTACCCCAGGACTAGTTTTAATCAGTGTCCGGGAAACCGCGCCTATGAGTACGCGTGTGTGTGTGTGTGTGTGTGTGTGTGTGTGTGTGTGTGTGTGTGTGTGTGTGTGTACGCGAGCAGCCATGCATATGCGGAAGTCCATTGTCTGCAGAGAATGTGGTGAACATACGTTGTATCTTTTGTAACTCCTGACTGCACAATGCATTTCCTACCAGGACAATGAACATGACATTGAGTTCAATTGAATGGATCATCACACTCACCTAATCCCAGGCAGGACACCCTCAATCCAGACTTGCCCAGGTTTCTGTCAAAAAAAGAGAACATGTTAGGCTGTGAAAAATGACTTTACTGACCTGTGCTGTGACAGAAGGAGAAGAGGAATAGCATGAACTGGAGATTCTCCATCCCAAACGATACCCTATTCCCTATATAGTGAACTCCTTTTGACCAGAGTCCTATGAAATACTATTAGCAAAAGGTTTCTATATATGGGTTTCTATGGTTGATTTTACATCATATATCTCACAGTATATAAATGGAAACACGTTGATTCTTCGCAGACTTCTCAACAGACTGCTAGGATAGTGTCCCATGTGTTCAGATCAAAGTGAGGATGAACAACTCCGGGTCCAAGAGCAGCTTTCTGCTATCTTCTGGTTGAGATAGAGATCTGACAGTGAAGTCCTATAACTGCAGCTACAGCAGAAGACCCAGTTATTTCGCTGCAATTGTGAGAGATACAAATGCCTTGTGGATATGCCACGGTGACAAGATTACTCAAAGCATTGTGTGTGTGTAGTGATCCCCCATAATACAGTGCTCAGTGTCACTGAGAGGGCCTTTGCTACTAACACATCCATGGATACAGAGGGGGGTGGGGGTGGGGTAGGGGCAGAGACTGGCCTCAAGGAGTCAATTGGAGATGAATATGTAGCCTTTGTTTCCTGATTCTCCGGGTTGCCGAGCTCTTTCTCTAGCGCCCACAACGCCAAGGCCGCAAAGCCATGCTGTTCTACATACACCTTACCTCCTCTCCATGGTTACCGTGAAGCACATAACTACCAATGTTGCTATGAAAAGGGCTGGGCAAATTGATTGATTGATGGTTCCGATGGCTCAGTTGGTCAGAGAGTAGTGCTCACAACACCAAAGTTGTGGGTTCAATTGCCGGGCTACATCCCACATAGGCAACTGAATATACTGCATGTTAACTTTAAATCACTTTAGATACAAACATATGCTAAACATAGAGATGGAAAGAGGGCACTCCTATTTTTGTGAACACTCTACCCATCTCTATGCTGCTAAGGACTTAAGGACTGTTCAGTAGCTCTGGTGTTTTCCTATGGTGTTTTCGGACAACTCAGAGGCCACCTGAGATTGGAAGGTTTGGGGATTCGATCCCTAGTCATACGTAATACTCAATGCCTCTTTACTTGGCACTCAGCAATAAGGAGATGGATTAGGGGTATGGCCCTGTGATAGACCATCTTCCTGATTTGCTCCATTGTTGGTTATCTCGACGAAGTCATGAGTAACACCTAAACCCTATAAAGAGGCTTATGGAAAAGTGGTACTGTGGAATCAGAGTTCATGCAGTCAGTCATAGGGAGACTCAGCTTGTCCTCACCCAATCCCCATGGTAAGGCAGCTGTGCTCATTAAGCAATTCACTTCCCCAACACATTCTCCAACACGTTTCTATGGCCGAGCAGCCGCACGCAAGCCTAAGATCACCATGCGCAATGCCAATTGTTGGCTGGAGTGGTGTAAAGCTCACCTCCATTGGACTCTGGAGCAGTGGAAATGCATTCTCTGGAGTGATGAATCACGCTTCACCATCTGGCAGTTAAACGGACTAATCTGGGTTTGGCGGATGCTGGGAGAACGTTTCCTGCCCCAATGCATAGTGCCAGCGGTAAAGTTTGGTGGAAAAGGAATAATGGTGGGGCTGTTTTTCATGGTTCGGGCTTAGGCCCCTTAGTTCCAGTGAAGGGAAATCTTAATGCTACAACATGCAATGACATTCTAGGCGATTCAGTGCTTCCAAATGTGTAGCAACAGTTTGGGGAAGGTCCTGTCCTGTTTCAGCATGATAATTCCCCCATGCACAAAGCGAGGTCCATACAGAAATGGTTTGTCGAGATTGGTGTGTGGAAGAACTTGACTGACCTGCACAAAGCCCTGACCTTAACTTAACTACATCGAACACATTTGGGATGCATTGAAATGTCGATTGCAAAGCCAGCCCTAATCGCAAAACATCAGTGCCCGACCTCACTAATGCTCTTGTGGCTGAATGGAAGCAAGTCACCGCAACAATGTTCCAACATTAATGGAAAGCCTTCCCAGAAGAGGGGAAGCTGTTATAGCAGCAAAGGTGGGACCAACAACATATTAATGCCCATGATGTTGGAATGAGATGTTCGACAAGCAGGTGTCCACATACTTTTGGTCATGTAGTATATAAACATACACAGATGCATACACACCACATAAAAGCCTCATACTCAGACATCACATACTGTGAGTCACACATGCACGCACACATACAACGTAAAACATCTCATACCATGACAGAGAGCAGTGTTGACTCTTAGTTAGCAAGCCGGTGTAAACTAACAGATCTGAATTAGGAAGTGACCCTGTGTTTCTTTAATATATAGTAAGTAATTGGGTTGAGTGTGTGGTTATGCAAGATTATTCAAGTGCCTTAGTAATGTATAGGGGAGGAGGTGGAGAGATGTGTAATGAGATATGAGGGAGAGGGAGAAATAAGATCCAAGAAAGTGTAAGGTATAAGCAGTAGATATACAAGAAGGTAATGCTATGAGAGCAAAAAGTTTATCTGGGTATGATAAGACAAAGAGTGGATGTTAGCTTTGCGAGAGCTACCACAGAGGGGAAGCTTTATTTCACTGTTATTTATACTGGTACAGTACCAGTCAAAAGTTTGTACACACCTACTCATTGCAGGGTTTTTCTTTATTTTTACTATTTTCTACATTGTGGAATAATAGTGAAGACATCAAAACGATGAAATAACGCACATGGAATCATGTAGTAACCAAAAAAGTGTTAAACAAATAAAAATATATTTGAGATTTGAGATTCTTCCAAGTAGCCACCCTTTGAAGACAGCTTTGCACACTCTTGGCATTCTCTCAACCAGCTTCCTGAGGTAGTCACCTGGAATGCATTTCAATTAACAGGTGTGCCATGTTAAAAGTTCATTTGTGGAATTTCTTTCCTTCTTAATGTGTTTGAGCCAATCAGTTGTGTTGTGACAAGGTAGGTGTGGTATACTATATTTGGTAAAAGACCAAGTCAATATTATGGCAAGAACAGCTCAAATAAGCAAAGAGAAACAACAGTCTATTATTACTTTAAGACATGAAGGTTAGTCAATGCGGAAAATGTCAAGAACTTTCAAAGTTTCTTCAAATGAACTCGCAAAAACCATCAGACGCGATGATGAAACTGGCTCTCATGAGGACTGCCACAGGAAAAGGAAGACCCAGAGTTACCTCTCCTTCAGAGGATAAGTTCATTAGAGTTACCAGCCTCAGAAATTGCAGCCCGAATACATGTTTCACAGAGTTCCAGTAACAGACACATCTCAACATCAACTGTTCAGAGGAGACTGCGTGAATCAGGCCTTTGTGGTCTAATTGCTGCAAAGAAACCACTGCGGAAGGACACCAATAAGAAGAAGAGACTTGGTTGGGCCAAGAAACACCAGCAATGGACATTAGACCAGTGGAAATCTGTCCTTTGGTCTGTGAGTCCAAAATTACGATTTTTGGTTCCAACCGCCGTATCTTTGTAGCTTTGTGAGACGCACAGCAGGTGAATGGATGATCTCCGCATGTGTGGTTCCCACCGTGATGCAAGGACGAGGAGGTGTGATGGTGTGGGGCTGCTTTGCTGGTGACACTGTCTGTGATTTATTTAGAATTCAAGGCACACTTAACCAACATGGCTACCCTAGCATTCTTTAGCGATACTCCATCCCATCTGGTTTGCGCTTAGTGGGACTATCATATGTTTTTCAACAGGATAATGACCCAACACACCTCCAGACTATGTAAGTGATGGAGTGCTGCATCAGATGACCTGGCCTCCACAATCACCCGACCTCAACCCAATTGAGATGGTTTGGGATGAGTCGGACTGCAGAGTGAAGGAAAAGCAGCCAACAAGTGCTCAGCATATGTGGGAACTCCTTCAAGACTGTTGGAAAAGCATTCCAGGTGAAGCTGGTTGAGAGAATGCCAAGAGTGTGCAAAGCTGTTATCAAGGCAAAGGGTGGCGACTTTGAAGAATCTAAAATCTCAAATGTATTTTGAGTTGTTTAACACATTTTTGGTTAATACATGATTTCATATGTATTATTTTATAGTTTTGATGTCTTCTCTATTATTCTACAATGTAGAAAATAGTAAAAATAAAGAAAAACCCTTGAATGAGTGGGTGTGTTAAAACTTTTGACTGGTACTGTAAGTCAATTAAGAACAAATTCTTATTTACAATGACGACCTGAAGCAAAGGAACTAGGCTCCCAATGGTACAGTGAGTACCAACGGAATTCCACCCCCAAATATCAAAGCCTTCCTCCAATCTCAGACCCCCCCAATATTTTCCATTTCCTCATTCCTTTTAGCTTGGCTACGTCCTTATATGGGAAGTTTGATAGAGTTCACATCCACCTACAAGTACTGAATGTGGACAGAAAGAATGAATGAGCTCCAATGACAAAAAGTTACACGGCATGACCTTTAAACGTCCATTACATAACATTTCCACATTCTTACATATGTGTAGTGGTAAAGGGATGACATAACATGAAAAAAACGAAACATCTGAAGCTACGGTATACATTTGCTTGTTTACTGGGGAGTGGCAGGTTGGGCCACCTCCAGTGTATACAAACAAACAGTAGTTCTTTCTCTCTCTCTCTCACCCCATACTTATCTCTTACTGCCGGCAGTGTAACCAAGCTGTTGCCTTGGCCCCGGTATCAGTTAAAAGAGGGCTGGATAGTGCAGAGCATTTAGCTTTTATCACAAGAGGTTGGTGGCACCTTAATTGTGAAGGACGGGAGCGGAATAAGTAGAATGTTATCAAATACATCAAACACATGGTTTGATGCCATTACATCTGCTCCGTTCCAGCTATTATTATGATCCGTCCTCCCGTAAGCAGCCTCCACTGGTGTTTACGTAATCACCTCTTACAGCAAGAATCCTTACTTGAAGCAATAACAAAGCAAATCTGTCACGCCCTGATATGTTTCACCTGTCCTTGTGCTTGTCTCCACACCCTCCAAGCGTTGCCCATCTTCCCCAATTGTCTCCTGTGTATTTATACCTGTGTTCTCTGTTTGTGTGTTGCCAATTCGTCAGCTTCTGCCTTTTCCAGTTTCTCTTTTCTCACCCTCCTGGTTTTGACCCTTGCCTGTCCTGACCCCGAGCCCGCCTGCCTGACCACTCTGCCTGTCCCTGACCCCGAGCTCGCCTGCCGTCCTGTACCTTTGCTCCACCCCTGGATTACTAAACTCTGCCTGTCCCTGAGCCTGCCTGCCATCCTGTACCTTTGCTCCTACTCTGGATTACCGACCCCTGCTGGCCTTGACCTGTCATTTGCCTGCACCTGGTTTTACGATAAACATCTTTACTTCACACAGTCTGTACTTAGGTCTTACCTTGATCCCTGATAGGATCACCCTGCCTCTGTTTCTGTAAAAATGGACGGGAGGGATGGGCCTGGAGAAATGTAACCACTGTCAAAAACAGAGTTATGGATGCAAGGACGTACCATACATGATGTGAAATTATAGTTTTAACCATGTTTTGATGCTATACAGTGTTATATACATTATATTCATATACATTATTTACAACCATTAGAGTAAAACAAGCTTATATTTTGGGTTCTGATGGGATACAGCAGTTGAACTAAGCTCAAGAGGTATTTATTGATTGTATTCTTCAAGAATCAATGGGTAAATTATTAATTTATCAGTCCACAAATGGATGTAGCAACTAAGGATTCTAGCTTTAAAGCAGCACTTTCAATCTCTTTTTCTGCCCACAGTGATCAAATAATGGAGAATAAAATTATCCTCCTCAATGGTGGACAGTCTAAATTAAACTGATTTCTTCAGTCTGTCTCACTCTCTTTTCTTGCTCTTATCTCTTCACTTTCCCTCTCATCCTCACCTGCTCACCATCACTATCTCTGGCTGTCAACCTCTCCAAAGCTCTGTCGCTCCCCTCGCTCTACCTCTCCCATCATTCTCTTTAACACACGTTTAACACTCTCGCCCTCTTTACCTCAAATCAAATCAAATCAAATTTTATTTGTCACATACACATGGTTAGCAGATGTTAATGCGAGTGTAGCGAAATGCTTGTGCTTCTAGTTCCGACAATGCAGTAATAACGAGCAAGTAATCTAACTAACAATTCCAAAAAAAAACTACTGTCTTATACACAGTGTAAGGGGATAAAGAATATGTACATAAGGATATATGAATGAGTGATGGTACAGAGCAGCATAGGCAAGATACAGTAGATGATATCGAGTACAGTATATACATATGAGATAAGTATGTAAACCAAGTGGCATAGTTAAAGTGGCTAGTGATACATGTATTACATAAGGATGCAGTCGATGATATAGAGTACAGTATCAACGTATGCATATGAGATGAACAATGTAGGGTAAGTAACATTATATAAGGTAGCATTGTTTAAAGTGGCTAGTGATATATTTACATAATTTCCCATCAATTCCCATGATTAAAGTGGCTGGAGTAGAGTCAGTGTCATTGACAGTGTGTTGGCAGTAGCCACTCAATGTTAGTGGTGGCTGTTTAACAGTCTGATGGCCTTGAGATAGAAGCTGTTTTTCAGTCTCTCGGTCCCAGCTTTGATGCACCTGTACTGACCTCGCCTTCTGGATGACAGCGGGGTGAACAGGCAGTGGCTCGGGTGGTTGATGTCCTTGATGATCTTTATGGCCTTCCTGTAGCATCGGGTGGTGTAGGTGTCCTGGAGGGCAGGTAGTTTGCCCCCGGTGATGCGTTGTGCAGACCTCACTACCCTCTGGAGAGCCTTACGGTTGAGGGCGGTGCAGTTGCCATACCAGGCGGTGATACAGCCCGCCAGGATGCTCTCGATTGTGCATCTGTAGAAGTTTGTGAGTGCTTTTGGTGACAAGCCGAATTTCTTCAGCCTTCTGAGGTTGAAGAGGCGCTGCTGCGCCTTCCTCACGATGCTGTCTGTGTGAGTGGACCAATTCAGTTTGTCTGTGATGTGTATGCCGAGGAACTTAAAACTTGCTACCCTCTCCACTACTGTTCCATCGATGTGGATGGGGGTGTTCCCTCTGCTGTTTCCTGAAGTCCACAATCATCTCCTTAGTTTTGTTGACGTTGAGTGTGAGGTTATTTTCCTGACACCACACTCCGAGGGCCCTCACCTCCTCCCTGTAGGCCGTCTCGTCGTTGTTGGTAATCAAGCCTACCACTGTTGTGTCGTCCGCAAACTTGATGATTGAGTTGGAGGCGTGCATGGCCACGCAGTCGTGGGTGAACAGGGAGTACAGGAGGGGGCTCAGAACGCACCCTTGTGGGGCCCCAGTGTTGAGGATCAGCGGGGAGGAGATGTTGTTGCCTACCCTCACCACCTGGGGGCGGCCCGTCAGGAAGTCCAGTACCCAGTTGCACAGGGCGGGGTCGAGACCCAGGGTCTCGAGCTTGATGACGAGCTTGGAGGGTACTATGGTGTTGAATGCCGAGCTGTAGTCGATGAACAGCATTCTCACATAGGTATTCCTCTTGTCCAGATGGGTTAGGGCAGTGTGCAGTGTGGTTGAGATTGCATCGTCTGTGGACCTATTTGGGCGGTAAGCAAATTGGAGTGGGTCAAGGGTGTCAGGTAGGGTGGAGGTGATATGGTCCTTGACTAGTCTCTCAAAGCACTTCATGATGACGGATGTGAGTGCTACGGGGCGGTAGTCGTTTAGCTCAGTTACCTTAGCTTTCTTGGGAACAGGAACAATGGTGGCCCTCTTGAAGCATGTGGGAACAGCAGACTGGTATAGGGATTGGTTGAATATGTCCGTAAACACACCGGCCAGCTGGTCTGCGCATGCTCTGAGGGCGCGGCTGGGGATGCCGTCTGGGCCTGCAGCCTTGCGAGGGTTAACACGTTTAAATGTCTTACTCACTTCGGCTGCAGTGAAGGAGAGACCGCATGATTCCGTTGCAGGCCGTGTCAGTGGCACTGTATTGTCCTCAAAGCGGGCAAAAAAGTTATTTAGTCTGCCTGGGAGCAAGACATCCTGGTCCGTGACTGGGCTGGGTTTCTTCCTGTAGTCCGTGATTGACTGTAGACCCTGCCACATACCTCTTGTGTCTGAGCCGTTGAATTGAGATTCTACTTTGTCTCTGTACTGGCGCTTAGCTTGTTTGATAGCCTTGCGGAGGGAATAGCTGCACTGTTTGTATTCAGTCATGTTACCAGACACCTTGCCCTGATTAAAAGCAGTGGTTCGTGCCTTCAGTTTCACACGAATGCTGCCATCAATCCACGGTTTCTGGTTAGGGAATGTTTTAATCGTTGCTATGGGAACGACACCTCTCTCTCAACTGCTGTCCACTCCTCGATGATGTCACCAAACTGGTGTTGAGCAGCGGGCAGAGAGATGGATAATACACATGAAATGAAATCAAAGGCACATCATGAAATCAAAGGCACATGACTTTAGTGTCTGTGTGGGGCCCAATGTAGCTCTGTAGAAAGTACTTAATGGATCTGAGGAAGCCCTTACACAAGGTTATGGGGACGTTGTGTGTGTGTGTGCAGGGATTTTTCTGCATAGAAAATATTTGGGCTCTATTTTAACAAACCTAACCCAATGGTAAATCTTAGTGCTGGTGGTAGCGCAATAGATCCTGAGGTGTGTCCGAAATGTTCTCCGCAGGAAGTAGGAGCACAATAGCTGGCGGTGTTGCGAAAGGGCTGGATTTTGGTCAATAAATAAATTCTAGGTGTGACCAGGGCTTGGCCACTCACTGGCCAATCAAAGCGTTTCATGGCTTAATACGGCATACCATTGGCTCAAGGTCTGTGGGTTATCGACAGCCTTTGTGTTGTCATCAACTCCAATTCGGCTGGGGGCACGTAATATTCTCGCCATACTCCATTGTGGATTGATTTGATACTATAGTTTATTAAATAGCATAGGCTACAGTAACGATTCATAGCAACAGTAAAAAAAAAGAGTGTTTCCTCAATAGGTTTGGAGTGATGGCAGTCAACATTGTTGGGTAACACTTTATAATAACTCATTTATAATGGATAGGTAAAATAGTTAATTTTTAAACGTTTTTTTTGTTGAATTCTAGCCCTTTTTCTCCCCAATTTTGTGGTATCCAATTGTTTTAGTAGCTACTATCTTGTCTCATCGCTAAAACTCCCGTACGGGTTTCGGGAGAGACGAAGGTTGAAAGTCATGCGTCCTCCGAAAGTCATGCGTCCTCCTCCGGGGGACATACAGTGGCTTTGGAAATTATTCAGACTTGTTGACTTTTTCCACATTTTGTTAAGTTACAGCCTTATTCTAAAATGTATTAAATTGTTTTCCCCTATTCAATCTACACACAATACCTCATAATGTCAAAGCAAAAACAGGTTTTAGATTTTTTTTGCTATAAAAAAATAACATCAACATAAGTATACAGACCCTTTAATCAGTACTTTGTTGAAGCACCTTTGGCAGAAATTATCTTCCTGGGTATGACACTACACGCTTGACACACCTGTATTTGGGGAGTTTCTCCCATTCTTCTCTGCAGATCCTCTCAAGCTCTTTCAGGTTGGATGGGGAGCGTTGCTGCACAGCTATTTTCAGGTCTCTCCAGAGATGATCGATAGGGTTCAAGTCCGGGCTCTGGCTGGGCCACTCAAGAACATTCAGAGACTTATCCCGAAGCCACATCTGCGTTGTCTTGGCTGTGTGCTTAGGGTCGTTGTTCTGTTGGAAGGTGAACCTTCACCCAAGTCTGAGGTCCTGAGTGCTCTGGAGCAGGTTTTCATCAAGGAATCCCTCTGTACTTTGCTCCGTTCACCTTTAACTCTCCCAGTCCCTGCCGTTGGAAAACACCCCCACAGCATGATGCTGCCACTACTATGCTTCACCGTAGTCATGGTGCCAGGTTTCCTCCATGCGTGACGCTTGGCATTCAGGCAATAGAGTTCAAAATTGGTTTCATCAGACCAGAGAATCTTGTTTCTCATGGTCGTAGATTCTTTAGGTGCCTTTTGGCAAGCTCCAAGCGGGCTGTCATGTGCTTTTTACTGAGGAGTGGCTTCAGTCTGGCCACTACCATAAAGGAGTGCTGCAGAGATGGTTGTCCTTCCGGAAGGTTCTCCCATCTCCACAGAGGAACTCTAGAGCTCTTTTAGATTGACCATCAGGTTCTTGGTCACCTCCCTGACCAAGGCCCTTCTCCCCCGATTGCTCAGTTTGGCTGGACGGCCAGCTCTAGGAAGAGTCTTGTTGGATCCAAACTTCTTCCATTTAAGAATGATGGAGGTAAATTGGGGACCTTAAATGCTGCAGAAAATGTTTTGGTACCCTTCTAAAATCTAAAATCCCGCTTTGTCATTATGGGTTATTGTGTGTAGATTGGTGAGTCATTAGTTTTATTTAATCCATTTTAGAATAAGGCCGTAATGTAACAAAATGTGGAAAAAGTCAAGGGGTCTGAATACTTTCCGAATGCACTGTATGTTATGATAAAATAAAATAAAGCAGTCCTATTTTCTCACTTTGAAATCATGGGTAAATGCAGACCAAAAGAGTTAATGATGATCCTCGCCATTCTTGAAAAACATGCTGAAAACAAGAAAAAAGGTTGACCTCACGATCCAGACGAATCCAGTCAATAACTAAAAGGTGAAATTCCAGACGAATCCAGTCAATAACTAAATGGTGAAATCCTTACGCCTTACGAAGTAGCATTCACAACAACACATGCACACACACACAGACGCATGCATGAACATCCACACATGCACACAAGCAAACACAGACACACACACTGTATGTGTGGTACTACTTTGCATAATTAACATGGTTTAGTTATTTTATCTGAATTGACAGTGAGGACTAACAGTGGAACTTGGCTGGCCGGCTCTTCAATTAACCTTTCATCTATTTATAGTGGTAGATGACCGATAGGAACATAATGAACATAATGATCATCATCATCATCATCCTCATAAACGTAATCACAGCTCATTAAATTTGTGTGTGTTTGTGTTTGTTACAAAACATCCCCCCTGTACTCCCTGACCTAAGTAGGTAAAGATGGCATCTGTGAATAATTAATATTTGAATATTTCATCAAAGTTATGGTTAAGTATGTAGCTACAGTATCAAGCATCAAGCCGTTCAAGTGATTCAATTAGGACTTTCTAGACTGTCAGATACAATTACAAAAACGTCTACCCATTTCACAGACAAATTCAAGCCACAATACATATGGAAAACATACTGTACTATAACAATTGTCTATGAGAGGGGAATAGTATTAATACAAAACAATAATATTTAGCATCTGTCGTTCTGCCCCTGAACAGGCAGTTAACCCACTGTTCCTAGGCCGTCATTGAAAATAAGAATTTGTTCTTAACTGACTTGCCTAGTTAAATAAAGGTTAAAAAAAAAATCTCCTGTTGACAGGGATTGAATGTAGCTCAATGGCTGTGGCACCTTGAAGTTACAGTTGAAGTCGGAAGTTTACATACACCTTAGCCAAATACATTTAAACTCTGTTTTTCACAATTCCTGACAATTAATCCTAGTAAAAATTCCCTGTTTTAGGCCAGTTAGGATCACCACTTTATTTTAAGAATGTGAAATGTCAGAATAATAGTAGAGAGATGGATTTATATCAGCTTTTATTTCTTTCATCACATTCCCAGTGGGTCAGAAGTTTACATATACTCAATTATTATTTAGTAGCATTGCCTTTAAATGGTTTAACTTGGGTTAAACGTTTCGGGTAGCCTTCCACAAGCTTCGCACAATAGGTTGGGTGAATTTTGGCCCATTCCTCCTGACAGAGCTGGTGTAACTGAGTCAGGTTTGTAGGCCTCTTTGCTCGTACACACTTTTTCAGTTCTGTCCACAAATTTTCTATGGGATTGAGGTCAGGGATTTGTGATGGCCACTTCAATACCTTGACTCTGTTGTCCTTAAGCCATTTTGCCACAACTTTGGAAGTATGCTTGGGGTCATTGTCCATTTGGAAGATGCATTTGCGACCAAGCTTAAACTTCCTGACTGATGTCTTGAGATGTTGCTTCAATATAGCCACATAATTTTCCTTTCTTACTATGCCATCTATTTTGTGAAGTGCACCAGTCCCTCCTGCAGTAAAGCACCCCCACAACATGATGCTGCCACCCCTGTGCTTCACGGCTGGGATGGTGTTCTTCGGCTTACAAGACTCCACCTTTTTCCTCCAAACCTAGCGATGGTCATTTCTCCAAAAAGTACTATCTCTGTCCCCATGTGTAGTTGCAAACTGTAGTCTGGCTTTTTTATGGTGGTTTTGGAGCAGTGGCTTCTTCCTTGCTGAGCGGCCTTTCAGGTTATGTCGATATAGGACTCGTTTTACTGTGGATATAGATACTTTTGTACCTGTTTCCTCCAGAATCTTCACAAGGACCTTTGCTGTTGTTCTGGGATTGATTTTCACTTTTTGCACCAAAGTACGTTCATCTCTAGGACACAGAACACATCTCCTTCCTGAGTGGTGTGATGGCTGCATGGTGTTTAAACATGCGTACTATTGTTTGTACAGATGAATGCGGTAACTTCAGGCGTTTGGAAATTGCTCCCAAGGATGAACCAGACTTGTAGAGGTCTACAATTTATTTTCTGAGGTCTTGGCTGATTCCTTTTGATTTTCCCATGATGTCAAGCAAAGAGGCACTGAGTTTGAAGGTAGGCCTTGAAATACATCCACCCGAAAACCTCCAATTGACTCAAATTATGTCAATTAGCCTATCAGTAGCTTCTAAAGCCATGATATAATTTCTGGAATTTTCCAAGCTGTTTAAAGGCACAGTCAACTTAGTGTACGTAAACTGCTGACCCACCGGAATTGTGATACAGTGAATTATAAGTGAAATAATCAGTCTGTAAACAATTGTTGGAAAAATTACTTGTGTCATCCACAAAGTAGCGGTCCTAACCGGCTTTCCAAAACTATAGTTTGTTCACAAGAAATTTGTGGAGTGGTTGAAAAACGAGTTTTCATGACTCCAACCTAAGTGTATGTAAACTTCCGACTTCAACTGTATGTATTAGAAATGTCAGTGCAACATTAAAGTCATTTCAGGACACTTCAAATTTCTAATGTCAGCAATCAGTAATACTGCTTGTACTGAAAGCTTCATCAAAGGTACAGTAACATACACAGTACATGTATATACTGTCTACAGTCAGAATACATTAAACACATTCCAGAGATTCCAACCTACATAAAAGACTATGTATCCATAGACTATGTATCTGAGATGGACAACTGTGGCTGAATTAGGGCTGAGGGGTGGTGTGTGTGCTCGTGTGTGAGTGCGTGTGTGAGTGCGTGTGTGTTAAGGTTAGGTTAAGGGGTAGGATTAGGGTTAGGAGGTAGGATTAGGGTTAGGAGGTAGGATTAGGGTTAGGAGGTAGGATTAGGGTTAGGAGGTAGGATTAGGGTTAGGAGGTAGGATTAGGGTTAGGAGGTAGGATTAGGGTTAGGAGGTAGGATTAGGGTTAGGAGGTAGGATTAGGGTTAGGAGGTAGGATTAGGGTTAGGAGGTAGGATTAGGGTTAGGAGGTAGGATTAGGGTTAGGAGGTAGGATTAGGGTTAGGAGGTAGGATTAGGGTTAGGAGGTAGGATTTTTTTTTTTAAGTATGTGAAACATTTTTACTCCCCAAAAAGTCATGAAATTTCACAAAAATGTGTGTGTGTGTGTGTGTGTGTGTGTGTGTGTGTGTGTGTGTGTGTGTGTGTGGTGAGGAGGAAGATATTATGCTAGGGGTTTTGTGTGACTCAATAGAGGAAAAAAGACAAAATAAAGGGCGCTTTATCATCAAAGCTACCTCCAGCTCCACCCGAGCTTAATGACAAAATGCTCGATCTCTCAGTCTTTACCTTAAAAGTCAAATGTAAGAATTTTAAGCTCTATTTCCACTTCAAAGTCTAATTCATTAAGACTGATAGCGCTAAGACCGTTCTGCTCGTCTCATTCGTAGCAGTATAGTAGTGACGGGGAGTCGTTTGAGCTGTCAGCTTCCTTTCACTGCTGATTACAAGCTTCAGCATCAGGAGGAACTGCTGTAATGTCACTAAAACTTTTCTTACAAGTACAGTTCTATTGAATCCATCACATAGTATGCATGATTTGAAACATTTCTCCCAAAGGTGTATAATAATTTTATGTCAGGAAAGGTCTTAAAGTAATGATACTAGCTATAGACTAGTTGTAAAGTGTATCATCCCGCTTGAATTCAGCTAAAAACGTATTCACTCTCCACTTAGTTGATTGGCATTAAGTTGATTATCCGTCTTATTCATTTCACAGTCAACACTATAATGAGGTCAGAGAATAATGAGAAAGGTAATAGACAGAACTATGAGCATCATTCCATAGCCCCATTACAATCAGTCATCCTTGAAATCCGTTCTCTCTCTTTCCTGCACAGTCATATACACATGTGCACCAGCAAATCAGAGAGCAAGGTAATGTCTCAAACTATTATACACACTTGAACAGAGAGACGAGGTCTCTTCTACTCATGCCTGCCATTCTTGCAAGGTTGCAGGTA
Organism: Oncorhynchus tshawytscha; assembly: GCF_018296145.1. NCBI lineage: Eukaryota > Metazoa > Chordata > Actinopteri > Salmoniformes > Salmonidae > Oncorhynchus > Oncorhynchus tshawytscha. The sequence goes on from NC_056444.1 coordinate 52,666,109, forward strand.
TAGGGTCTCGTCATTACAATTTGTACAGACAGTATCTTACACTCTTGCTAAGGTACAGGGTCAGGGTGTCATATCTATACATCCCACTCTTGACAGAACACAGAGAACTATTTCACCCACAGATGGTACAGTATTGGGGTCTGGGGCCATATGTATCAAGCACCTCAGAGAAGGTGTGCTGATCTAGGATCAGGTGCACTCTGCGTTGTGATCTAAAAGGCTAAACTGATCCTGTCAGCACTCGTTCTCCAAGACACTTCATGCATATGGCTCCCCAGCTCTTGTCCAGGTGCATGCATGGGGTCTTTCCTGGACTCCTACCTATACTTCATGCCAGTGCGCATGCTTTGGTCGCTGGACGAGGGAATGTTGATGGACAGCTGTCCCAGGCTGCGGGCCACCATGGCCACAGCGCGGAACTTGTTCTTGGTGCCCAGACTGGGGCTGTTGGAGTTCCGTTGGTTCAGACGCTCCTCCGTGGTGCGTGTCACGCCACCGCCACGGTGGTTGTCCGAGCACACTAACGACACCTGCATGGTGGTGACCCAATGATGATGGCCCCGTAGGGCAGCTTAGACTCGACTCGGACGGAAAATAAGCACTCAAACGAGCTTGAGGAACCCACTGAAGGAGACGAAAAAGTTGACAACAGGGAGGAAGATCTTTCCGAGTCGGCTTGTCAACCAGCAGTTAGCATCCTGTCTCAAGTCTTTGCCTCCCTCCCCCAGAAGCACAGGATGAAAGAGAACAAACTGCTAGCAGTTAAACTATGAGTTTGATACTGCGTGGCAAACTGTCCGGCAGTGCAGAAAAGAGAGGTGGTCTGCTGCAGCTCAGTGTCCAGTATGTCCACAGTATCCACTGTGGCTTTCAGAGGCAGAACAGTGACAAAAACAGACTGTTCAGATTCCGGCTGTCCGATCTCAAGAGCAAACTACTAGTGGTAGTAGTTTAGGAGATAAAGGGGATTCAGACAGAGAGTAGACTGCAGCAGCTCAGTGTCCAGTGTAGTCCAACTCAGCGCAGTGATGTGTCCCCCGTCTGGAAGGAGCGCACGCCACAGAGAGAGAGCGAGAGAGCGAGCGAACGAGGGATCGCCTCAACTATTCCGTTCTAGATCAGCTAATGCTCCTCATCTCACAAACGAACACTGATCAGTAAAACACACGCTTTCACCCTTCCTTCAAGCAGATTTCAGAGAGTTCATAACATACTCATTTCTATATTAAATTGGTTCTCTTGCTTATTTTTCCCCCCTACCTCTTTCCACATTCCTTAATTCCATACTAATGATTTTATTTTACCAGGTAAAAAAAAAAGACATTCACATTTTGAACAAGACTATTGTTTTAGATTATTGTTCAGCCACTTCAGTACAGACAGACACTGTCAATGTCAAACCCTGTGTCCTCTCCTCTGCTGACTACAGTGGAAGGGGGTGAAAGGTGAGGACAGGTTGAAAGTCTAACATATCCAGACTCTGTTAGCACGGGAACAATGCTTGTTATACAACCTGACCTGCCTCAAATTAGGAGCAGGTCAAGAGCAATGGACATGAGCGGTTTACAACACTGTCAACTGAATTACCAATTTTTTTCCATTGACCCCAAGTCAATGAAAGTCATTTTCCCTCACACTTGACATGGCGTAAGGATACATGTGGCACTTAACATCATTGATATTGGGATTCATGAATAATGCATCTCGGCCCCCTTGTTTTTTGCTTTTTGTGTTTTGAGTCTGAGTATTTACTGAAGTACACAAAAAAAGAATTCTCTCACACACCGGTCACCATTCATTTTCGCATGAGCACAGACCCTCATACTGCTTTTCTATTTTGCGTTAGAGAAAATAGACATATATACGAAAGCGAGATGTCAGCGAATGTCAGCGAAATCAGTCGACCCCTGATGTGTGTCGAATGAGTGCGAGGTGCAGTATAATCCATCATTCCCAATACCTATAGGCTACATTTTCTTGAACCTGTTCCACATTTCTGCATGCTCTAGTTTGGTTGACTCGATAGGGGACATGCACTGCTTTACTGTAGCTTACAACGAAGGGCAAAATACCCCGTTGAAAAGCCACTGCCCATCAAAAGAGAGAATAAAGGGGGAGTGAACGGTCAGGACTAAAATTAGGGCCATGCATGTTGAAACAAAATGTGAACCATCTGGTTGGCTTTTACTCCCTCTGAGCTCCATCCAGAGTTAGAAAGGCCCAGTCTTTCCTCCCATCACTCCCCTATAGTCACTGGAACTGTATTCATAAAGTGTCCCAGGAGTAGCAGCGCTGATCTAGGATCAGGTCCCCTGTGCCCATGTAATCTTATTCATTATTCAGCTACTCAGAAATGCTTTATGAATGCAGGTAATCTAATCTATGAATCAGGTCCCCTAATCTAAAAGCTCAAACTGATCCTAGATCAGCAAATCTACTCTGGAACACTTTGTGAATATGGGTCCAGATCACCTAATTTAAAAGGCCCGAACTGATCCTAGATCAGCACTCCTACTCTGAGACGCTTTATAAATATGGGCCCTGGAGTACTGCATCTGGCTCCTTAGGGGCTCATTAGGGGATGACTTAACTATGATGTGTGTGTGCATCTACTAAGACCAGTGACATCTCCTTTCTTCCCCTCTCCTCTCCTCCTTTCTTGTCTCCTCCAATCTCCACCTCTTTTAAACGTTAAAATTAGCTCATCCTAAAGCATCCCTCCCTGGATCAAAGTTTTCATTGGATGGCACCTGTATAGTTAGTACACACCACTTAGAAGAGAACAGACCTCCGCAGGAGAGCTGTGTGTGTGTGTTTGGTTTAACTGTCCTCACAAAATTATAGTAAAACAAGGACAATTCTGAGAAGTGGGGACATTTCGCAGGTCCCCACAAGGAAAAGGCTATTTTAGGCTAGGGGTTAGGTTTCGGGTTAGGGTTACAATTAGGGTTAGGGGTTAGGTTTATGGTTAGGGGTTTGGGGTTAGGATTAGGGTTAGATTAAGGGTTAAGGTTAGGGTTAGGGGTTAGGGAAAATTGGATTTTGAATGGGAATCAATTGTTTGGTCCCCACAAGGAGAATTAAAACAAACTTGTGTGTGTAACAGTGACCCTTACACTCCTCTTGTGAGAACAGAAAAGGATGTGTGTACACTGTGTACAGTATAATATGAGTTAATGTGTCTGTTAATGTGTGTGTCATGGAAAATCAGCCTCCACACAGGCGATAGGTATACGTTACACCCAGCAGTGACTTGCAACTGACATCTCTGCAGGCAGAGGGGCAGCTGTTCCTGGATCAGCCTCTAGCTAACTGCTTCCTAACAGGGTTCCTAGGCAAGCTACCCCCCTCCACACACACACACACACACACACCACTATTTAGGCGGTCACATCTGCCTCTGTGTGAGCACAGTCAATGTCAGCCAGACAGCCAGACAGAGCAGTTAAACTCTAACTGATGGTGCCAGTTGAAGATGGAACAAGTTAGATTCGGGTTTCCACTTGGTTCTGAGTGACGGGCCAATCAAGGGGATGCCACATGCTAACTGGACAATTTCACAAAGACAGTGGATTGTAATTAGATGTGTCCTGGAATAGTGCCGTATCTGTCATGGCAGCCAGATTGACCTGTCATGAGCTGATTGACTGGATGGGAAAGGTTGTGTGAGCAAGCACTATTGTATTTATTTAATCTTTATTAGCTGTTGCAAGCACTAGCACACATATGAGTGTGAACACATGTATGCACCCACACACAAAACAGTCTCACTCTCGCTCTCTTTCTCACTCTCTCTCTCTCTCTCTCTCACACACACACACACACACACACACACACACACAAAGGCATGTCCCCCATGTTTCTGACACACAACCCAGTCACATAGACTGAGAGATGTGTGAGTGGGCTGAGGGGAGCTCATCTCCTCTGGCCTCAGTTTGCAAGACTGACTGGCTGCCCTCTTTGTAACTGCAAATCCGCATGCACATGTGTTAACCACACTCGACAGTGTGCGTTTATCTTCACCCAACGGACAGAACTGCTCACCCACACTTAAAAACACGATGCACGATGCAGGTTAATCAGCTACTGCGTATTCCGTCTGACGAATACTGTCAATAGACCAGATACAGTCCTAGCCATTCAACCAAGACCTCCAATCGTTAGATCCCACTCTGCCCCTCAATGTCATAGTCTGCCCCTCAATGATTCTTGACTACTTGTTTGCAGGCCTTTCAAAGTGCTAATCCCAGATTGGTCTCTGCTTTCTGCCTCTCAGTACTTCAAACACGGCTGGAAGATTTAATCTGTCAAGGCCTCACTCTTCGGTTCAGAGACTTAGCAATCCCAGTTTGGTAAGCTGGTGAAATCATTTTAAATCCCTCAATAACGTTCAATGGGTTCCCCTCGTGGCCAATCTCTCCCTCGCTGCTTTTCTCTGACACCCATTTTACAGACACGTAGTTTGAAACTGGTTTTGAAGATACTTATCATGCACATGGAGGTGGTGGACAAGGTGTCAGAGAAAACTGCCATTGACACATACATGAACACACACACACTTGAGTACACACGCACACACACACACGGTCATCACTCCGTTTCTAAAACAAATAATAATGCTAACATATTTATGCCTTTTCACACTGCATTATTTTAGCCCAGAGTTATCCTTAAAGGGATAGTTTGGAAAATGGTCAATTACGCCCTTTATCTACTTCCCCAGAGTCAGATGAATTTGTGTATACCATTTTTATATATCTGTGTCCGGTATGTCAGAGGTAGTTTCACGAGCCAACGCTAACTAGCATTAGTGCAATGATTAGCAGACTATAGTAGCAAATTGCATGCGAGCTGTTACCATAGACTTCAAGTCATTGTCATATATGTTCCAATATACTTCCAGTCATTGCGCTAATGCTAGTAAGCAATTGCGCTAATGCCAGTCCCTTCAAACTGAACGCAGATACATAAAAATGATATCCACGAGTTCATTGGACTCTGGGGAAGTAGATAAAGGGCCTCATTGCCAAAACCACAAACTATCTCTTTAAGACATTTTAGGTAGGTAGCTTTAGCTAGCCCCTAGGAACATGATCCTAGGCTAGCACTAGTCAGGTGTACCTGCGCCAAAAAATGTCATCCTATAGCCTGTTCTCCATTTTCATTTTAAATAGTGAACCAACATGTTTTCAGCACTTTTATTTCCATAACTGATCAAAACAAACGTTTTCATGCTCTCTTTTGTCTCACTGTAGAACACATAGTGAGCAATATGTTTGGAACATCAAATTGCAATAAGATCACAGTATCGAACCACAAGACATATAGAATCGTGAGAATTGCAATACATATCTTATTGGCGCCCAGCCATATATTAGAAAGTGCAAGTGTGACGTTGTTTAGTCCTGGACTAATATCTCTCTTAACCTAGGGCCAAGTGCGGTTAGAACACGACTAGAACTCTCGATCATCTCAGTCACCCCTTCTTCCTTTTGATGTAAAGCTTTAAAATACCAATTTCGCTGTAGCATTCAACGCTAGCCATTTGTGAGTTGAATGCAGGCTCCCAGCTAATGCTAGCAGTCATTGCGGCAGTAAATCTGATGAATTAATAATGAGCGCCTTGACAGCAGAGCACTGGGAGCACCACTGGGGAGCCTGCAAAGATGGAGAGGAGAGTTAAACAGTCTTCTCTCTCGCCTCCTTCTGCAGACTGTCTGCTAAATATCTGAAATGTAAAATGTGCATGTGTGTATTTAAATCAAAGGGCCACAGTCAGACAAACGATATTCGAGATGAGCTGTCTATATCTTATAAGACATAGTAAGACACTGCAGTATGCCTAACCAGTTGGAATGTTTGAGAAATTGGTCGGAAAACATTCCTGACGAAGGGTCATGTCCCTGGTCAGATGGACAGATACTGTATGCAATCCTCTTTTATATTATTTTATATCAGTTTTTATATCACAGCCTACATTTCCCATCCACCCTGTGCAGAGCCTAAAGTAGCTCTGTGCAGATGTTGGTCTCCTACAGTGCAAGGCAGGTCATGAGAATGGCTGGAGGGGGAATTCAATATTAGTCACTGTAACTAGCGTGCTACTATAACATAGTTTGTAAGACACTGCCCACCCCCGTGCTGGCCTGTGTTCTTTTATCCACAGAAGCTGACGCAGTGTTCCTGCTCAAATCACTTTATTTTCCAGGCCAGTTTACATTAATGTGAAATTCAGTCGCATACAAACAGACGAGTGCACATACCACATACATACAGAGACACACATAGAGATACAGGCTCGCACATGGCCCGCCAAGATGTGCACACACACAGGCACATATACACATACAGACAACTGCACATACACACACACACACACACACGTAAGCATTTAATTGAACGGCGTATACCATGTGTATCCCTTACATACGACTAACCAAGCTTGAAACTTGAAACACACACACACGCTATGGTCTTCACTCTTGTTCTGAAACAAATAATAATGCTAAAATACTTTACGCCTCTTCACTCTGCATTATCTTAGCCCAGAGTTATCCTAACCCTGGGCTAAGGACACACACACACACGCACACAGTGGGAGGGGTGTGCATTGCTGCCTCACAAATTCAGGCAGGGACAGAAATAGCCTTTCCTCTAAAGGGGCCGGGGGAGAGTTGGGGGAAAACAATGCCAGAAATGCTTGTCCTCTTCGCTGGGTTTAAAGAGAGCAGCTTCATTCACTTCAACAAACACACACACACTAGGGCTGTGACGATCATGGAATTTTGGGTGACGTTTTTGTTTTCAGAAAAATGACCACGGTCATCGTTACAATTCTTTGAAATACAAGAAAAATACAAAAATGCTATCCTCTCCTCCCAGTCACGCTTCTCCTCTCTGCTGTTCTGCTAGCCTAGCAGCAGCAGTAAACAATATATCATGCGGAGCAGGCATGCACCTACTCAACGTTTGCTAACCTAGCATGGATATTTCAATATATTTAATGTAAAATGTATTTCAAATACATGTAGGTATATTTGCATCTTTGGTCAAATGCATGTAATGTCTTAAATGTATTCCAGAGATGCATTTACATACATTTGCATCTCTGCTCAAATGCATGTAATGGCTGACAATTCCAGAAATGCATAGCTAAGATATCTAGTCTACAGGGAGGCCAAAGCAGTTCTTAACTCAGCTTCTTAAATTACTCTGTGCATATTGATCAATGGAGATAATGTTTTGGCAATGATATTGTTTAAATTGTGATGACTGAGTAAAACATGTATTTTGAATTTCACCTAATTTGAACATTCTCTCATGAAGAGCACATGTTTAAGCACGTGTCAAAGTGTAGGTCTAGGTCTTGTGCTTCGAATAAGTGGTTTTACAGTGGATGGTTAGCGGTGTTATGGTGCATTCGTGACCAAGTGGGAGGTGGGAATTTAACACATCTGGGAAAAATCCACTTGAAAGTCCCCTCCAACTGGTAATTAATTACAAGTTAAATCAGCCATGAATCCCCTTGTGCAACAGGGAGGGACAATTGAATGCAAGATCCACACCAAAAAAATACATTGTTAAAACATTTCTAGATGGTTTATCTAATGGTAACAGGGTTGAGTCTTTATTCATATTGAAAATCTATTTTATTGAATTGTCCATATGGTTTATATTAAAAGGCACTTCTTCATATAACAGGCTTTTAAAATGCAATATTGTTGCCTAATTTGTACTTAACACATCAAAGAGATGCAAAGGAACTCATTTCATGGAATGACCCAGTACATGTTAAGTTCTGCCCATTGGACATTGTTTATTTGTCATATGTACATGAAAGACATGGATTCATTACATGAACAATAATGTATCATGTTTGTAGTAATTTTAATAGTAAATTAAATGCATTTTAGTGCTTTTGGTGTATGTCAAGTACAATAAAAATGCATTTTGACAAAATAAACTTAACAAAAATATTAGCGCAACATGTAGTGTTGGTCCCATGTTTCCTAAGCTGAATAAAAGATGCTAGAAATGTTCCATAAGCACAAAAAGCTTATGTCACGCCTACTCCCGCTCCCTCTCTCCAGCGCTTGACGTCGCCAGTCTACTAACCAACGGCTCTGGAAAACAACCATCATTACGCACACCTGCTCCCCATCATTACGCACACCTGGACTTCATCATCACCTTGGTGTACCTTTATTTAGCCCTCAGTAGCCTCAGATATCAGGCAGTATTGGTTTGTTTTCATGTTCAGTACGCATCCTGTTTTCTTCATTTGCCTTGCTTTATTGTTATTAAATTCTATATCTTCCAGAAGGTCAAGGAACAGGGTCATCTACTCCACCAACACAACGACCAGCTGGTGCAACTGGGTACGGCCATGGAGGAGGTCCTCCACATTCTCCACCACCTGGACACCACCAGTGAGACTCTCCATACCCATCAAAGGGCCTCTTACCACGGGTCGTCACAGTGAGCCAGTCCCCCAGCCCACCCAGCCGTCTGCCCAGGTCAGCGATGACCTACTGTTCCTTCAGGAGAAGTATGACGGTACTCCATCAAAATGACTTAGCTTCCTACTCCAGTGCTCCGTCTATCAGACAGGAGCCCTCACCACAGAGAGGTCCCAGGTTGCCACGGTAATTTCCCTGCTGACTGGACGGGCGTTGGTGTGGGCTACGGCCGTCTGGAAGAGAGGAGAGGAGGACCTGAGTTCCTATGAGGGGTTCATGGCTCTGTTCAGGGCAGTCTTCGACCATTCTACAGAGGGCAGAGAGGGAGGTCAGTGACTTCTCCAACTACAGCAGGGTACCCTCACCTTTCGGAAAGTGGCAGCCTCTACCGGATGGAATGAGCTGGCGCCCCGCAATTTCTTCTGGAAAGGACTGCGTGAAAAGGTCCAGACGGAGTTGGCATGACAACCTATCCTTGGGCGCACTCATCGCTATGGACATCCGTCTGGATAATCTTCTTCGGGATTGCCAGTGCCCACCTCACCACTCGCCTCCCTCCTTTGGCTATCCTGAGGCAGAGCCTGAACCTATGGAGATAGGGGCCACACACCACCCCCAGGCATAGTGGCATCGCCGGGGACTGCTGGGGCTCTGTCCCTAATTGCGGACAGGAGGGGCACCAGCTTCAGCGGTGTCCAGTGCATCCCAACACGGAGTCCACTAGGGAAGAGGGGCGGCCCTGTGATCTTCCATCTCCCAGGGTAGGTGTGAATATTCCATCATCATCGTTTTCCACCAAACCCTTTCTGATTCCCATTTCACTGGCTGGCTGTCCCTCGGGTGTTGTCTCTACAGCTCTAGAGGCCCTCACCTCCTCCCTGAACATAATTACGTACCCGCTCTCCTCTCCTTTTCCAGTCCAAGCCCTGGATAAGCAACCATTGGGATCCAGCACAATCACAGACATCACAACACTACTCACCCTCACAGTGGGACCCATGCACCAGGAAAGCCTTCCCTTTCTCATCAATAGCGCACCCGTACACAAAGTCATCCTTGGCCATGGAAAGTAAGAGCACCTCCTCCCAGCTTCCCACTGCACCGAGGCTGGGAAACACTGTCACCACCGATAAATCCATGCTTATTGAAATTCTCGATTATCAATAAGCATTTCTTTACGGCTGGCCCTGCTTTCCTCCTGACAGTACCGTGCAGTCGTCTTCATCGACCTGGCCAAGGCTTTCGACTCTGTCAATCACTGTATTCTTATCGGCAGACTCAACAGCCTTGGTTTCTCAAATGACTGCCTCGCCTGTTTCACCAACTACTTCTCGGATAGAGTTCATTGTGTCAAATCGGAGGGCCTGTTGTCCAGGCCTCTGGCAGTCTCTATGTGGGTACCACAGGGTTCAATTCTCGGGCCGACTCTTTTCTCTGTATATATCAACGATGTCGCTCTTGCTGCGGGTGATTCCTTGATCCACCTCTATGCAGACGACACCATTCTGTATACATCTGGCCCTTCTTTGGACACTGTGTTAACAAACCTCCAAATGAGCTTCAATGCCATACAACACTCCTTCTGTGGCCTCCAATTGCGCTTAAACACTAGTAAAACTAAATGCATGCTCTTCAACCGATCGCTGCCCACAACACTACTTAGAATATGTGACTTAGAATATGTGTACAACTACACATACCTAGGTTTCTGGCTAGACTGTAAACTCTCCTTCCAGACTCATATTAAACATCTCCAATGCAAAATTAAATCTAAAATCAGCTTCCTATTTCGCAACAAAGCCTCCTTCACTCACGCTGCCAAAAATACCCTCGTAAAACTGACTATCCTACCGATCCTCGACTTCGGCGATGTCATTTACAAAATAGCCTCCAACACTCTATCAGCAAACTGGCTGCAGTCTATCACAGTGTCATCCGTTTTGTCACCAAAGCCCCATATACCACCCACCACCTGCTTTTGCCCCCTTTCCTTCCAGTTCTCTGCTGCCAATGACTGGAACGAATTGCAAAAATCGCTGAAGTTGGAGACTCGTATCTCCCTCACTGACTTTAAGCATCAGCTATCTGAGCAGCTTACCTATCGCTGCAGCTGTACACAGCTCATCTGTAAATAGCCCATCCAACTACCTACCTCATCCCCATATTGTTTGTATTTACTTTTTTTGCTATTTTGCACACCAGTATCACTACTTGCACAGCATCATCTACACATCTATCACTCCAGTGTTAATTTGCTAAATTGTAATTACTTCGCTACTATGGCCTAGTTATTGCCTTACCTCCTTACGCCATTTGCACACCCTGTATATAGACTTTTTGAGAATGTGTTATTGACCGTACGTTATTCCATGTGTAACTCTGTGTTGTTGTTTGTGTCGCACTGCTTTGCTTTATCTTGGCCAGGTTGCAGTTGTAAATGAGAACTTGTTCTCAACTGGCCTATCTTGTTAAATAAAGGTGGAATAAATAAAAAACACATACACAGAAATTGCTTCTCCTTTCCAACAAACAGCCCATGGCACCCATTAGCCAGATAGTTATTCTCCAATGGCCTCAAATGGCTTTGCTTTTCAGCCTTGTCCTCACCAAGTTCCTTGGTTTTATAAGACAGACCTGGTGGGGACAGGGGACCATAGTGCCATCTGTGTTACTGAAGGAAGAGTCTCCTGTGATTCTTTACACAGAGGTATGAGGCTATCTACTATAGCCGAGGGAATACAGGCCTTAATGTTCATGGTCAGATGTTGAATGAATGACCAAATTCCTGGTTTAGGTCCCGGCCAGACAGCAGTGTTGTCAAATAAAGGATCTCAGTGTCTTCTAAAAGATGAATCTACATCGACGAACAATCAATTATGTTTTTCCACTCAATAACCTTCTTTCTTCTCATTCAACAACTCCCCAACATCAGGGGCTAGCCTCATTGACAACAGTAAACTGATTTGATTCCGAAAGTGTCAATCAATATCAAATCAGTAATTGTGGCAGTCAAAAACAGACAAACGTTTACAGACAAAACCCATCACCTGTTCCTATTACCGGGGAAACTAGAGTAGAATGGAATATAACATAGCCAAATCAGCCAAATCTGACATTATGTTTTTATTAGCATGGTACGCAGTCTACACTCCTGTTGACTTGTATCAACTCATGTTCCTTAAAATATGTGGTGGATCTGTGTAAAAGAACTCTAACATGCAATGTGAGACCAGAAATTGCCTGAAAAAAAACACAAGAAACAAAAACATTTTGAACCTCTATTGGTTTTTTTATGTGGATGTTTTGATTCATTACATTCCTATTTGGTGAGGGAGGAGCAGTGTATGTCTGGATGTTTTGATTCATTACGTTACATTACGTTACTATTTGGAGGAGGAGGAGGAGCAGTGTATATGTGGATGTTTTGATTCATTACATTAATATTTGGAGGAGGAGGAGCAGTGTATATGTATATTGTTACATAGGAGAAAAGGTCTTAGAGAATCCTTCCTAATTTAATTCGGAATATTCTCCCCAGAGGCCAATCTACCATCACCACCACCACCATCAAAAAAAAAAAAGATTAAAGAAAAAGAAAATGCAGCAGGAGCTTTTAACTAAAGAGCAGAAAAGAGGAGGACTTCATCAGGTCTGCCACAAGGATGGTCGAAACAGGAGGACACATAAACTCAGCAAAAAAAACAAACGTCCCTTTTTCAGGACCCTGTCTTTGAAAGATAATTCGTAAAAATCCAAATAACTTCACAGGTCTTCATTGTAAAGGGTTTAAACACTGTTTCCCATGCTTGTTCAATGAATCATAAACAATTAATGAACATGCACCTGTAGAACGGTCGTTAAGACACTAACAGCTTACAGACGGTAGGCAATTAAGGTCACAGTTATGAAAACTTAGGACACTAAAGAGGCCTTTCAACTGACTCTGAAAAACACCAAAGGAGGACTGCAGATGTGGACAGGGCAATAAATTGGAATGTGCGTACTATGAGACGCATAAGACAGTGCTACAGGGAGACAGGACAGACAGCTGATCTTCCTCGCAGTGGCAGACCACGTGTAACAACACCTGCACAGGATCGATACATCCGAACATCACACCTGCAGGACAGGTACAGGATGGCAACAACAACTGCTCGAGTTACACCAGGAATGCACAATCCCTCCATCAGTGCTCAGACTGTCCGTGAATAGGCTGAGAGAGGCTGGACCGAGGGCTTGTAGGCCTGTTGTAAGGCAGGTCCTCACCAGACATCACCGGCATCAACGTCGCCTATGGGCACAAACCCACCGTCGCTGGACCAGACAGGACTGGCAAAAAGTGCTCTCCACTGACGAGTCGCAGTTTTGTCTCACCAGGGGTGATGGTCGGATTCACGTTTATCATCAAAGAAATGAGCGTTACACCGAGGCCTTCATGGTCTGAGGCGATGTGTCACAGCATCATCGGACTGAGCTTGTTGTCATTGCAGGCAAACTCAATGCTGTGCGTTACAGGGAAGACATCCTTTTCCCTCATGTGGTACCCTTCCTGCAGGCTCATCTTTGACATGACCCTCCAGCATGACAATGCCACCAGCCATACTGCTTGTTCCTGCAAGACAGGAATGTCAGTGATCTGCCATGGCCAGCGAAGAGCCCGGATCTCAATCCCATTGAGCACGTCTGGGACCTGTTGGATCAGAGGGTGAGGGCTGGGGCCATTTCCCCCAGAAGAATGTCCGGGAACTTGCAGGTACCTTGGTGGAAGAGTGGGGTAACATCTCACAGCAAGAACTGGCAAATCTGGTGCAGTCCATGAGGAGGAGATGCACTGCAGTACTTAAATGGAGCTGGTGGATTTTGACCCCCCGCCTTTTTTCAGGGACACATTATTCAATTTCTGTTATTCACATGTCTGTTCAGTTTATGTCTCAGTTGTTGAATCTTCTTATGGTCATACAAATATTTACACATGTTAAGTTTGTTAAATAAACACAGTTGACAGTTTTTTGCTGAGTTTACATGCACACACACACATACATAGACAGGTAAACAAGTAGACAGGCAGATAGACTAGTAACATACATTACATTAGTAGCGGATGAGGTGAATCCCTGCCACCTGCTCACAATGCAGGCCTAAAGCACCAAAAGAAAGTACTGAATAAACGCAATCTATTATTATCATCACTATTATTCAAATTCAATGGAAACGTTTAATTCAATAGTTTTCCAAGTGTTGAATTATGGATTTCAGCATTGTTAAGTTCAACATGGTGAGTCATTGGGCCAAAATAAGGCCAACTAGATCTTGATGTTACTGGGCGACTCAGAAAAGAACATAACTCGTCATCGGTGTCACAGGCAGTAGGGCAGATGTTGCTGGTGCATAGCCTTTTTACAAACTCACCAAAGTTGGTTAAACAATTCTTGTTGCAGTGCTGTATGTCATTTTAAATCACTTCTAAGCCCAGACCAACATTTGAAGGAGTACTTGTCTTTAGATCATGCTACAATTTTAACACTTTAGTTTAGTAAAAGCACTGCACTGAGCTGATGCCTAAAGATCCCCATGTTAGCTTCCAAATACAACTCTGTTTACAACTTCTGATTAAAAAAAAAAAGTGAAATGTTTCCACATCTAAGGAACAATGGAACTCAATATGAATCTACTGTATGTATGCATTCATCTGCAGCGGAACATAGGTGTAAATGTGCTACCATCTGCTGGACTACAGTGCCATTGCAATATGCCAGACCAGTTCGCAATGAGTATGTTTACATACGCACTAATAATTCGATATTAAACTGATTGTACAATTTAATTTTAAAAACTCTAAAATGCTGTTTGGAGAACTGCAAAAATGACCCCAGCCATTATCACACTGGTTGCTATAACTTGAGCTATAAACACATAGCCCATTAGCTATACAATTAGCCGCTCCACGTTAACTCACATTAACTCAGCACCGGGAATAAAAACTACAATTGAATACTTACAGAGGGATCTGTTAGCAGAAAAAGTATTTTATTAACAAAAGGTAAACAAATATGTTTGCTTAACAATACCATTTTGTTGAGCAGTTTTACAGCAAATTTTTGGCATTTCTACACATTTTGCAGCGACTTATTACATGTTAATATGATATCTGAGTGAGAGTGACTAACAAAATCAATGGGGGACCACTGGATGTCAGGACCCCTCGGCACATGCCCTGCGTGCCTGTTCGGTAATTCGGACATGATTACTACAAGTTTACTGTGGATAGCTGGTTAGACTAACTCAACTGATTTACAAATAAAAAATATATGGTTGGAATAATACTGTGAAATTGGATAATGCCCTTTTAATGTAAGAGCTGTTTGAAAAGATTGCCAGCCATTTCAGCCTCTTTTGGTGGGATGGAGTTTTGGCCTACCATGGTGGTCAATTAGTTAATAGACCAATAGGAAAGAGAGTTCCAAACCTCTCTGCCAATGACAGCACATTTTCAGTTTTCCCCTCCCCAATCAGACCCCTCCCAGATAGTCCTAAAAAATGATTGCTTGAGAAATTGCCCTTTGCCAAGAAGCTATTTTAAGTATTTAATTGTTACCCAGAAATGATTTAATATTGAGATAAAAATGGCTGCATTGGGCCTTTAACTGACATCGGCTAATTGAGGGACTTCTAATTACTACACACAGCCTATGTCATTGTCACCATATTAGCTAACGTCATAGTCAACATAGCTAATAGAACTAACATTAACGTGCTAGCAAACCCACTACAATCATGCAGTACAATTACAAGGGCTAGCCCCAGTAGCAAATTAATAAAAACCGGAAGAGTTCAGTGTTCGATAGCCTGAGCGAGCTAGCTTACATAAATTACATTCCTCTCTGTTTGAGCGGGTGTTTGAGTAAGCTAAATTAGCTAGCTGCATTAACTCTCCCTGCTGCTTCTCCTTAAGTTGTGAAGAAATTAATTTGTTCAAAACAGTTCAACTATTGTCTTTCTCATGCTGCAAGAGCTCTGATACACAATATATACAGAAGTATGTGGACACCCCTTCAAATTAGTGTATTCGGGCTATTTCTGCAACACCATTGCTGACAGGTGTATAAAATCGAGCACACAGCCATGGACTCTTGAGCAGTGGAAACGTGTTCTCTGGAGTGATGAATCACACTTCACCATCTAGAAGTCTGATGGATGAATCTGGGTTTGGCGGATGCCAGGAGAACGCTATGTGCCCCAATGCATAGCGCCAACTGTAAAATTTGGTGGAGGAGGAATAATGGTTTGGGGCTGTTTTCCATGGTTCGGGCTAGGCCCCTTAGTTCCAGTGAAGGGAAATCTTAACGCTACAGGATACAATGACATTCTAGATGATTCTGTGCTTCCAACTTTGTGGCAACAGTTTGGGGAAGGCCCTTTCATGTTTCACCATGACAATATGTATTTTTTTTATTCCACCTTTATTTAACCAGGTAGGCCAGTTGAGAACAAGTTCTCATTTACAACTGCGACCTTGGCCAAGATAAAGCAAAGCAGTGCGACACAAACAACAACACAGAGTTACACATGGAATAAACAAACGTATGGTCAATAACACATTAGAAAAAGTATATATATACAGTGTGTGCAAATGGCATAAGGAGGTAAGGCAATAACTAGGCCATAGTAGCGAAGTAATTACAATTGAGCAAATTAACACTGGAGTGATAGATGTGCAGATGATGATGTCCAGGTAGAAATACTGGTGTGCAAAATAGCAAAAAAAGTAAATACAAACAATATGGGGATGAGGTAGGTAGTTGGATGGGCTATTTACAGATGGACTGTGTACAGCTGCAGCGATAGGTAAGCTGCTCAGATAGCTGATGTTTAAAGTCAGTGAGGGAGATATAAGTCTCCAATTTCAGCAATTTTTGCAATTCGTTTCAGTCATTGGCAGCAGAGAACTGGAAGGAAAGGCAGCAAAAGCAGGTGTTGGCTTTGGGGATGACCTGTGAGATACACCTGATGGAGCGCGTGCTACGTGTGGGTGTTGTTATGGTGACCAGTGAGCTGAGATAATGTGGAGCTTTACCTAGCAAAGACTTATAGATGACCTGGAGCCAGTGGGTCTGGCGATGAATAGGTAGCGAGGGCCAGCCGATGAGAGCATACAGGTCACAGTGGTGGGTAGTATTTGGGGCTTTGGTGACAAAACAGATGGCACTGAGTGTTGGAGGCTATTTTGTAAATGACATCGCCGAAGTCAAGGATCTGTAGGATAGTCAGTTTTACGAGGGTATGTTTGGCAGTGTGAGTGAAGGAGATGTTTAATATGAGACTGGAAGGAGAGTTTACCGTCTAGCCAGACACCTAGGTATTTGTAGTTGTACACATATTCTAAGTCAGAACCATCCAGAGTAGTGATGCAAGATGGGCGGGCGGGTGCGGGCAGCAATCGGTTGAAGAGCATGCATTTAGTTTTACTGGCGTTTAAGAGCAGTTGGAGTCCATGGAAGAAGTGTTGTATGGCATTGAAGCTTGTTTGTAGGTTTGTTAACACAGTGCCCAAAGAAGGGCCAGATGTATACAGAATAGTGTCGTCTGCGTAGAGGTGGATCAAGGAATCACCTGCAGCAAGAGCGACATCGTTGATATATACAGAGAAAAGAGTCAGCCCGAGAATTGATCCCTGTGGTACCCCCATAGAGACTGCCAGAGGTCCAGAAAACAGGCCCTCAGATTTGACACACTGATCTCTATCCGAGAAGTAGTTGGTGAACCAGGCGAGGTAGTCATTTGAGAAACCAAGGCTGTTGAGTCTGCCGACAAGAATACGTTGATTGATAGTGTCGAAAGACTTGGCCAGGTTGATGAATACGACTGCACGGTACTGTCTTTTATCGATGGTAGTTATGATATCGTTTAGTACCTTGAGCGTGGCTGAGGTGCACCGGTGACCAGCTCATAAACCGGATTGCACAACGGAAAAGGTACGGTGGGATTCGAAATGATCGGTTTGTTAACTTGGCTTTCGAAGACTTAAGAAAGGCAGGGCAGGATGGATACAGGTCTGTAACAGTTTGGATCTAGAGTGTCACCCCCTTTGAAGAGGGGGATGACCATGGCAGCTTTCCAATCTTTAGGAATCTCGGACGATATGAAAGAGAGGTTAAACAGACTGGTAATAGGGGTTGAAACAACAGCGGCAGATAATTTTAGAAAGAGAGGGTCCAGATTGTCTAGCCCAGCTGATTTGTATGGGTCCAGGTTTTGCAGCTCTTTCAGAACATCTGCTATCTGGATTTGGGTGAAGGAGAAGCTGGGAGGCTTGGGCAAGTAGCTGCGGGCGGTGCGGGCTGTTGGCCAGGGTTGGGGTAGCCAGGAGGAAAGCATGGCCAGCCGTAGAGAAATGCTTATTGAAATTGCCCCGTGCACAAAGCAAGAACCGTTATTTTAAAAAATGGTATTGAAAAGTATTTTGAAAATACAATTTACAGCTGTCGGAAATATCATTGGAGTGTAATTCAGCCCAGTGTAATACAAAATACTCAGAAGTAATTTAAAAAGATATTTCAAATGCATGTAACATAAATACTGCCCATATCTGCTAGCTACTTAGTTGAAATATTAACAGTACAGTCACAGCAGCGTAACATTTGATTAACACTCGATAACACTTGATTTAGCCTACGTCATCAATATTTGGTTTGGTTGGTTGATACGCACAGCAGAGAGAGGCAAGATGTGGGGAGCTGCACATGTGTCAGGGCAGCAGCAACACATGTAGTCTACACCCTAGTTCAAGGTTTACATAGCTGATTCAAATAACCAACTCATCATCAAGCTTTGATTATTTGAATCAGCTGTGTAGTGCGAGGGCAAAACCAAAACGTGCACCCAGGGGGCCCCGGACCGAGTTTGGGAACCCCTGCTTTAGCTAACCACCATACTAAAATATCTGCACAAGCTACTGGCCAGCCAGCCATATATTATCAGCTAGAAATGGTGATTTGTGTTATGTAGTTATTATTTGATACGAGCATTAAAGATAAATCATAATCAGTAAAATAAATTGAGCTAGTTAACAAGCCGATTTACATCAGTCATCAACATCAATGATCAGCTGAACTTTTCCCGATGTCAGTCATGTGTTTAGGAGGCACTGTAACTAGCTTGCTTACAATTTGTGATGAGTCAGTATGTAGTTGCAGAAATGAATAGGCCTATGCTCAAAAATGTAAACATTTTCGCTACAGAGGCATTTGTTATGTTAGGAATTTCAAGATATGAATTATAAAAGTTAAAAAAACATCAAGCGGGGGGGTGCCCTTTTTATTTTGAGACCCTGAAAGGTCTGTGCACAGCCCTGGTAAGCACTGCTTTGTATCGGACAACCAACGTAAAGCCTTAAGAAATTGAAAAATTATGAGGAAAAACCTTGATCAAGACTTGACCATTCTTTGCTTTGTCTGACTGTAAATAACATACTTTCAAGATAAGGAAAAACCAGAGCATCTTTGTAAATAAGTACATAATGAAAATTTAGTGAAGGAAAGTACTCACATAACAAAGTTTAACGGCATCTTCCCATAACACACTTTCACAAATAAGGAGAAACAAAAAGGCACGACTGCCATCAATTACATATCAATGTAGAGCCGATGACAGCATTCGATATATACTTAGCACTTGTGATAAAGCTCCAATTACACCCAGATGAGTTGATAACAGAAAGTAATTATAGCTTAGTGTGGGGAAACTTCAGAGGACGGCCAACAAACTACTCACCAGACCTGGGTTCAAATACTATTTGAAATCTTTTACATACTTTCTGCATTTGCTTTAGCCTGCTTAGAGTGCCAGATGGGCAGGGTGTGTCATTTTGTGACTATTGCATTCGTTCCATTGCACCAGACAAACTGAATCAGGCACAGCTAAATGATTTGAAATGATTTCAAGTTGTATTTGAACCCAGGTGTGCTACGCACAGGCCAGGCCAAACTCCAGTCAGTCAGAGAGAGCCATCTTCACAAGCAATTTGGCCTGAGTAACTCGAGAGCACAATGACCTGTCGCACTCAAGCGATTGCTCACAGAAGAAAACCTTGTTCTGAGACAACGAGTCACCGCGATCATGGGATGTCATGTGTCATACAGTCATGTGATATCCCCGAGTCTATTCTGCATGGCTTCAGGTCAAAACAGCAACTGTCTTTCAATCACCAATTGTGTGGCGACAATGACTTGTGGACAGTGACACTCGAAGTAACTGATCTCTTATTTTGAACAGAACTGAAAGTAGTTTACATTCCTTTAATGCACTGGTTCTCAAGCCTGATCCTGGGGATCCGAAAGGGGTGCACGTGTTTGTTTTTGCCCTAGCACTACACAGCTGATTCAAATGATCGACTCATCAAAAGGCTTTGATGATTTGAATCAGGTGTGTAGTGATAGGGCAAAAACAAACATGTGCACCCCTTTGGGTCCCCAGGACCAGCATCGAGGACCACTGCTTTAATGAATGCTTGGCATGATGGGTTTTTGATCGTTTGTCATCTTACGCTCACAACATAATAGGGTCAGCTGACACCTCTGGTGATTACACCAGACACCAGCCGGTCCCAGTTTGCTCCCTCCCCCTTGGCCCTAACTCCATCCATATTTGCAGATGTGCACAGTGAAAGCAATATATTGCGGAAGCTCCACCACTACACTACTGTCCAGACCCTTCAGATCTCCAAACATAGAACTGTTAAGGCCAAGGGTCTTGCTGTCTCTGCCTGGCCGGTTCCCCTCTTTCCACTGGGATTCTCTGCCTCTAACCCTATTACAGGGGCTGAGTCACTGGCTTACTGGGGCTCTCTCATGCCGTCCCTGGAAGGGGTGCGTCTCCTGAGTGGGTTGATTCACTGATGTGGTCATCCTGTCTGGGTTGTCCCCCCCCCCTTGGGTTGTGCCATGGTGGAGATCTTTGTGGGCTATACTCAGCCTTGTCTCAGGATGGTAAGTTGGTGGTTGAAGATATCCCTCTAGTGGTGTGGGGGCTGTGCTTTGGCAAAGTGGGTGGGGTTATATCCTTCCTGTTTGGCCCTGTCCGGGGTGTCCTCGGATGGGGCCACAGTGTCTCCTGACCCCTCCTGTCTCAGCCTCCAGTATTTATGCTGCAGTAGTTTATGTGTCGGGGGGCTGGGGTCAGTTTGTTATATCTAGAGTACTTCTCCTGTCCTATTCGGTGTCCTGTGTGAATCTAAGTGTGCGTTCTCTAATTCTCTCCTTCGCTCTTTCTTTCTCTCTCTCTGAGGACTTGAGCCCTAGGACCATGCCCCAGGACTACCTGACATGATGACTCCTTGCTGTCCCCAGTCCACCTGACCGTGCTGCTGCTCCAGTTTCAACTGTTCTGCCTTATCATTATTCGACCATGCTGGTCATTTATGAACATTTGAACATCTTGGCCATGTTCTGTTATAATCTCCACCCGGCACAGCCAGAAGAGGACTGGCCACCCCACATAGCCTGGTTCTGAATTGAGTTGCGGCTTTCTCTTTAATTCCAATTCAATTCTTGAATTTTAATTAACACTTTACAAAAATATAAATGCAAAATGCAACAATTTCAAGATTTGACTCTGTTACAGTTTAAATAAGGAAATCAGTCAATTGAAATAAATTCATTAGGCCCTAATCCATGGATTTCGCATGGATGGGCAGGGGCACAAGCATGGGTTTGCCTCGGAGGGTATAGGCCCACCCACTTGGGAGCCAGGCCCACCTACTGGGGAGCCAAGCCCAGCCAATCAGAATGAGGTTTTCCCCACTGAAGGGCTTTATTACAGACAGAAATACTCCTCAATTTCATCAGCTGTCCGGGTGGCTGGTCTCAGGCAATCCCGCAGGTGAAGAAGCTGGATGTGGAGGTTCTGGGCTGATGTGGTTACACATCTTCTGTGTTTTTTGGTCCATTTGGACGTACTGCCAAATTCTCTAAAATGACATTGGAGGCGGTTTATGGTAGAGAAATGAACATTACATTTTCTGGGAACAGCTCTGGTGGACATTCCTGCAGTCAGCATGCCAATTGCATGGTCCCTCAAAACTTGAGACCTCTTGAGATCTCTGGCATTGTGTTTGTTGTGTGACAAAACTGCACATTTTAGAGTGGCAGATTGGCTGTGGTAAATGAGGAAATACTTTATTTCTAGTCTGTTCAAAAAGGACTAAATTGTTTGGATTACAATACCAACAAAAGGGTGAACATATCTTGACTGACTTTGGTTGCAAGCAGCACTAAGTTAGAGAGGAAGAGGCGAAGCGAGATAATAAGTCCAGAATAAGCCCAATGTGTTTCTATGGGCTTAATATGCAGGCCTAAGCTTGTCGCCTGCATTCCTGCCTTTGGGACGACTACCGTTGTTAGGGTGGAGCAATGAGCATCTCGTCAATATTTACAGATCTGCGACTAAGGTAACATCGAAATATTTTTTTTTAGGGAACGGTGATGATGTAACCAACAATGGTTGGAATTGAGATCAGTTGTGCAGGTGAATGTTGATGGTTTAACGTATGTTGATGGTTTAACGAGACATCAGTTGGCGATAATCTAGTGTCGTCGATGGTTGTAATAGGCCCCTTGTTATTTGATTATATTCCAATAGGCTACATTTTGTAGGCTACCCTTTGGCCTATCAATAGTCACATAATGAAAGGTGTGAAAACCAATAATCTGCTGTTTGTGTTTCCCTGGCTAAATTGGTAAGTTGATTTGGGCCATCAGTTGATTGACAGATGTAGGCCTCCAGTGTGGATGCTCGCCCACGTTTTATAGTAAGGCTATGTATATTTTGCGGAAGTGGGTAGAGTGATGAAAATCCGAACCTAAATAAAAGGAGTGTTACTTAGATTGTAATTTACTCAAGTAAAATTTGCTTTGTAAAGAAACTACTCAAGTAAGAGTAAAAAAGTATCCACTCAGAAAAGTACTTAAGTACTAGGTACAAATGTAGTTTTTACACCTTATGGTAATCTGTGACAGAATACAACTTAGTGCAATTGTGATTTGACATTCATTTATTATTAAAGCCTGCCAGCACCATCTTGCAGATGTCCCCCAGCACAGGTAGTTTTCAATGAAGAATGACATCAAACAAAGTCCATTGGCTGTACAGTTTCAATGACGGTCATTCAATGTTGAATTAATATCTATCAATGTGCACAATTTCATTAAAGGTATATGGTACTCGAGACATTGGAATAATTGTACAATTTGTATAGCATTATTGCAAATGTATTTCAATATATACAGTGGGGCAAAAAAGTATTTAGTCAGCCACCAATTGTGCAAGTTCTCCCAATTAAAAAAGAGGAGAGGCCTGTAATTTTCATCATAGGTACACTTCAACTATGACAGACAAAATGAGAAAAAAATATCCAGAAAATCACATTGTAGGATTTTTTATGAATTTATTTGCAAATTATGGTGGAAAATAAGTATTTGGTCACCTACAAACAAGCAAGATTTCTGGCTCTCACAGACCTGTAACTTCTTCTTTAAGAGGCTCCTCTGTCCTCCACTCGTTACCTGTATTAATGGCACCTGTTTGAACTTGTTATCAGTATAAAAGACACCTGTCCTCAACCTCAAACAGTCACACTACAAACTCCACTATGGCCAAGACCAAATAGCTGTCAAAGGACACCTGCACCAGGCTGGGAAGACTGAATCTGCAATAGGTAAGCAGCTTGGTTTGAAGAAATCAACTGTGGGAGCAATTATTAGGAAATGGAAGACGTACAAGACCACTGATCTCCCTCGATCTGGGGCTCCACGCAAGATCTCACCCCGTGGGATCAAAATGATCACAAGAACGGTGAGCAAAAATCCCAGAACCACACGGGGGGCTATTGAATGACCTGCAGAGAGCTGGGACCAAAGTAACAAAGCCTACCATCAGTAACACACTACGCCACCAGGGACTCAAATCCTGCAGTGCCAGACGTGTCCCCCTGCTTAAGCCAGTACATGTCCAGGCCCGTCTGAAGTTTGCTAGAGAGCATTTGGATGATCCAGAAGAAGATTGGGAAAATGTCATATGGTCAGATGAAACCAAAATATAACTTGTTGGTAAAAACTCAACTCGTCGTGTTTGGAGGACAAAGACTGCTGAGTTGCATCCAAAGAACACCATAGCTACTGTGAAGCATGGGGGTGGAAACATCATGCTTTTGGCCTGTTTTTCTGCAAAGGGACCAGGACGACTGATCCGAGTAAAGGAAAGAATGAATGGGGCCATGTATCGTGAGATTTTGAATGAAAACCTCCTTCCATCAGCAAGGGCATTGAAGATGGAACGTGGCTGGGTCTTTCAGCATGACAATGATCCCAAACACACTGCCCGGGCAACGAAGGAGTGGCTTCGTAAGAAGCATTTCAAGGTCCTGGAGTGGCCTAGCCAGTCTCCAGGTCTCAACCCCATAGAAAATCTTTGGAGGGAGTTGAAAGTCCGTGTTGCCCAGCAACAGCCCCAAAACATCACTGCTCTAGAGGAGAGCTGCATGGAGGAATGGGCCAAAATACCAGCAACAGTGTGTGAAAACCTTGTGAAGACTTACAGAAAACGTTTGACCTCTGTCATTGCCAACAAAGGGTATAAAACAAAGTATTGAGATAATCTTTTGTTATTGACCAAATACTTATTTTCCTTTTTTTACTATTTTCTACATTGTAGAATAATAGTGAAGACATCAAAACTATGAAAATAATAAGTATGGAAACATGTAGGCACCAAAGCAGCCACCCAGATTCTTCTAAGTAACCACCTGTTGCCTTGATGCCAGCTTTGCACACTCTTTGAATTCTTTCAACCAGCTTCATGAGGTAGTCACCTGGAATGCATTTCAATTAACAGGTGTGCCTTGTTAAAAGTAAATGTGTGGAATTTCCTTCTTAATGCGTTTGAGCCAATCAGTTGTGTTGTGACATGGTAGGGGTGGTATACAGAAGATAGCCCTATTTGGTAAAAGGCCAAGTCCATATTATGACAAGAACAGCTCAAATAAGCAAAGAGAAATGACAATCCATCATTACTTTAAGACATTAAGGTCAGTCAATACGGAAAATTTTAAGAACATTGAAAGTTTCTTCAAGTGCAGTTGCAAAAAACATCAAGCACTTTGATGAAACTGGCTCTAAAAATAAAGACAAATCCTTGAATGAGTAAATGTGTCCATACTTTTGACTGGTACTGTATGCAAATCAGACACATTTTTTTTTTTTGCATTCTCGCTAACCCTAATCATTTTCCTAACCTTAACATACTCCTCCTAACCTGCTATGTTAATTCTACTAACCGGTTACGAAAAGTACATTTTTTGCCAAAAGCTGTGTCCCTTCTAGATTTACCCTTCATCCTCCTTCTCTTTCCTTTCCACTTAGAAGGGTATTTTCGATTCTATTCTCCTCCCCTTTGGTTGTGCCTTTACAAGCTGTCAATAAAAAGACAAAACTTGATTTCTTGTACATGGTACAAAAAGGTTTACTGAGATGATACACTGACAGAGATGCTTATAGACCCATAAAAACAGAATGACATATAGACACACACACACACACACACACACACACACACACACACACACACACACACACACACACACACACACACACACACACACACACACACACACACACACACACACACACACACACACACAGAGTAAAAGAGAGCAATGCATGGGAGGATGCTGGGGTGGACTGACCCGTTGCAGCTAGCTAAAGTTAGCTAGATCATGGTTGACACTGCAGCTACAGTAGCTAGCTAGCTTAGCCAGTTTATTTAGTGGCAACCAATAGGTAACTAGCTATTTTCCCACACATCTAATTCATCTGTTCACTCTTTATGCCAATGACAAGGTGGCTAGACAAACAGAGATCACATGGGGAGCTAAAAAACAGATTAAACTTTTTCTCAGCCAACGCTAACTAACTAGTCATTTGATTTGCACTCATCGAAACACCATTTCAACACAACAATTATATTTTAGAAATACTAATCTTACTCCAGAAATATATAACATTACAAAGGCAGAAGGTAATTAAAGCGCAACTTACCTTAGATTGTGTCTGGCTGAGAACCAAAGAACAAAAAAAATCCTCAGAAATGACTTGAGTAAGAGTACAAGTACAGCCCAAAGAGAGTAAGTAGAAAAGTACTAGTTTCTCCAAAAGTTCTAAGGTCAACAATGGGCCGGATTCGAACCCATGCCTGCGCTAGCATATGTGTGCCGTTGTCAGCAGCTGCTGGTGCTGAGATAAACATAAATGCATTTTACCTACCTTGCCTTGAACATATGATAAAATAATTAATCTAAAAACATGGATTTACCCTAACAAAAAAATACATCTACCCCTTACAAATATTGTCAATTTATTACAATCCACATAAGAATTCACACGAGACACGCGGTAGCCTGCACGTAGCTTACATCGGCTACTTGAACTGTCGCACAGTAGACCTCCAGTCTAAGTTGTTGTATATCCTACAAACACCACTCCCAGCTGCCCCCTGAAGGCAATTCTAAATATGAAATATCCCTTCAAATCCTCCTGCTGCAGGATTATTTTCCTCCTGTGACAAAATTGGTCATATTAAGATCCGACATCTGTAACACCTCATGACAAAGACAAATACTGTTTTACATCTTTGAGTTGTAATCAAACTAATATTCGAAATGGTATGTGTATTCTTTGTATTAATATATTTTGATGAAAGATTTGTCAAATTAATGAGACGTTCACGTCTCAGTTGAATTGGTTTGAATTAAATTCTACTTGCTTCAATTCAAATAACATTCTAATTATGCTTCCTGTGAGGTGTGGCCAATTCAAATTCAATTCAAATACACTGTTTGAATTTACTTAAACTCAGACATTCGGAATTGACCCCAACCCTGGTGTCTGCTGTCATGTAAAGAATGGTAACCATTGCCAGTGTATACATTCATATAAAACGTGTTGTTGAACAACACAATTTATGTGTAGTGTCTACTCTGACAAATTTTGTGTCACTTCCTGCAATTAATGTGTTAAAAGCTGAAAACCATACAACACATGCTAAATGTGCTTGATTATTGACTTTGCAGATCCGACGTCATTGTGCATCTAGGCCACGGTCCCACACTGTGACCCACACGCAACACACTATGAGAAGTTCAACTGACAGCCTGGAGTGAGCCAGCTAGCAGGAGGAATAAGAAACAAGAATAAGGTAAATGTACTCTTTATAAGAATAAGGGTAACATTTTAGCCCTGTTTTATACAAATAGTAAGTGTCCCAGTTAATTTGAACCTGTTTTCCTCCATAATGCACTGTAAGCTATAAAAATAAATAGAGTCGCACACTCAATATATATTTTTGGCATCTGAGGTAAGTTCTCCTAGAACTTGTAAGGTTCTGTATCTAAGCTAGCAGTTGGCTAATGTTAACCGAAGTAAATGATTGGGCAACTTTTTAGTTCTCGTCATGTTTTATTGTAAAGATATTTTGTGTTTGTTTGGTTTCAGCCTGGAACTAGCATCCGTTCCCTGTACGGTGTGCCTTCGTCTTCCGAACAGAGCAGCCCGCCAGTATTTGAACATTGCGAGGAACGACAACGTTGCCATCCGTCTGGAGGATGAGGGCCTAACCTGAGCAATTGACAAACTCTTCAAGCTGTACTGGGTTAACAACTTATCATATCCGATCCAACTTCAGTCTGTTCTCCTGTATCCCAGGTACAACATTCTGAGTTGGTCTCTCTGGACTGCATATCTAACTGACTGACATAATAAATATCTTGTTTGAGGTGTTTCAAGAATGATATTTAGCATGTACAAAATTTGTTTCATGTAAGATTGTGTATGTGGAGCACTGTATGAATTGAATAAAGGGCTATTTGTTTTCTACATGTCTTTCCCAATCATTTACAGAATTGTAAAGTGGATTTAAGTGGAATATAACACAACGTGTAAAAAAAAACTACACATTTTTTGACACTCCCCTATGTCTAGTTAGGGATGACACGTACATTGGGTGAAAAAGAGACTCAATTCCTTACGTTAACTTTTTGCAAATCCAATCAGTTTTCCACATTGATTCAACGTCATCACATTTTTTTTAAATGACTTGGTTTTGGACATTTAGTTGTTTGTCAGTGGCAGAGCTGTCCCTAAGGCTTAACAGGAGAGAATCCTCTAATCCAGGGGAACAGACTAAAAGCTGAGCCCGGGCCGCACCCCGGTGTGCTCACACTCCAAAAAAGACCCACTGCTATCAGGCACGATAATCCTTCCCATTGGCTATTTATGGATGCAAACTGTAGAGATAATGGACTCATTATACCTTCACAGAAAACTGCCACCTTTCATTCTCGTAAATAGTTCCTTGAGATTGCCGTCTGTCTTCTCTCTCAGGCTGTATACGTTATGGACAGTAGGCCTTGCTATGGACAGTAGAACAATCTACCATTCTAATCTCATACATTGAGCCTGGCTTGAGGATGAGGATAATCTCCTCCCCTTTACCTAAAACTCATCCCAATCTCATTGCTAACCTTTAGCCCTTATCTTGCTAAACCTTTGAGAACTTCAACCTCAATATTATGCCTGCCCAAGGCCATTAGCCCAGTTGAGGAGTGCAAAATAGATCGTATTTCCTTAGGTGCTGGTTTACTAAAGATGTGTTAGGACTGTACCTCATCTCTACCTCATCGCTAACCTGTGGCTCATGCCAGCCTCCCATCCCACTTCCCACTTAGCCCTTACCTGTACCTCATCCCGGTGGTGTAGGACACACACTCCCGCAGGGACACAGCGTTCATCTTCAGAAAGTCCTCCAGGTTCTTGAGCTGGGCAGCGGCACGTACCTCCCTCAGCCGCTGCATCTCAGCCAGCTGGTCGCTGCGCTGCTGCCGCTCCTCATTATCCAGAGCTTGCTCTGACAGGAAGCAGCTAAGGCCACTGCGCACGCTCTCGCTCATCGACGACAAGGACAGCATCTTACCCGTGCCGGAGTTGCCGGTGTTGCCTCCGCCGCTACTGACGCTGCTGCTCCGCCTCATGCTGGCTACAGGAGGCCCCTGCCCGCCGCTACTGACGCCACCACCGCTGCCAGCTCCATTGCCACCCGGCTTGGGCATCTGGTGGTCAGGGACACTCTGTTGGCGGCTCATACGACGTCCGGCCCCTCCATGCCCGTGCCCACCCCGCACCTCGCTCAGGCTGCTTTTGTGTGTGCCAAACATGCCCAGGCAGCACTGCCAGTGCCCACCCCGGTCAGAGACAGTATAGGTTTGCCACCCGAAGCAGTGTCGTCAAACGGACAGACAGGACAGACGGACTGTACGGATGCAGAGAGTGCAGTGCTGGTGCTGTGTGTGGCCACTGAGCCCCTGAGGCGAGGCGGAGGGGAGTGGGACAAAGCAGTGGCTTTAAATAGCACCTGTTCCTCTGCTCTGAGTGGGTGACAGGACAAAAACACCCCCAGCCCCATGCATCACGGCCTGTAATCAGAGCTGGCAGGCAATCCTCTCCACCAGCACCGCCACCTCTCCCCTCGCCCCATTGTGTAAGAGACACAAACACAAGGGCGCCATTTAAAACTGATATAGGGGCTCTTCCGGGGTGGGTGTGGTCCAGTAAGCAAGGTGAAACGTGTGGTGTTACTCGAGTGTGGCACTGTCAGAAACTCTCTGGTGGCAGGAGCAAACGTGTGTGAGTACAGTGGCATGCAAAGAGAATGTTGGGGGGAGGAGGAGGGCATAGCATTATGCCACCTCCAGCCGTGGCAGGAGGGAGTGAGAGGCAAGTTGAGTGACGACTCTCTTGAGAACTGGCCAGCACCCAATTATCTAAAGCTGTCCACTAACTTGGGATTGTGGGATTGTCAAAAAATAGACGGAGAGAGAGCGGGTCGCTAGCCTTTTAATCAAATCAATTTTCAGAGAAGGTCCGTCTTTGGAGAACCACATTGTAACGCCACGTGTCAACATACAAAAGTCAACAGCAAATGCACAGGGCAATGCTTTTGGCCGTTGACATGTGAAGAAATGCGGTGTAAAATGTTTACGGAGAGACCCTGCATGTAGCTCTCATGTTCAACCGTGTGTTTACATTACTACTCTCTTTCATAATTAGAGGTCACTGTAGCTTCAGGCCCCGTGGAATGCTATTTTAAAAGACAAGTTCACTATTTTTAGATTCACATTCATTTTTTAGTTAGTCATCCTTCTTTCTGATTCGTTTAAATACCCATTGCCTACTTCCGCTATCGTTTGCCACTGCTTACCATAAAACAATGGTTGTGAATGTTTCACGTTTGTATACATCTCACTTCGAAGAAACATCAAATAATTGAGTAAATTTGAGGTGATCTGGCGATAATGTTGCAAGTCTAAATGTTATAGTTATAACTGACTCAATTCCCTTCACAACAGACAATCATATCCATTCTACAAAATAGTGCCTAGTGGAATAACACCTTTCACATTTTGCTGGCTGAAATCTAAAAAAAGGGATATAATTAGACTGTTTCAATACTTATCTACACAACCTACACCACATTTTCAAAGTGAAAGAAACATATAAAAAGATTTATTAATAAAAAATCTAAACATTAAGTTGTCTTGATTGTGTATGACTTCACACCTCAGAGTTTATACTTGGTAGAAGCACCTTTGGCAGCAATTACACCTCTTGGAAAGCCATTCTGGTGTGTCTTTGGCTTACAAATTTGTGTAATTGTCCAGCTGAAAAAAAACTCTATCCCAGTGTTAGGTATGAAGAAGATTATCCTTTTACCTGGGCGTTTGCTAATTTCATGTATTTTTATCCTGATAAACTCCCCCAGTCTCTGCCGATGACAAGCCTATCCATAACGTGGTGCTGCCACCACAATACTTGAAAATACAGTGTTTTGAGAGATTCTCAAGAGACATTACTGTAATGCCTGACAGTTGCCCTGCTCTAAGATGGCCAGTGTTAACAGAATTGTCTTGTTGAGCCCAACATTCATACGGTAAAAATACTAATAGCAGAGCAATGTTTTTG
Organism: Oncorhynchus tshawytscha; assembly: GCF_018296145.1. Lineage (NCBI taxonomy): Eukaryota > Metazoa > Chordata > Actinopteri > Salmoniformes > Salmonidae > Oncorhynchus > Oncorhynchus tshawytscha. The sequence goes on from NC_056444.1 coordinate 52,696,632, forward strand.
AAACAGCTGAAATGTATAGACGTGTGAACGACCACCTTGATTCGGTCTTACATTGCAAAATTTGAAATGGTGTTTTTTTTAATACATTGGATGAAAGCAGAGACACATAGCTACAAAATGATATATCATACACTGCATTTGAGGAACAATGGATTCTGCTTTGAAAGTTGATAAACTTGTAACCTCACTTTTGAGAAAATGGCATTTATATATTTTTCTACAAACTGGGGAGCTCTTCTTTGTCTACACCCATTCAGCATTGTTCACACCCTCTTAAGTTTTAGCTCCACCCATCTATTTAAGGTTTGAGTAGAGTGTTCTGTCCTAACAACAGCAGTCAAGCACCCAAGCTAACTGGCTAACGTTGCCTAGCTTGCTAGCTACTTCCAGACACAAATGAGAGAACATCTCACTTTGACCATTTTACTCGTCCTAGCAGAGCTGGTTAGGCTGTTTTTATTTTATCCAGAGAGTTGGTGACTGCAACTGTGCTGCTGGCAACAATTTACATTTTTTTGCCAACGTTTACTGACACATATTCAATGGGTGTTGAGCATTCGTAAATTCTTCATTTATTCTGCACCCTGTACACTCAGATGAGAGCGCTCTGAAATCAGAGTAGATAGCCAGAAGGAATTTACTAGCTACATCTATCAACAGTAGTCACAGTGACATTCTATTGAAATGGTTACTTGCATTGCATTGTTAAGACATGTACAGTTGAAGTCAGAAGTTTTCATACACTTATGTTGGAGTCATTAAAACACGTTTTTCAACCAGTCCACAAATTTCTTAACAAACTATCTACTTTGTGCATGACATAAGTCATTTTTCCAACAATTGTTTACAGAGAGATCATTTCACTTATAATTCATTGTATCACAATTCCAGTGGGTCAGAAGTGTACATACACTAAGTTGACTGTGCCTTTAAACAGCTTGGAAAATTCCAGAAAAGGATGTCATGGCTTTAGAAGCTTCTGATAGGCTAATTGACATCATTTGAGTCAATTGGAGGCATACCTGTGGCTGTATTTCAAGGCCTACTTTCAAACTCAGTGCCTCTTTGCTTGACATCAGGGGGAAAACAAAAGAAATCAGCCAATACCAGACATCCACAAGTCTGGTTCATCCTTGGGAGCAATTTCCAAACGCCTGAAGGTACCGCGTTCATCTGTACAAACAACAGTATGCAAGTATAAACACCATGGGACCACGCAGCCGTCATACCGCTCAGGAATGAAATGCGTTGTGTCTCCTAGAGATGAACGTACTTTGGTGTGAAAAGTGCAAATAAATCCCTGAACAACTGCAAAGGAATTTGTGAAGATGCTGAAGGAAACAGGTACAAAAGTATCTATATCCACAGTGAAATGAGTCCGATGTCAACATAACCTGAAAGGCCGCTCAGCAAGGAAGAAGCCACTGCTCCAAAACCTCCATAAAAAAGCCAGACTGAGGTTTGCAACTGCACATGGGGACAAAGATCGTCCTTTTTGGAGAAATGTCCTCTGGTCTGATGTAACAAAAATAGAACTGTTTGACCATAATGACCATCGTTAGGTTTGGAGGAAAAAGGGGGATGCTTGTAAGCTGAAGAACACCATCCCAACGTGAAGCACGGGGGTGGCAGCCTCATGGTGTGTGGGGTGCTTTGCTGCAGGAGGGACTTGTGCCCTTCACAAAATAGATGGCATCATGAGGTAGGAAAATTGTGTGGATATATTGAAGCAACATCTCAAGACATCAGTCAGGAACTTAAAGCTTGGTCATAAATGGGTCTTTCAAATGGACAATGACCCCAAGCATACTTCCAAAGATGTGGCAAAATGGCTTACGGGCAACAAAGTCAAGGTATTGGAGTGGCCATCACAAAGCCTTGACCTCAATCCTATAGAAAAAGTTGTGGGCAGAACTGAAAATGCGTGTGCGAGCAAGGAGGCCTACAAACCTGACTCAGTTACACCAGCTCTGTCAGAAGGAATGGGCCAAAATTCATCCAATTTATTGTGGGAAGCTTGTGGAAGGCTACCCGAAACGTTTGACCCAAGTTAAACAATTTAAATAAAAATTATGTGTATTTAAACTTTTGACCCACTGGAATGTGATGAAAAAAATAAAAGCTGAAATAAATCATTCTCACTACTATTATTCTGCCATTTTAAATCAAATCAAATCAAATCAAATTTTATTTGTCACATACACATGGTTAGCAGATGTTAATGCGAGTGTAGCGCAATGCTTGTGCTTCTAGTTCCGACAATGCAGTAATAACGAACAAGTAATCTAACTAACAATTCCAAAAATTCTTAAAATAAAGTGGTGATCCTAACTGACCTAACACAGGAAATATTTACTAGGATTAAATGTCAGGAATTGTGAAAAACTGAGTTTAAATGTATTTGACTAAGGTGTATGTAAACTTCCGACTTCAACTGTAGCTAGTTAGCTAGGTAAACAATGAACCTTAATCCCAACTCATGACATTACGACCCTATATGAATCCAAAGGTAGCTAACCAACCAGGTTCAATGTTAGCTAGCGAACATAAGGCTATAACCAGCAAAGCAAATGGTTCTGAGATACGAATAATAAGATCATACACGTAGCGTTAGCTAGCGAGCCAGCCAGTTAACGTTAGCTAGCTAGCTAACAGTACACTTTAACTTCAAATGAAAACGACTTTCTGTCTAAATATTTTAGACTTTTTTAAATTGAGTTTTCACCTGTTAAATTCTGAAAATTGTCTTTAAGAAAGGGAAGCTCATGCTGCCCTGAGCCATCATCCAGGCAAGAAGCATGTAACAAGAAGTTGATCAACTCATCAGCGAATTATCAACATTTTCAATCGCAATTTTGCTTTTACCTCATCATAACATTCATAATATTGATCAAATTAGGTCACTTTAATACGCTGACATGGTACTTTTATATTCGGTATGAGAGGAATAAATGTTAATGTTTCATATGCTGACATTACGTGTTATTATTTTGCAAGCTACATTTAATGTGTGTATGAATGACAAAATCAAATCAAAGGTGTAGAGCTTACAGTGAAATGCTTACTTACAAGCCCTTAACAAACAATGCAGTTTAAAGAAAAATACCTAAAGTAAAAAAGAAAGATAGGAATAAAATATAATTTAAGAGCAGCAGTAAATAACAATAGTGAGGCTAAATACAGGGGGTACCGGTACAGAGTCAATGTACAGGGGCACCGGTGTCGAGGTAATCGAGGTAATAAGTACATGTAGGTAAAGTTATTAAAGTGACTATGCATAGATAATAACAGAGAGTAGCAGCAGCATAGAAGGGGGGGGGCAATGCAAAAAGTCTGGGTAGCCATTGACTAGCTTTTCAAGAGTCTTATGGCTTGGGGTAGGAGCTGTTTAGAAGCCTCTTGGACCTAGACTTGGTGCTCCGGTACCGCTTGCTGTGTGGTAGCAGAGAGAAAAGTCTATGACTAGGGTGGCAAGAGTCTTTGACCATTTTTAGGGCCTTCGTCTGTAATCGCCTGGTATAGAGGTCCTGGATGGCAGGAAGCTTGGCCCTGGTGATGTACTAGCCGTACTCACTACCCTTTGTAGTGGCTTGTGGTCGGAGACAGAGAAGTTGCAATACCAGGCAGTGATGCAACCGGTCAGGATCTCGATGGTTGCTGTAAAACCTTTTGAGGATCTGAGGACCCATGCCGAATCTTTTCAGTCTCCTGAGGGGGAATAGGTTTTGTTGTGCCCTCTTCATGACTATCTTGGTGTGCTTGGACCATGTTAGTTTGTTGGTGATGTGGACGCCAAGGATCTTGAAGCTTTCAACCTGCTCCACTACAGCACTGTCGATGAGAATAGGGGCGTCCTCTGTCCTCCTTTTCCTGTAGTCCACAATCATCTCCTTTGTCTTGATCACGTTGGGGGAGAGGGTCTTGTCCTGGCACCACATGGCCAGGTCTCTGACCTCCTCCCTATAGGCTATCACATGGGATCAGGCCTACCACTGTTGTGTCATCACCAAACTTAATAATGGTGTTGGAGTCGTGCCTGGCCGTGCAGTCATGAGTGAACAGGGAGTACAGGAGGGGACTGAGAACACAACCCTGAGGGGCCCCCGTGTTGAAGATCAGCTTGGCAGATGTGATGTTACCTACCCTTACCACCTGGGGGGCGGCCTGTCAGGAAGTACAGGATCCAGTTGCAGAGGGAGGTGTTTAGTCCCAGAGTCCTTAGCTTAGTGGTGAGCTTTGAGGGCACTATGGTGTTGAACGCTGAGCGGTAGTCAATGAATAGCATTCCAACATAGGTGTTCCTTTTGTCCATGTGTGAAAGGGCAGTGTGGAGTACAATAGAGATTGCATCATCTGTGGATCTGTTGGGGCGGTATGAAAATTGGAGTGGGTCTAGGGTTTCTGGGATAATGGTGTTGATGTGAGCCAAAGCCTTTCAAAGCATTTCATGGCTACAGATGTGAGTGCTACGGGTCGGTAGTCATTTATGCAGGTTACCTTAGTGTTCTTGGGCACAGGGACAATGGTGGTCTACTTGAAACATGTTTGCATTACATACTCAGACAGAGAGAGGTTGAAAATGTCAGTGAAGACTGACATTTGACATTTGTAGTCTGTAACAGTTTGCAAGCCCTGCCACAACTGACGAGCGTCGGAGCCAGTGTAGTACAATTCGATCTTAGTCCTGTATTGATGCTTTGCTTGATGGTTCGCTTCCGCAACACTGACCGGTACCCAGGGATGTTAAACCGGATGCGTTGGCACGCCGCTATAGCCCCGCGGCTACATCCCCAGAAGCTGAGACCTTTCCCCTTGCTTCAAGATCATTAGCCTCTCTGCTGTTCGTTCTCCGTTGCCCCATACTCTCCATATATTTCCTACTTTTCATGTGTCTTGATGTAGACCCATGTCTCACAGCCCTTCTTCTTGTTTGTCGAGTCAACCATCGTTTTGTCTCAGCTACTGTTTTTCCCTAGTCTCTCGGTTTCTTGCCCTCCAGGTTTTGACACTTGCCTGTCCTGAGTCTCTGCCTGCCTGCCCTCCTGTACCGTTGCCCACTACTCTGGATTATCGACCCGTGCCTGCCTTGACCTGTCGTTTGCCTGCCCTGTTGCTGTAATAAACTTTGTTACTTCAGCACAGTCTGCATTTGGGTCTTACCTGAAACCTGACAATTCAAGAGTGTAGCTAATATGTTTTAGAAGAAAATGTATTTGCATTGTTGAATAGTTTGCAAGCTTACTGGCTAGTCAGTGGCTACTGTGAGCAAGAATGTCACGTTGCCAGCCACAACAAAAGATAAGGCAAGGATGCCATGTAAATTGAAAAGCTTATCTACATACTATGTAAATTGAAATCTTGTGGTTCTGCCTCTCCTTAAATGTTTGTCAATGAGAATAGGCACTTACCGTAAAACTTAAATTGATAGCTTGTGCGTGTATTTGCTTAAATCACTGAACACAACAGACGCTTATTAGAGACATGCTTCTATTTGAGCCAGGCGTCAATTTCCTTAATGCACACAGCGTTTGATGATTTTCCTAGTTAATTGTTTCATTCCAGCATTCACTTCCAGTATTTTAGTCGATTTCTGGGGGGTTTGTTTACTGTTTTTGTGCTTGCAAGTTAGCTAGCAGTTCTCAGCTGTTAGCAGCCAATGGCAAGAAGTTTCTTACTGGCAATAAATACAGATGATTGCCATAATTGTTTCAAGTCATTACAGAATTATTTCATTTAACAAATTAAACAATAAACATTGTAAACAATTAATGGTGACCCAGTAAACAATTAATTTAGACCCAGCGTTTATTTGAAACTGGTTTATTTGCTGAAATGTGTTCCGTTGCCCAGAGACTCAGCGTTTAATTTTAGTTTTACAGTATTCAAAATGATTCACAGTTATAATTGCTACCAAAGGTGCTTCCAACAAGTACCAACTCTTGGGTGTGAAGACATGCGCAATCAAGACATACATATTTTTTTGTGAAGAAACATTTATATATATTCTTCTTTCACTTTGAGAATGTAGAGCAGGTTGAATAGATACATAGGAATCTTTTTTAATTGAATCCCTTTTTAGATTTAGTTTTAAGGCAGCAAAATGTGAAACTTTGCAAAGGGTGTGTAGAATTTCATTAGACACTGTATCTATCTGAAAGGTTTGTAACATTGCACCCTTCTGAACAGGCCCCAGATCAATTATGCTATAAAACATCACTGTTCACACCTCCTCTGATACAGTACATAGCATGTAAATACTGAATTCAGTCCAACTAGAGAAAACACTACACTCGCCAACCACACCAAATCTTAACGGAGGACATACAGTACAGTAATACCTCTGGGTCCAGACACAATCTAAATGAAACAAACACATATGTTGTACGATGTCCTTTTTCAAACAAATCTAGAGCATCTTTGTGTTTCTCCCTCCATGACAGTCAGCCTCCATCTTCCCGAATAGCAGCCAACACAAGCCCCTACTGAGCCATGGGAAAGAATCGACTAAATTTTTCAAAAGCCTCCTCTCCCTATCCCTTCTTCATGACTAAGATAGAAAACAGCAGCAGCGAGTCTGCCTTACTGGCTGACCGAGGATTTGCAGCAGTAGTCATGCTGAAGTCAGTGTCCGAGGATTGGGAAATAAATCAATCCAACCATCCATCCTCCCCTCCACCACCCTGCTCTCCCTACCCAGCGTGCTCTTGGCCGGACACAGGGTCCCACACGCAGTCCAGGCCATGGGCAGCATCTCCATGCAGCATCCACCCCTTCCCTTCCTCCCTTCATCCCTTCTCCATCCATTCTTCCCAACATTAGCTTGTGTGAGGCTAACACTTACCCTGTTCCGGGTAGGGGGCCGACTCATGTAGGGGTTTTGCACCACGCTAGCGCTAGTCATTCAGACGACTGATGGTGGCCCGAACTAACAAAAATGAAGATATCTTGTCACCGCCCCAAAAGAGACAAGAGGAAGAAGCGCAGAGGCGTCAAGCTGCTCTACTAATTGTCCAGGACAGTTACAGCAGTTACAGTGGTGTGCCAGCCAGTGAGCAACGGCCAGCACTACACCCCCACCTTTTCCTCTCCTCCTCCCCTTACCATGACTTGTCAGTCAGGAAGTGCTTTTGTGCCTATCAGAGGACGCCTTTCTGTTCTACAAACACCAGCAAAATATTCCCCCAAGTAAATTATTCAGGTCGCTTTTGCACTAAAAGCTTTTGATTGTCTGAACCACTAGAAAGACATTTTTTGCCTGTTCCGATGTACGTGTGTGTATATAAAATGTAAAACACACCCTCACTGGCTCCATGCATACTAAGGGGCTAGAGGAAGATAACCTACAGACAAGGGGCGAATAACATAATTTGTTGGACTGCAAGTTAATCTCTTATGAGGGGCCAATGATTAAAATCGTATTATAGTGTTTAATGGGATGTTGCATAGTTAGTTGCGGTCTGGGGGCACAGAAGGTGTGTGTGTGTGTGTGTGTGTGTGTGTGTGTGTGTGTGTGTGGTGTGTGTGTGTGTGTGTGTGTGTGTGTGTGTGTGTGTGCGTGTGTGCGTGCGTGCGTGCGTGTGTGTGTGTGTCTGTGTGTCTGTGTGTTTGGTTTTACTATCCTTGTGGACCAGAAGTCCTCACAAGAATGGTAAAATAAGGAACATTTATTTTGCCAGTCCCCACAAGGAAAAATACTATTTTAGGCTCAGGAGTTCAGTTCAGGGTTAGAATTGGGGCTTGAAAAAGAATTAGGGTTAGGAGTTAGGGTTAGGTTTAGTGTTAGGGGTTAGGGAAAATAGAATTTTGAATGGAAATCAATTGTTTGGTCCCCACAAGGATAGCAAAACAAATGTATATGTGTGTGTGTGTGTGTGTGTCAGTCACATAGCACCTTGGACATAAACCATGTTTATGCCTGCTCTATAAAGTTTCTTAAAAAACCACTTTCCCATCACTGCATGAACTGCTCTTTCTCCATAACTCATTGGCCCTGTGAATCATTTGAAAATCTTCCTTCCATCCATCCAATAAGGTTGGAATTGTATAACCAATAAGAGTCCAACCAAATACCAAACATTCAAACACATTGTACTAGCTCTTCTTTCATGCTGAAATCACTGTCCAACTTCCCATCAATATAAAGATAGCCATCAACGTTGTACCACTTGGAAGTACAAAAGCACGGCTGCATAAAGTCTGCAGTTCCAACGCAGTGTTTCTCCACACAACTAACAGGGACCAGGTTTGTCTGAAAATTGTCCTATCTATTATTTAGGATCTACCATTTGCCAGCCATGTCCCAGCCAACCCTAAATAGAAAACTCTGATATCCATTGGTTAACTGCTTGGTACTTTTTAATGGAGTCTTTAAGTTCGCTGCTGTCGGAATGTGTCAGTTTGTAACATCCCAGTGCTTCCCACGGGTAGAGGGTAAGGAAAACGTGTGTGTGTGTTTGTGTGCATGTGTGCACATGCTCCGTGGGTACCTGCTACCCCCTGGGCCATTAGCCAATTCATATTGATTGGAAAGACTGGCATAGTTATAAGAAATATAATAGCTCCACTATGCTCTCCGGTAGGCTACATGTCATTTTGCCATATTGTATTGCATAGCTATCCAATCTTCGGGGCAGTGGGTTTTGTCGAGGGTTTCAAGGGTTTCATTGGAATCAAAGGGGACACAGGTCATCAGAGATAATGTGGTTTTACATTGTGCTTGAGATATGTATACAGTACATACACAGGTTACTGTCAAAATAAAGGAAACACCAACATAAAGTGTCTTAATAGGGAGTTGGTTTACCACGAGCAGCCAGAACAGCTTCAATGTGCCATGGTATAGTGTCTGGGACTATATTGGGTGGACACAACACCATTCTTCCACAATAAATTCCATCATTTGGTGTTTTGTTGATAGTGGTGGAAAAAGCTGTCTCAGGCACCTCTCCAAAATCTCCCATAAGTGTTGAGATCTGGTGACTGAGACACAAACATACATACAAACGCGCGCGCGCGCACACACCCTTTACACCCATATGCTCCTTTGAAACGACTCTTTCAAAGTCACCGAGAACTCTTCTTCTAGCCATGGAGGCCACAACAATGGGCAACTGGTCGTTTTTATACATGACACTAAGCATGATGGGATGTTAATTGCTTACATGTAATTAACTCTGGAACCACAGTTGAGAGGAAGCAACTGCTTTCAATATACTTTTTTATCCCTAATTTACTGAGGGGTTTCATTTATTAAGCAGCTACATGTGAATGTGTTTGACATACAGTACCAGTCAAATGTTTGGACACGCCTACTCATTCAAGGGTTTTTCTTTTCTTTTTTACTATTTTCTACATTGTAAAATAATAGTGAAGACATCACAACTATGAAATACACATATGTAATCATGTATTTGAGATTCTTCAAAGTAGCCACCCTTTGCCTTGATGACAGCTTTGCACACTCTCGGCATTCTCTCAACCATGAGAGTAGTCACCTGGAATGCATTTCAATTAACAGGTGTGCCTTGTTAAAGGTTAATTTGCTAAATTTCTTTCCTTCTTAATGCGTTTGAGCCAATCAGTTGTGTTGTGATAAGGTAGGGGTGGTATAAAGAAGATATCCCTATTTGGTAAAAGACCAAGTCCATATTACAGCTCAAATAAGCAAAGAGAAATGAAAGTCCATAATTACTTTACCTTCTCTAGGGTAGGGGGCAGCATTCGGAATTTTGCATGAAAAGCATGCCCAAATTAAACGGCCTGCTACTCGGGCCCAAAATATATGATATGCATATAACTGGTAGATTTGGATAGAAAACACTCTAAAGTACACATCACTGGCAAACTGAAATGATCCACCCACACAGACAATGTGGTGAATAAGGCGCAACAACGCCTCTTCCACCTCAGGAGGCTATAGAAATTTGGCTTAACACCCAAAACCCTCACAAACCTTTACAGATGCACAATTGAGAGCATCTTGTCGGGCCGTATCACCACCCGGTGCGGCAACTGCACCATCCACAACCGCAAAGCTCTCCAGAGGGTGGTGTGGTCTGCCCAACGCATTACCGGCAAGGTCAGTACTGGAGCATCAAAGCTGGGACCAGGAGACTGAAAAACAGATTCTATCTCAAGGCCATCAGACTACAAAACAGCCATCACTAGCACATAATAGGTGGCTGCCTATAGACATAGATTAGGAACCACTAGCCACTTTAATAATGTTCTGTATCAAGCATTACTCACCTCATATGTATAAACTGCACTCCACACTGTTCTACGGTATCTTAGTCACTTTTAAATTGTTTACATATTGCATCACCCATTTCATATGTATATATTGTACTCTACACTTTGCCACTGTATCTTAGTCCAATGCCGCTCTGACATATATGTATATATATTCTTAATCCATTCCGAACTTAGATTTATGTGTATTTTGGGTATATGTTGTGAAACTGTTAGATATTACTTATTAGATATTACTGCACTGTCGGAGCTAGAAGCACAAGCATTTCGCTACACCTGCAATAACATTGCTAAACACGTGTATGTGACCAATACAATTTGATTTGATTTGAAGCACTTTTGGCAGCAATTACAGACTCAAGTCTTCTTGGGTATGATGCTACAAGCTTGGCACACATGTATTTGGGGAGTCTTCGATCGGGTTCAAGTCCGGGCTCTGGCTGGGCCACTCAAGGACATTCAGAGACTTGTCCCGAAGCCACTCCTGCGTTGTCTTGGCTGTATGCTTAGTGTTGTTGTCCTGTTGGAATGGTGAACCTTCGCACCAATCTGAGGTCCTGAGCACTCTGGAGCAGGTTTTCATCAAGGATCTCTGTACGTTGCTCTGTTCATCTTTCCTTCGATCCTGACAAGTCTCCCAGCCCCTGTCACTGAAAAACATCCCCACAGCATGATGCTGCCACCACCATGCTTCACTGTAGGGATGGTGCCAGGTTTCCTCAAGACGTGACACTTGGCATTCAAGCCAAAGAGTTCATTCTTGGTTTCATCAGACCAGACAATCTTTTGGGAAACTCCAAGCGGGCTGTCATTTGCTTTTTACTGAGGAGTGGCTTCCGTCTGGCCAATTTACCATAAAGGCCTAATTGGTGGAGTCTGCAGAGATGGTTGTCCTTCTGGAAGGTTCTTCCATCTCCGCAGAGGATCTCTGGAGCTCTGTCAGCATGAGCATTGGGTTCTTGGTCACCTCCCTGACCAAGGCCCTTCTCCCCCGATTGCTCAGTTTGGCTGGGTGGCCAGCTCTAGGAAGAGTCCTGGTGGTCCCAAACCTCTTCCATTTAAGAATGATGGAGGCCACTATGTTCTTGGGGACCTTCAATGCTGCATAAATGTTTTGGTACCCTTCCTCAGATCTGTGTCTCGACACAATCCTGTCTCTGAGCTCTATGGATAATTCCTTCGACCTCATGGCTTGGTTTTTGCTCTGACATGCACTGTCAACTGTGGGACCTTATATAGGCAGGTTTGTGCCTTTCCAAATAATGTCCAATCAATTTAATATACCACAGGTGGACTCCAATCAAGTTGTAGAAACATCTCAAGGATGATCAATGGAAACAGGATGCACCTGAGCTCAATTTAGAGTTTTATAGCAAACGGTCTGAATACTTGTTGTTTTGGCTCTGTACTCTGTACTCCACTTTCAAATGTCATATCCCCAAGACATGCTAACCTCTCATCATTACAATAACAGGGAAGGTTAGCATTGTTTGGGGGGGGGTATGATATTTGTGAGTCTGTAACTTTTTCACTCATCATTATTAACAGATCATTCAGGATTATCTGTAATCATGGTAGCATCCAGATAAATGTAGAATTGTTTAAAACAATATTAGATTCGTATTTACAATAAAAGTGACTCCAAATTACACCATACATTATTTACCATATATTTCTATTGGGCACAAAATAATCTGAAACACAACCAAAACAAACAGAAAATGCATCCAAACAATTTGTAGTGTTTCACCCTGATCTGTTTCACCTGTCTTTGTGATTGTCTCCACACCCCCCACACCCCCCAGGTGTTGTCCATCTTTCCAATTATCCCCTGTGTATTTATACCAGTGTTCTCTGTTTGTCTGTTGACAGTTCGTCTTGTTTGTCAAACTTACCAGCATTTGTCCTGTCACCCTTTCCCTTTTACAGCGTTTTGGCCCTGTACCCGCCCGCATGACCACTCTGCCTGTCCCTGACCCTTAGCCTGCCTGCCGTCCTGTACCTTTGCTCCACCTCTGGATTACTGAACTCTGCCAGTCCTTGACCCTGAGCCTGCCTGCCGTCCTGTACCTTTGCTCCTACTCTGGATTATCGACCCCTGCCAGACTTGACCTGTCATTTGCCTGCCCCTGCTGTTACAATAAACATTGTTATTTCACACAGTCTGCACTTGGCTCTTACCTTAATACCTGATACAGTATGTACAGTGCCTTGCGAAAGTATTCGGCCCCCTTGAACTTTGCGACCTTTTGCCACATTTCAGGCTTCAAACATAAAGACATAAAACTGTATTTTTTTGTGAAGAATCAACAACAAGTGGGACACAATCATGAAGTGGAACGACATTTATTGGATATTTCAAACTTTTTTAACAAATCAAAAACTGAAAAATTGGGTGTGCAAAATTATTCAGCCCCCTTAAGTTAATACTTTGTAGCGCCACCTTTTGCTGCGATTACAGCTGTAAGTCGCTTGGGGTATGTCTCTATCAGTTTTGCACATCGAGAGACTGACATTTTTCCCATTCCTCCTTGCAAAACAGCTCGAGCTCAGTGAGGTTGGATGGAGAGCATTTGAACAGCAGTTTTCAGTTCTTTCCACAGATTCTCGATTGGATTCAGGTCTGGACTTTGACTTGGCCATTCTAACACCTGGATATGTTTATTTTTGAACCATTCCATTGTAGATTTTGCTTTATGTTTTGGATCATTGTCTTGTTGGAAGACAAATCTCCGTCCCAGTCTCAGGTCTTTTGCAGACTCCATCAGGTTTTCTTCCAGAATGGTCCTGTATTTGGCTCCATCCATCTTCCCATCAATTTTAACCATCTTCCCTGTCCCTGCTGAAGTAAAGCAGGCCTTAACCATGATGCTGCCACCACCATGTTTGACAGTGGGGATGGTGTGTTCAGGGTGATGAGCTGTGTTGCTTTTACGCCAAACATAACGTTTTGCATTGTTGCCAAAAAGTTCAATTTTGGTTTCATCTGACCAGAGCACCTTCTTCCACATGTTTGGTGTGTCTCCCAGGTGGCTTGTGGCAAACTTTAAACAACACTTTCTATGGATATCTTTAAGAAATGGCTTTCTTCTTGCCACTCTTCCATAAAGGCCAGATTTGTGCAATATACGACTGATTGTTGTCCTATGGACAGAGTCTTCCACCTCAGCTCATGGGCCTCTTGGCTGCATCTCTGATCAGTCTTCTCCTTGTATGAGCTGAAAGTTTAGAGGGACGGCCAGGTCTTGGTAGATTTGCAATGGTCTGATACTCCTTCTATTTCAATATTATCGCTTGCACAGTGCTCCTTGGGATGTTTAACGCTTGGGAAATCTTTTTGTATCCAAATCCGGCTTTAAACTTCTTCACAACAGTATCTCGGACCTGCCTGGTGTGTTCCTTGTTCTTCATGATGCTCTCTGTGCTTTTAACGGACCTCTGAGACTATCACAGTGCAGGTGCATATATACGGAGACTTGATTACACACAGGTGGATTGTATTTATCATCATTAGTTCATTTAGGTCAACATTGGATCATTCAGAGATCCTCACTGAACTTCTGGAGAGAGTTTGCTGCACTGAAAGAAAAGGGGCTGAATAATTTTGCACACCCAATTTTTCAGTTTTTGATTTGTTAAAGAAGTTTGAAATATCCAATAAATGTCGTTCCACTTCCTGATTGTGTCCCACTTGTTGTTGATTCTTCACAAAAAATACAGTTTTATATCTTCATGTTTGAAGCCTGAAATGTGGCAAAAGGTCTCAAAGTTATGAATTTTTATGCTATGAATATGGGACCAAATATTTCACTTTTTACGACTTTAATACAAATGTACAGTCGTGGCCAAAAGTTTTGAGAATGACACAAATATTAATTTTCATAAAGTTTGCTGCTACAGTGTCTTTAGATATTTTGTCAGATGTTACTATGGAATACTGAAGTATAATTACAAGCATTTCATAAGTGTCAAAGGCTTTTATTGACAATTATATGAAGTTGATGCAAAGAGTCAATATTTTCAGTGTTGACCCTTCTTTTTCAAGACTTTTGCAATCCGCCCTGGCATGCTGTCAATTAACTTCTGGGCCACATCCTGACTGATGGCAGCCCATTCTTGCATAATCAATGCTTGGAGTTTGTCAGAATTTGTGGGTTTTTGTTTGTCCACTCGCCTCTTGAGGATTGACCACAAGTTCTCAATGGGATTAAGGTCTGGGGAGTTTCCTGGCCACGGACCCAAAATATCGATGTTTTGTTCCCCGAGCCACTTAGTTATCACCTTATGGCAAGGTGCTCCATCATGCTGGAAAATTCATTGTTCATCACCAAACTGTTCCTGGATGGTTGGGAGAAGATGATCTCGGAGGATGTGTTGGTACCATTCTTTATTCATGACTGTGTTCTCAGGCAAAATTGTGAATGAGCCCACTCCCTTGGCTGAGAAGCAATCCCACACATGAATGGTCTCAGGATGCTTTACTGTTGGCATGACACAGGACTGATGGTAGTGCTCACCTTGTCTTCTCCAGACAAGCTTTTTTCCGGATGCCCCAAACAATCGGAAAGGGTATTCATTAGAGGAAAGGACTTTACCCCAGTCCTCAGCTGTCCAATCCCTGTACCTTTTTCAGAATATCAGTCTGTCCCTGATGTTTTTCCATCATACAAACTGAGGCAGCAGACTTTGTGAAAATTTATATTTGTGTCATTCTCAAAACTTTTGGCCACGACTGTATTGTCCCAATCATTTTGGTCCCCTAAAATGGGGGCAGTACGGACAAACAGTGATATAATTTCTAAATGGTTTATGCGATATAGATGAAAATACCCTCAAATTAAAACTCAATCTGCACTTCAACTGCATAGTCATTGTATCATTTCAAATCCAAAGTGCTGGAGTACAGACCCAAAACAACAACAAAAAATGGTCACTGTCCCAAAACTTTTGGAGCTCGCTGTATATACAGTGCATCACTTGTTCAACATTTTGTTGTGTTTCAGCCTGAATTTAACAGGCTGTAAAAAAAACTGTAATTTTAATGTCTGTGATAAGAGAAAACTGAGGATTGATCAACAACATTGTAGTTACTCCTCAATACTAACCTAATTTACAGTGAATAGAAGGAAGCCTATACAGAATACAAATATTCTAGAACATACATCCCTTTTGCAACAAGGCAGTAAAGTAATGTTGCAAAAAATGCGGCAAAAAAATATGCATTTAACTTTTTGTCCTGAATACAAAGTGTTATGTCTGGGGAAAATTCCATACAACACATTACAGGCAAAATCCAAGAAGAAAACCTGGTTTAGGCTGCTTTCTGCCAGATAATGGGAGATTAATTCACCTTTCAGCAGGATAATAACCTAAAACACATTGCCAATTCTACACTACCGTTCAAAAGTTTGGGATCACTTAGAAATGTCCTTGTTTTTGAATGAAAAGCAAAAGTTTTGTCCAAGTGATCAGAAATACATTGTAGACATTGTTAATGTTGTAAATGACTATTGTAGCTGGAAATGGCAGATTCTTTATAGAATATCTACATAGGCGTACAGAGGCCCATTATCAGCAACCATCACTCCTGTGTTCCAATAGCACGTTGCGTTTAAAAGGCTAATTGATCATTAGAAAACACTTTTGCAATTATGTTATCACAGCTGAAAACTGTTGTTCGAATTAAAGAAGCAATAAAACTGGCCTTCTTTAGACTAGTTGAGTATCTGGAGCATCAGCATTTTTGGGTTCGATTACAGGCTCAAAATGACTACAAACAAATAACTTTCTTCTGAAACTCATCAGTCTGTTCTGAGAAATGAAGGCTATTACATGCGTGAAATTGCCAAGAAACTGAAGATCTTGTACAAAGCTGTGTACTACTCCCTTCACAGAACAATGCAAACTGGCTCTAACCAGCATAGAAAGAGTAGTGGGAAGCCCCAATGCACAACTGAGCAAGAGGACAAATACATTAGAGTGTCTTTTTTGAAAAACAGTTCCTCACAAGTCCTCAACTGGCAGCTTCATTAAATAGTACCCGCAAAACACCAGCCTCAATGTCAATAGTGAAGAGGCACCTCCGGGATGCTGGCCTTCTAGGCAGAGTTGCAAAGAAAAAGCCATATCTCAGACTGGCCAATAAAAAGAAAAGATTAAGATGGGAAAAAGAACTGCACCCTCCCTCTGCACCAGCCTTTTCTATGCACCATCCCCCTACCTCACTCTCTGTTACACCCAGGCTGCTGTGGTCAGAGAGGTCGTAAATTCCTAGGGAAGATCCTGCCTCATGGCCAGACAGTATAGAGAGAGAGTGAAGTTTCATAGAGAGAACAAAGGAATTTCTTCTACATTACAGAAGATGAGGTCCAAACAACATTTATGTTCTGGAGAAGGTATAAAATATTGGTGAAGAATCCAGCTACAAACTAGTCCGTTTGGTACAATTTTGTGAAACTCATGGGAGACAATACGGCCACATTACCATAACGCTGTTTATACAATAGCCTCAGATATGAGGCTTGCATCTAATTGCTGTACAGGATGAATGAGGAAAGATTAAACTATTTGTGAAATTATGGGATGCTATGTAATGATGTAATGTGAGAGAATTGTATTTCTGTGTAAAGTTTCACTTAAGTCACTGGCACGCCCCCATGAACACAGTTAGGACCTGGCATTATGAGACAGCCTTTTTCTGCTCTTCCGAATAAAACCCCCACCTTGAGAATTCTATCACCAGACCATGTTTCTCTCAATTACGAGAGGACAAAGGTTGCAGACCAGCTTACCTCGATAACGAGAGGGCCAAGGTTTGAGACCAGACTGCTGAATCTTTTAACCATCCCACGTGGTTAAATTCTTAGCCTATCGATACCGACAGAATAAGAACAAGTCTTTGATATTAATTACTAGTCTTCAGCTAGGAATTCGGTATCATTGAACGGGAAGACCGACAACAGGCTAAACATCTATTCTATAACGACATGAATGAATGTCACTCTGAACTAACCATTCTAACGACAGAGAGAGAGAGAGAGAGAGAGAGAGAGAGAGAGGGCAGACAGACTCTCCAAAAGAAACAAACTTTTCAACAGAGATCCTGACGACACACTGAGCGTAAATATATATATTGATTGCAATTGTTCCCGAATGAGTGAGCATTCATGTTCAAAGGATTAGCATTTAAATTGTTATAATTATCAACTCTGTAGTGACTTCTCAGCTGACCCCCATTCCCCTTTTGTCTAACAAGCCGCCATGCCGGTTTAGCCCACTAGGGCACATTCCCCTATCATTTCTTGTAACCCTATTTACTTTGTTTGTTTGTGTGTGCACTTCTGTGATTGTTTAGTTAGTTAATAAATAAATGAGTTAAGACAATTGATGAATGGGTGACTCATAGTGAAGACTGGGTTTGTGCAGATTATCAACAATTTACGACGTTTGGAATGAGACTAACGTGACGGAAAGAAGAATTCATTCATCAGAAGACTAATTGATCAGATATTAAAATATCTGAAAAGTTGTATTAGGAAAATTATAACTTTGTAATCTGAATATTTTCCTTGGTGCCCCGATTTCCTAGTTAATTACAATTACATGATTAATCAGTTTAATCGCGTAATAATAATTACATAGAGTTGTTTGATAAATAATTATTCAGTTTAATGATGCCAAAGGCACGACACTGGTCTAAAGAAGGCCAGTTGTATTGCTTCTTTAAACAGCACAATAGTTTTCAGCTGTGCTAACATAATTGCAAAAGGGTTTTCTAATGATCAATTAGTCTTTTAAAATTATAAACTTGGATTAGCTAACACAATGTACCATTGGAACACAGGAGTGATGGTTGCTGATAATGGGCATCTGTATGCCTATGTAGATATTCCATTAAAAATCAGCCGTTTCCAGCTACAATAGTCATTAACAACATTAACAATGTCTACACTGTATTTCTGATCAATTTGATGTTATTTTAATGGATAACAAATCTGCTTTTCTGTCAAAAAGAAGGTCATTTCTAAGTGACTGGAGTTGCTTACCAAGACGACAGTGAATGTTCCAGAGTGACTCAAATCTACTTCAAAATCTATGGCAAGACCTGAAAATGGTTGTCTAGCAATACTGTCAATTAATATTTCGGTATTTTATTTTCAATAAATTTGCTAACATTTCTAAAAACATGTTTTCGCTTGATCGTTATGGAGTATTGCATGTAGATGGATGAATTTTTTATTTTTTATTTAATACATTTTGAATTATATCTGTAAGACAACATAATGTGGAATAAGGGGGTATGAATACTTTCCGAAGGCACTGTACCTACTGTATATATACTGAGTATACAAAACATTAAGAGCACCTGAGTTGTATTCGAATACTCATACTAACCGCACTAGCCGTACTATTTGTAATGTGATTTGAGTATATCATATGCTTATTGGTCATAGTATGGATATAGCTAGTATGCCAAAAGTTCCCGGATGTCGTACTAAATTCTCTATGCAGTGGACACATTTTCTGTGCTTTTAGGGCCCATAATGCAATTCTTCAGAAAATGGGCATGGCTTTACAACATTTTCAGATTTGAAGAAAATGGCAGAAAATATGCAGCCGAAGTCCAACGACAGCGGATACAAATTCATTGCTTTAACCAATTATGACAAATGTTAACAACATGTTGTGCAATGTAATAAAGTAATGACTTTTCAAATAAGTTAAACGTTATGTTGGCTGACAATTTGTTAGCTACGCTATCCTTATGAACCTCATAGCATTACAGCAGTCTGTACCAGTATGTTAGCTAATTACCTAACGTTAGTTGGTTACTAATATATCAAACTTGCCAGGCAGTATAATAACTACCTAACTAACTACCTGACATTTATTGACCTTGATTATCCACATCATTCTTAGCTAAGTGGTATAGTTGTTGTGTGTTTCAATGGACATTGTTAATTCTGGCTATCTACTCTGATTTCAGAGCACTCTTGTGCAGAATAACTGATGAATTTACGAATGGTCAACACCCGTTGAATATGGCCGGTGTCAGTAAATGTTGGCAAAAAAGTATAATGAAATCGTTGCCAGCAGCACAGTTGCGGTCACCAACACTCTGGATAACATGAAAACTGCCTAACCACCTCTGCTAGGGCGAGTAAAATGATAAGAGTAAGGTGTTCTCTCATTTGGCTCTGGAAGTAGTTGGCTTAGGTGCTTGACTGCCGTTAAACACTCGGATCAGCCCTTCTTCTCGGCCAGAGCATCCAGTGTGCGCTCTGAACGCTCTGAGAGCAAAATGCTCTGAATTTACGAATGGACAATCTGACAACACTCTGGATTTACGAATGCCCAGAGCGCACTCTGGCATTTAAATTTACGAATGCACCCAAAATCGGAAAATGTTTAGCTAGTCATTTGTTATGCTAACAAGCTAGCAAGAGGTTGCATAACAACCACAACAATTTCAGGTAGACAGGCAAAGCTCTAGTACGTTCAACTGAAACGATACTCTTCATTTACAGTATACTAAAATGAACTAATAGTATATAGTACGTAGTATATACTCACTAAGTATGTAGTATACAGTATGTTAGTATGGGTATTCGAACACAGCTCTGTTCTTTCCATGACACAGACTGACCAGGTGAATCCAGGTGAAAGCTTTGATACCTTATTGATGTCACGTCAATCAGTGTAGATGAAGGGGAGAAAACAGGTTAAAGAAGGATATTTAAGCGTTGTGACAATTAAGACATGGATTATGCATGTGTCCCTTTAAGAGGGTGAATGGGTAAGACAACAAATGTAAGTGCCTTTGAACAGGTTATGGGAGTAGGTGTCTTGTGTACCGTTTGGTCAAGAACTGCAACACTGCTGGGTTTTTCCACATCTGTCATTCTCATTGAAAGCAAGTCTAAGAAGCGTTAGATCATTTCTATATGCTTTGTTTCTATGCTTCCCGTTCTTAAGTGTTGTTCTTACATATTTTACTTTCGGTTTTGTACACCAGCTTCAAACAGCTGAAAATACAATATTTTTGGTTATGGAAAACATATTTCACAGCGGTTTAGATGGTACAATGATTCTCTATACTATACCTGCTTGTTTTGTCAAATAAACTGAAATGTGACTCGTTTCAGGAAACAGGAGAGCCATTTGAACGTAAATCTTTTTTTAAATCAAAATGCAATTTTAGGCAGTAATGCCTTCTGGAACATGTGAACTTTAACGTGCCTTAATAACAAACATGTATGCCATCTGTAAATACGAATGAAAGTGTTCAATTACGAGCCTAGTTGGTATTTGCCACAGAAAAAGCAGAAAACCTTCCCACTAGCCATGATTGTCTGAGATAATGATTGGAATGGACATGCCGAGAGATGAGTTCGGATTGGTCTGCCATAAAGCAAGCTTCTGTCTATAATATGAGCTGGTCAGTATATGTAGGTCATCCTTTCTAACACGGCTTTTTTGGAAGATATCACGTAGTAGAACTGCATAAGTGTTGCTCTCCACTTTCTGGAAGACAGCGTTTTGAAATCAGCGGAATTAGAGTATGATAGCTAAGGAGATGGAAAATATTCTGGTGTTTGATTGCAAATATGCAGACAGAGTCGAAAAGAGAACACACGGAAGGCTGTTGTATAAAACACCTGTCTCCGGATCACAACTTCAAACTAAGGGCAACCATGGCATCCGTGACAGAGAGGGAGAAGCGTCCATCCATGTAAATGGGTAAGAGAGTCTAGCTTTTCAGATATTATACATTTGTAATTTTATCACAAAGTCTTTTTCATTTAAAGTTTAAGTGTACTGTTAGCCAGCTAGCTAACATTCCGTGTATGATCTGTGTAGTAATATTATTCATATTATTGTTAGCTAGCTAGCTATATGTCTAAACAAAAACTCCACTATGCAAGTAACTATTTCAATAGAATGTTTATGATGTCACTGCGACAACTGTCAATAGACGTAGCTGGTAAATTCGCTTGGGCTATCTACTCAGATTTCAGAGCACTCTCGTCTAAGTATGCAAGAGTGCAGAATAACTGACGAATTTACGAACGCTCAACACCAGTTGAATATGGCCGGTGCCAGTAAACGTTGGCAAAAAAGCGTCACAAAATGTTTGCCAGCAGCACAGTTGCAGTCACCAATGCTCTGGATAACATAAAAACAGCCTAACCAACTCTAGTGGGGCAAATAAAATGGTCAAAGTGAGCTGTTTTCTCATTTGTGTCTGGAAGTGGCTAGCAAGCTATCCAACGTTAGCCAGTTAGCTTAGGTGCTTGACTGCTGTTGTTAGGTCAGAAAGCTCGGATCAACCCCACTCCTCAGCCAGAGCGTCCTGTGTGCACTCTGAACGCTCCCAGAGCGAAATGCTTTCAATTTATGAATGGACAATCTGACAATGCTATGAGTTTACAAGAGCACACTCTGGCACTCCAAATGACATTTATGAACACACCCGTAGTATAAGCCAGCCGTTAGTCTTGAAATCTTCGGATGTTTAGTACATAGCCTCACATGTGACTCCTTAAAGAGAAGGGTGGGGCTAAAGCTTAAGAGGGTGTGAACGATGCTGAAAGGGTGTAGACAAAAAAGAGCTCTCCAGTAAGTATCAAATATACAAGGGCCATTTTCTCAAAAGTGAGGTTACAAGTTTATCAACTTTCAAAGCAGAATTACTTTCCCAGTGTTCCTCAACTGTAGTGTACGATATACAATTTTCTAGCTCTGAGTCTCTACTTTTATTCAATGTAAAAATAAAAATACAATTTTCAAATTTTGCTACATGAGGCCGACTCGAGCTGGTCGTTCACAAATTAATTTTAGCAACCAGGAAATGGCAGAGCAATTTCTGCATAGTGCATCTTTAATATTTTATAAGCTGGTTCCACAGGCATACCACTGTGGTTCATTGACCGAGGAGTGACAGAGAATATGACTGTATATCCAGGGAGGAGGGATATAAGACTTGTAAATTGTACCTGTAGTACTGCAGCTGTCGCTTGCTGGGACTCCCATGGCTCCCATACCGAGCACTGGAGAGAAAAATAGAAAAATAGAGAGCAGGAGCGAGAGAGCATTGTCAAGCAAGCAAGAGAGATACAAGGCAACCTACAAGTAATACAAGGGTAAAATAAAACAGATCTACAGGACTACAGCACTAAGCCAAATTTCCCTGTTGCTGTGAGGCTGTATTCTTTCAGCCATACATGTATGGCTCCACCTAGTGTTGATTCTGTGTGTGTGTGTGTGTGTGTGTGTGTGTGTGTGTGTGTGTGTGTGTGTGTGTGTGTGTGTGTGTGTGTGTGTGTGTGTGTGTGTGTGTGTGTGTGTGTGTGTGTGTGTGTGTGTGTGTGTGTGTGTACACATTTTATTAAACTTGTAAGGACCAAGAGTCCTCACAAGAATAATAAACCCTCAAAAATTCTGAGAAAAGATACATGGCTTAAGGGTTAGGTTTAGGGTTAGAATTGGAGTTAGGGTTAGAATTAGGATAGTGTTAGGGTAAGGTTAAGGTGTACGTGTGTGTGTGTGTGTGTGTGTGTGTGTGTGTGTGTGTGTGTGTGTGTGTGTGTGTGTGTGTGTGTGTGTGTGTGTGTGTGTGTGTGTGTGTGTGTGTGTGTGTGTGTGTTGTACCTGTAGATCATGCCAGGGGATGCATGCTGTTTATGGGAGAGGCGCGCCGGCGAGTCCTGGTTGGATTCAGGATACATGAGGCCACGAGGAGGGGAGCGTGGCGGGATGGAACGCCTGCTGTGGGGTCACTCTCTCACCTATGATCTCTTACCTCTGTGGACAGACAAGAAACGACAGGGTAGGACTGAACTTGCTAGGTTTAGAGAATGTATGGTGAGTCTTCCATAAAGTCTTTAAATAAATACAATTTCCGAAACTAGATAGTGTTTCCAGAGGCTTTAGCGCTCTCAATTTTATATTGTTCTATAGTGCCTCCTAGAGTCTGCTAAGGGATTTTCATGACAATGTAGGGTATTTTGAAGGGTTGTAACTGTCACATTGTGTTTATGTGGGGTGTGCATCACCATTTCAGAGGGGGAGAAGCATTAGCCTACCCTTCATTAAATTAATTTCTGAAGTCAGACTGGGTTATTTTAAGGGTTACTGCACATAGCCAAAGGGAAACAAGTATTGGTAAGATGTTTGCCTATCTGATAGTGTTTCTAGAAGCATCAGAAGTGTCATTAGTGGTATAGTGTTCTACGGACAAACCCTCCAATAGATGTTGCTGTTCTCTAACAATACTTGACCATGCTCAATCAGAACAAAGCAAGCAAATCACTTTAATAAAAGTCCCATTTCATTATTGCTTTTTACACATTTCTATCAGCAAAAATGTGACAATCAATCCCCCATCCCTGGATTAAGACACTGTGGATTCATTTTCTGAACCAATCTGCTAAAAGGCCAGTGTTCTCTCTGATTCTGTCCCCCGTTGGATTCTATTTCCCCTAACTCTGTTTGAGAAGAAACGGAAAGGCAAAATTTAAAAAATTCTACCAAATGTTGTAGGATCATTGATATAAACACAATTGGATGTAGCAGATGATGTGGTGTCACTGTTAGAGATTTGGTTCAGATCTAAAAATGCCAATCCAAATGCAAGGAGGGGGCCATGGCTGTTGAATAAAATGGCCAACTCAAAACGTTAGTCTTTTTTTCACTCTATTAGTGAAGGTCATGTCCTACAGTATGATTTTAAAAAATGGACACTGAAACCCACAGTTTAAATAAAATCCACTGTAAAACCAAGAGAGTTGTTCACCTTCCAGGTCACAGATAGAGAATGTATGGTGAGTCTTTGGGGCTCCTGAGTGGCACAGGGGTCTAAGGCATTGCATCTCATTGCATCACTACAGTCCCTGGTTTGGGTCCAGGCTGCACCACATTCGGCAGTGATTGGGAGTCTCATAAGGTGGTGCACAATTGGCCCAGCGTCGTCCAGGTTTGGTTGGGGTAGCCCGTCATTGTAAATAAGAATTTGTTCTTAAATGACTTGCCTAGTTAAATAAAGGTAAAAATATATAGGCCTCAAGCCACTGTTTAAGTGTGTTAAAGGAGGGCTGTTGCATGCTCTGGCGTGGTCTCTGTGGCTGAAGTGCATCAATGTTACGACTCATTACCCTCAGCATTGTGAGGGAGCGGTCATGTAAAAGCAGGGGCAGATCATGTGAAGGTGACTCCAAACTCCCTCCTCCAACTCATTGAGATACAGAGCAGGGCTGGCAACAGCAGTAATGGTTGCCTACTAGCCATTGAGCAGTTTCTGGAAGATATTCTGTAGTCTGGCTGATACCAAACTCAAAATCCTCCTGACTTCAGTCTGGAAAGTCTTTTTTGACGTTATGCCTTGATAATGAAGGGGGCTGTGCTTTTACTGGTTGATTCTCCTCCATGTCTTTCGCACTCAAACACCCACAAGCACAGCCCCCCTTCCATCACAACGGTTTGATTTTCAAATCCAAAAAACAACAGGTCTCAAACCCCCCCCCAGGAAATGAAAAACATTTTGGGAGATCCAATCAATGCGTCCGCTCAATTTCTGAGCGAATATTGCATTAACAAATGACCTCCTTTCAAGACCAGTGATTCACAGCTCTTCCTCTGGAAAAGAGACACTATATAATTAGAAATAGTGCTCCATCTACTGAAAGTACTGTATTACACGGGCACCATAGTTCACATATCTATTTCAAATTCAGATTCTTCTTGCCAACCGATTCTTCATGACGATTTAGAAAGGAACATTGTCACAGATGACTAATGCTGAATCTGAATATTGAAATGTCGGATGTGTCTGAAATGGCACCCTTTTCCCTAAATGGTGCATTACCAGAGCCCTGGACAGAGCCCTGACCAGAGCCCTGGTCAGAAGTAGTGCACTATATACAGTATGGAAAAGGGTGCCATTTCAGACACACCCGACATTTCAATATTCAGATTCAGCATTAGTCATCTGTGACAATGATCCTTTCTAAATCGTAATGAGGAATCAGTTGGCAAGAAGAATCTGAATCTGAATTTGATATAGATACAGTATGTGAACTATGGTGCCCGTGTAATACAGTACTTTTGGCCAACTCTGCATTTAGTCACACAAAGGCATCATCGTCCATTGAATATAACATACAATAGGCCTATAAGTTGATGTCACTGTACAAACAGTAGATGAACCACTTTTTTTAATATATAAGTCGTAAAATGGATGAAAACAAACCGAAACAGGAGGGACTACCTGAACTTGTTTTACTTTTCTGTAGCAAAACCTTTTGCTACACTCTGCACTAATGAATGCAACCATAGTTTTCCCACTGTCATAGAGTTTCACTGTTAAATCCGTCCCTTGCCCTTGGTCTGATAAATCTGCCTAAAACCGCTGGTGTAATTGGAAATGTATACTCCCTCGATCTAAGAATAGAAGTTCATTAAAAAGTGGAAAGGTCTGACTCAATCCAAGAATAACAGATTACAATAAGAGGCTGAGCAGGGAGAATGGCAACCAAGAGGGACATGGACCAATTCAGACTATGGCCCAGTCCAAAAAGAACCCCTTTCTCCCTAGGCACTTGAACAGAATGTGATTTTTTTTAAAGTATAAGCAATATGGGGGTTGCTCCACCTTTCCCTCTGATAGGCTGGGTGAAATGTTCACCAAATTGCTAACACCTATACAATCCTTTCAGATGAATAGAAATTGACTGCCAACATACACATGGAATTTGGTGTTGAAAATGTAGTGCATAGCTGTAGCCATTACACTAAGCAGTAACCTGGTTTCTACTTTAAAAATACATCGATCCCAGATGCCCTCTCCATTTTTCTCCTGCCTCCCGTGTGTGTGTGCGTGTGTGTCTTTATGTGTGTGTGTGAGAGCCTGTGTTTGTGCTGACGAGGAGCCCGGGGAGGCCGACCTGCTCCTGCCTCTTGCACCCCGTCCTTGTTCCGGCCAAGGAAGCAGAGAGCCAGCCAAGAAGAATTTTCCTGGCACCGAATGAAACATGACAGAAATGGTGCCATAAAACAAGTGAAGAGTCTGAGTTCCACCTTTCCTGGAACTTTTGAGCCTAAATTAGCAACTGAAACAACCCACCACATTCCTCCGACTGCAGCTGCCTTCGAACCAAACAAAAGCCATGATAGTGGATCAACAACTCCCAAGAGCTAGAGACCAAGAGGTGAGACGGGAAGGTGTCCAACGTATCCATAGTCAACTAAATGCGTGCTTCCTCTCTGAAGTTAGTGCTGCATGAGGTGACATGACATATAGAAACCGTAAACCAAACCTCTAAATGAATCTCCAACAGGTAGACTCAGTTTTTCAAACAAAGAGGGGAATAGAAAGAGGTAGAAAGGAGAGATGGCAAAGGGAGGAGGAATACATTGACAGTGTATTGTGGAGCAACACATGGGGACTCTGCAGCTTGCTCTCAGCCAATGACAACTCTTCTGGGACAAACTCCAACACAAGTGGATGGTCGGGCGTCCGCAGCTGGCTTCCGACGGGAGAGGACGTTTGATGTATCACCCTCAGCTCGCATTTCTGCTGTCTCATGCCATCATCATCGGCTTTCAGCAGCAGGGAGGGAGGGAGGGAGGAGAGGTGTCGGAGAGACAGAGTGCTCACTTTGCAGCTATTCCTGAAGTGACACTGATGGGAAAGACTAGAGCCTGGGATCACACAGGGATGCAGCTACAGTATAGAGAGGACATAGAGTGTATAGTTGATACAATCCCAATCAGCAGACAATCTACGACCAAATCATAATCAGGTCCTGTGTGACTCAGTTAATAAAGCATGGCATTTGCAATGCCAGGGTTGTGGGTTTGATTCCCACGAGAGACCAGTACGAAAATGTATGTCCTCACTGCTGTAAGTCGCTCTGGATGAGAGCGTCTGCTAAATTACTCAAATGTAAAACATTTTAATAATACTATTGTGATGAAAATAAATTGCCTACTGAGTGATTCCATATGAAACCAGGAGAAAAAAAGACCACAATATATATATATATTTTTTATTTCAATATTTCTGAATATTGGCAAATACAAACATGAATATTGAAAAAAATCAATTTTGGATTTGGATTATTTTTCAATATATTGTTGAACATATACTCTATGGTCAGATCAAAGTTTCAGAGTGGGAACTCTGCCAGTTTTAAAGTTATTTTATAGAGAGAAATTGGTATAGTAGGAAATGTAACCAATCACAGCCCTCCTGTATCATTGCACATCCTGAAAATCACCAGCAGATGACGGCCACTTTGAATTCAATTTCACATTCACTCTGTTGGTAATGCCTACAAATTGGATCATAACTCTTAAAGTAGCAGAGATTCCATTTTGGAACTTTGATATGCCCGTACAGTATATTATGCTCAACAATATATTACAAAATGTGCCAAATCCAAAATGGTGTTTTTTCAATATTCATGTCTATATTTTTCAATATTCATAAATCAATGTATATCCATAGTCAAGTCAACATCCACAAGGCCGCAGGGCCAGATGGATTACCAGGACGTGTACTCCGAGCACGCGCTGACCAACTGGCAAGTGTCTTCACTGACATTTTCAATCTGTCCCTGACTGAGTCTGTAATACCAACATGTTTCAAGCAGACCACCATAGTCGCTGTACCCAAGAACAGTAAGGTAACCTGCCTAAATGACTACCGACCTGTAGTACACATGTCTGTAGCCATGAAGTGCTTTGAAAGGCTGGTCAAGGCTCACATCAACGCCATTATCCCAGAAACCCTAGATCCACTCCAATTTGCATACCGCCCCAACAGATCCACAGATGATGCAATCTCTATTGTACTCACCACTGCCTTTTCCCACCTGGACAAAAGGAACACCTATGTTGCAATGCTATTAATTGACTACAGCTCAGCATTCAACACCACAGTGCCCTGAAAGCTCATCACTAAGCTAAGGACCCTGGGACTAAACACTTCCCTCTGCAACTGGATCCTGGACTTCCTGACGGGCCGCCCCCAGGTGGAAAGGGTAGGTGACAACACATCCGCCATGCTGATCCTCAACACGGGGGCCCCTCAGGGGTGCGTGCTCAGTCCCCTGCTGTACTTCCTGTTCGCTCATGACTGCATGGCCAGGCATGACTCCAACACCATCATCAAGTTTGCCAATGACACAACAGTGGTAGGCCTGATCTCCAACAACGATGAAACAGCCTATAGGGAGGAGGTCAGAGACCTGGCTGTGTGGTGCCAGAACAACAACCTCTCCCTCAACCTGATCAAGACAAAGGAGATGATTGTGGACTACAGGAAAAAGAGGACTGAGCACACCCCCATTCTCATCGACAGGGCTGTAGTGGAGCAGGTGGAGTGCTTCAAGTTCCTTGGTGTCCACATCACCAACAAACTATCATGGTCCAAACACACTAAGACAGTCGTGAAGAGGGCATGACAAAATCTATTCACCCTCAGGAGACTGAAAAGATTCGGCATGGGTCCTCAGATCCTCAAAAGGTTCTACAGCTTCACCATTGAGAGCATCCGGACTGGTTGCATCACTGCCTGGTATGGCAACTGCTCTGCCCCGACCGCAAGGCACTACAGAGGGTAGGGCGTATGGCCCAGTACATCACTGGGGCCAAGCTTGCTGCAGTCCAGGACCTCTATGCCAGGCGGTGTCAGATGAAGGCCCTAAAAATTGTCAAAGATTCCAGCCACCCTAGTCATAGACTGTTCTCTCTGCTACCGCACAGCAAGTGGTACCGGAGCACCAAGTCTAGGTCCAAAAGGCTTCTCAACAGCTTCTACCCCCAAGCCATAAGACTCCTGAACAGTTAATCAAATGGCTACCCAGACTCCGCTTTTACGCTGCAGCTACGCTCTATTTATTATTTATGCAATCACTTAGGGGCTGAGTCACTGGCTTACTGGTGCTCTTTCATGCCATCCCTAGGAGAGGTGCGTCACTTGAGTGGGTTGAGTCACTGACGTGATCTTCCTTTCTGGGTTGGCCCGCCCCTTGGGTTGTGCTGTGGTGGAGATCTTTGTGGGCTATACTCGGCCTTGTCTCAGGATGGTAAGTTGGTGGTTGAAGAGATCCCTCTAGTGGTGTGGGGGCTGTGCTTTGGCAAAGTGGGTGGGGTTATATCCTTCCTGTTTGTCCCTGTCCGGGGGTATCATCGGATGGTGCCACAGTGTCTCCTGACCCCTCCCATCTCAGTCTCCAGTATTTATGCTGCAGTAGTTTATGTGTCGGGGGGCTAGGGTCAGTTTGTTATATCTCAGTACTTATCCGGTGTCCTGTGTGAATTTATGTATGCTCTCTCTAATTCTCTCTTTCTCTCTTTCTCTCTTTCTCTCGGAGGACCTGAGCCCTAGGACCATGCCTCAGGACTACCTGGCACAATGACTCCTTGCTGTCCCCAGTCCACCTGGCCTTGCTGCTGCTCCTGTTTCAACTGTTCTGCCTGCGGCTATGGAATCCTGACCTGTTCACCGGACGTGGTACCTGACCCAGACCTGCCTTTTTCAACTCTCTAGAGACAGCAGGAGTGGTAGAGATACTCTTAATGATCGGCTATGAAAAGCCAACTGACATTTACTCCTGAGGTGCTGACTTGCTGCACCCTCGACAACTACTGTGATTATTATTATTTGACCATGCTGGTCATTTATGAACATTTGAACATCTTGGCCATGTTCTATTATAATCTCCACCCTGCACAGCCAGAAGAGGACTGGCCACCCCTCATAGCCTGTTTCCTCTCTAGATTTCTTCCTAGGTTTTGGCCTTTCTAGGGAGTTTTTCCTAGCCACCATGCTTCTACATCTGCATTGCTTGCTGTTTGGGGTTTTAGGCTGGGTTTCTGTACAGCACTTTGAGATATCAGCTGATGTACGAAGGGCTATATAAATACATTTGATTTGATTTGATTTAACTCATGTACATATTGCTATTGTTATTTTACTGCTGCTTTTTAATTATTTGTTACTTTCATTTTTTATTTTCAATTTTTTACTGAACTGTTATTTTTCTTAACTTCTTACGGCATTGTTGGTTAAGGGCTTGTAAGTAAGCGTTTTACTGGTTCAAGGTCTACACCTGCTGTATTCAGTGCATGTGACAAATACAATTTGATTTGAAGAGAACTCCTGGACGATGAAGGCAGAGAGGAGAGGACCTTCAGTTGTGCTACCTTTCTGTAACTACACATTTACAACAAACTGTGTCAATTGTTTAGCACCACCTACAATAACCAAACCTAGGATTGCATCAGGTTTGGCAGTGTTCTTTTTTCCAACTTCTTTTTCCCTGAATGATATCGGATGGATTTCTATAACTGAGCAAAAAAAGGCTCTCATTGATACATTACGAATCTATGGGTCCAGAAGTGATTTTTGACTTTTAGAGAAAAAATGACAAGACCAAGAGACTGATCTTGACAGAATGACAGAAGGTCTCCATCTGAAGCCCATTTGTAATTAGGCTGTTTTTTATCTCATCCTCCTTCTCCAATGTTCCTCGAACCATCAATCTCCTTGCTCTGAGTAAACCTTTGTGACTATTTAATACAGAGCGTGATTCCGTTTCACAGTCGTCAATATTTAATGGTGTTAACTCAGATGGAAACAGCAGGATATGTGACACCAGATGCAAAGCTCTAAGGGGTTGGGAGGGTATTAGTAACCATTTTGAAATGGCTGTTAGAAGGTTTCTAGGAAGTCAGAAGTTTACTATCAGGGATTTAAACAAAATAGCCAAATAACCAAAGCATGGCTCATATTCACTCTAAAAACAGAACATTTGGAGAATGTAGGTTGCTTCAGATACAAATCCATTGATCTAAATTGTATTACTCAGTTCCTACTTCCAAAAATAATGATAATGATTATTATTATGATAATTTATTTTGTCCCTTTCGGGTAATTTGTCTTGCATCTCAACAAACCACAGCACAGCATTACCACATAAGTGCATAAATACATAATTCACAAGCAATAACTTCAGCAGACGACACAGGAATAGCGTTTTCTACTATTACTGAGGTAAAATAATGTCTCGATAATTATATGACCCAAATAGCCTATAGTAAATAGTTGCTCCTTTCACAGGACAGATCCATCATCTAATATGTGTCACAACCCAGTCAGTCTGTAGAGCCCCAGGTCAGAGGGCACATAACATACGATCCAGAGAGGGAGGGAGCAACGCCTTGCAACAAGTCACGACCCCACTTCCTGACATCATCGCTGGACACATCGTGTCAATGTTCAGATAACAGTGCTGTAAGTGTGCAGAGCATAATGATCCACTTCTTAGCTGAACTGAGGATACCACTGACAGATGCGCCAAATACGCTTTCCACGGGATTAAACGATTTATGTATTATCAAACAGTAGATAAACAAGCATCTCATATACAAAACAGAAGCACGTATGGTACAAAGTTGTGTATGACTAGTAGCCATACTTCCACTAGTATTTTTAAATCTGTTGCTAATACTTGGTCTATAATTGCTGAGTCAAGAATTTGGACCATGGTAAAAAACTGATATTTTGATCAATGGATAAATGTTGTTCTCTAAACTCGTATTCAAACTCACAGATCCAGGACACTCGCTTGTATTCAACAGCTTACTGCACCAAACAATGCAACAGTCACAAACCCAGTTTTGGAATGATTCCCAATCTCACATGCAATGAATGCGCAAAAACAAAACACTCTAGCTAAACACTTCAGTAATTGGGCAAGAGCAGATTGGAGTGTTAAACTGCATGTTTAACACTCGGCCAACAATCTTTGACAAGGCAAAGTCTGCACAAAAAAACTAGTTTCATATCCACGGAAACTGAAAGTGTCCCCTAACATGTATCAAACTGACACCTAAACCATATGCAGAAATAGCAAACAAATAGTTCATCATAATTAAGAGATACCTCAAAGAGGACATTCACTGAAGATGACTGATTTCTACTGGTGGCAGACCATCTCTCTAGTGAGGCAATCATGCAGTTAACTTTCAAGTCTGGTTTGCACAGAAAGAAAATATAAATATGTTAAGATGATATCATCGTCTGCTAGAGACCCCTGCAGCACTGCAATGATACTATACAGCAACCAGCCATAATGCACATTCAGCACACCGGTATCTGGTCTACACTGTCCTCCAGCACAGTGCTACTGCATGCTATTAGACTAAAACAGAACACTAGTTATTGAGAAATGTCATTGAGCTTCAGTACCCACCTTTGTCCTTAGCTAACCCCAACCTGGCTCAGACGGTGGAGATGACGGGTGGTGATGGAAGGGTAAGCAGAGATCTCTTCTAGAGAGTGAGAGAGGGACAAAGACGGAGAAAAAGGGGGATGCCGGTGGCTAGCCTTCACTTGCTGTATTCTTCCCTGCAGTGTCTGCTTTTGCGCAACAGCATATCGGGAGTGAGGGGGGAGAGAGAAATTATACCGTGAGAGAGATAATGTGATGAGTAAACTCAGAGAGTAACTGAGAGTCATAGTGGAGGAGCATTCCCTCTTTCTCCATGGCGCAGGCACCGACACATGCACACACTTGTGGCAATATCAGATCTACTATAGAAACTAGACATATATTGACCTAACAATATATTCAATCAAATGATACAATGCACATTATCCACAGGGCAAAAAAGCTGGTTGAATCAACGTTGTTTCCACGCCATTTCAACAAATAAATTCAATGTGATGACGCTTGAATCAACAATTTCGTGTTTTTTTCACCTAAATCCAATGACATGGTGAATTTTTTTGTTGAGTTCAAGTTGAATTCACGTTAGTTGACAACTCAACCAAATGTAAATCAAAACTAGATGTTAAACTGACATATGTGCCCAGTAGGAACCTTTTGACTCTGGAAAGTATATTAAACCTTGAAGCTGTTCCCACATGCTTCAAGAGGGCCACCATTGTTCCTGTTCCCAAGAAAGCTAAGGTAACTGAGCTAAACGACTACCGCCCCGTAGCACTCACTTCCGTCATCATGAAGTGCTTTGAGAGACTAGTCAAGGACCATATCACCTCCACCCTACCTGACACACTAGACCCACTCCAGTTTGCTTACCGCCCAAATAGGTCCACAGACGATGCAATATCAACCACACTGCACACTGCCCTAACCCATCTGGACAAGAGGAATACCTATGTGAGAATGCTGTTCATCGACTACAGCTCAGCATTTAACACCATAGTACCCTCCAAACTCGTCATCAAGCTCGAGACCCTGGGTCTCGACCCCGCCCTGTGCAACTGGGTACTGGACTTCCTGACGGGCCGCCCCCAGGTGGTGAGGGTAGGTAACAACATCTCCACCCCGCTGATCCTCAACACTGGGGCCCCACAAGGGTGCATTCTGAGCCCTCTCCTGTACTCCCTGTTCACCCACGACTGCGTGGCCACGCACGCCTCCAACTCAATCATCAAGTTTGCGGATGACACAACAGTGGTAGGCTTGATTACCAACAACGACAAGACGGCCTACAGGGAGGAGGTGAGGGCCCTCGGAGTGTGGTGTCAGGAAAATAACCTCACACTCAACGTCAACAAACCTAAGGAGATGATTGTGGACTTCAGGAAACAGCAGAGGGAACACCCCCCTATCCACATCGATGGAACAGTAGTGGAGAGGGTAGTAAGTTTTAAGTTCCTCGGCGTACACATCACAGACAAACTGAATTGGTCCACCCACACAGACAGCATCGTGAAGAAGGCGCAGCAGCGCCTTTTCAACCTCAGGAGGCTGAAGAAATTTGGCTTGTCACCAAAAGCACTCACAAACTTCTACAGATGCACAATCGAGAGCATCCTGTCGGGCTGTATCACCGCCTGGTACGGCAACTGCTCCGCCCACAACCGTAAGGCTCTCCAGAGGGTAGTGAGGTCTGCACAACGCATCACCGGGGGCAAACTACCTGCCCTCCAGGACACCTACACCACCCGATGTCACAGGAAGGCCATAAAGATCATCAAGGACAACAACTACCCGAGCCACTGCCTGTTCACCCCGCTATCATCCAGAAGGCGAGGTCAGTACAGGTACATCAAAGCTGGGACCGAGAGACTGAAAAACAGCTTCTATCTCAAGGCCATCAGACTGTTAAACAGCCACCACTAACATTGAGTGGCTGCTGCCAACACACTGACTCAACTCCAGCCACTTTAATAATGGGAATTTATGGGAATTGATGTAAAATATATCACTAGCCACTTTAAACAATGCTACTTAATATAATGTTTACATACCCTACATTATTTATCTCATATGTATACGTATATACTGTACTCTATATCATCTACTGCACCTTTATGTAATACATGTATCACTAGCCACTTTAAACTATGCCACTTTGTTTACATACTCATCTCATATGTATATACTGTACTCGATACCATCTACTGCATCTTGCCTATGCCACTCTGTACCATCACTCATTCATATATCTTTGTGTACATATTCTTTCTCCCTTTACACTTTTGTGTGTATAAGGTAGTAGTTTTGGAATTGTTAGTTAGATTACTCGTTGGTTATTACTGCATTGTCGGAACTAGAAGCACAAGCATTTCGCTACACTCGCATTAACATCTGCTAACCATGTGTATGTGACAAATAAAATAAAATTTGATTTGATTTGATTTGATTTGGATTTGATTGCTCTAATTTTGTTCCTTGTGTGTCAGACATGGTATCAAACCCAGGTCCTCTGCCCAGCTCAAGACAGTGTGTCTCCTGAGTGTAAGCTTGGGGAGCTAACACAAGCATTCAGGTCTCAGACAATGCTGCTCATCATGCTAGTTCCTCTCCTAAGATTCTGACACACTGGCTCAAAGCAAAGTTAGTCTTGCCACACAAAGTGAATGGAAGTTTAAATGGGATCTGTCACCTCTCAAAGCAGGGTCACAAAAAGGGAGATGAGCACTTTTTCCAGAGAGGCTCAAGTTTCTGTCACAGAGGTGTATATGGTCATATGGAATGTATTGTGGTTATTTTTTCCATCAGACTCAAATATTCAGCACTTTGCTGAAACTCTGCCCGAAGGTCATCGTTATCAAAGGAAAGGACTGCTGCTATAAGGAAAAACACTAGCTTGACCAGCTTGACTCAGCTCAAAAACACTAGCTTGACTCAGAAAAGTATCCACCAATAAGGAACTTTTGACACCTCAAGGGTGTCTATCTCTGTTGCACAATAATACATTTTCAATTGTATTTCTAATTGTTTGTTTCCAGCTCTGATATTGGGTTTATAACTAAACTGGGCACATGCCATGCGTCAAGAAAGTAATTGGTTACCCTTGCTTGCCAGGCTGTAGCGATACTATAGTCTGGTGTGTTGGGGGACAGATGTCACAACCTGCAGTGTAAAAGACTGCAGTGGAGGCCCCTCAGAGGCTACACTGAGGTTACACAGATAAAACTACACCAAATACACCACACATAACCAAATAATTTATTAAACACACTGTTTAGCAATGAAGGTCTACAGTAGCCTCAACAGCACTCTGTAGGGTCACGCTATTGTGTAGCCAGAGGACAGCTAGTTCACATCCTCATCTGGGTACATTGACTTCAAAAACAAAACCTAGGAGGCTCATGGTTCTCACCCCCTTCCAAAGACTTACACAGTAATTATGACAACTTCTGGAGGATGTCCTCCAACCTATCAGAGCTCTTGCAGCATGACATTTTGTCCACCCAATCAAAGGATATGAGAATGAATCTAGTACTTAAAGCATAAGCTACAGATAGCTAGCACTGCTGTGCATAACATCTGGTAAGTAGAGACAAAAATGAAGAGAAATAGAAAAATAACTATTAATAAAAGAGCAACAATAAAATGACAGTAGCAAGGCTATATTCAGGGGATACCAGTACAGAGTCAATGTGCGGGGGAACAGGTTAGTCGTGGTAATTGAGGTAATATGTACATGTATGTTGAGTTAAAGTGACTATGCATAGATAATAAACAGAGAAGCAGCAGCGTAAAAATGGGGGGGGTCTTTGGCAATTTTTATGGTCTTCCTCTGACACCGCCTGGTATAGAGGTCCTGGATGGCAGAAACTTTGCACCAGTGATGTACTGGGCCATATGCACTACCCTCTGTAGTGCCTTGCAGTCAGAGGCTGAGCAATTGCCATACCAGGCAGTGATGCAACCAGTCAGGATGCTCTCGATGGTGCAGCTGTAGAACTTTTTGAGGATCTGAGGAGCCATGACAAATCTTTTCAGTCTTCTGAGGGGGAATGGCGTTCTCGTGCCCTCTTCAAGACTGTGTTGGTGTCTTTGGACCAGGATAGGTCGCTGGTGATGTGGACACCAAGGAACTTGAAGCTCTCAACCTGCTCCACTACAGCCCCCCCATGAGAATGGGGGCATGCTCGATCCTTCTTTTCCTGTAGTCTACAATCATCTCCTTTGCTGTGATCACGTTGAGGGAGAGGTTGTTATCCTGGCACCACACTGCCAGGTCTCTGACCTCCTCCCTATAGGCTGTCTCATATTTGTTGGAGATCAGGCCTACCACTGTTGTGTCATCGGCAGACTTAACGATGGTGTTGGAGTCGTGCTTGGCCATGCAGGCATGGGTGAACATGGAGTACAGGAGAGGACTGAGCATGCACCCCTGAGGGGCCCCCGTGTTGGATGTGGCGGATGTGTTGTTACCTACCCTTACCACCTGGGGGGTGACCCGCCAGGAAGTCCAGGATCCAGTTGCAGAGGGAGGTGTTTAGTCCCAGGGTCCTTAGCTTAGTGATGAGCTTTCAGGGCACTATGGTGTTGGATGCTGAGCTGTAGTCAATGAAAAGCATTCTCGTGTAGGTGTTCCTTTTGTCCAGGTGGGAAAGGGCAGTGTGGAGTGCAATAGAGATTACATCATCTGTGGATCTGTTGGGGCGGTATGCAAATTGGAATGGGTCTCGGGTTTCTGAGATAATGTTGTTGATGTGAGCCATGATCAGCTCTTCAAAGCACTTCATGGCTACAGACGTGAGAGCTACAGGTCAGTAGTCATTTAGGCAGTTTACCTTGGTGTTCTTGGGCACAGGGACTATGGTGGTCTGCTTGAAACATGTTGGTATTACAGACTCGGTCAGGGACAGGTTGAAAATGTCAGTGAAGACACCTGCCAGTTGGTCAGCGCATGCTCGGAGTACACGTCCTGGTAATCCGTCTGGTCCTGCAGCCTTGTGAATTTTGACCTGTTTAAAGGTCTACTCACATCGGCTTTGGAGAGCGTGATCACACAGTCGTCCGGAACAGCTGATGCTCTCATGCATGTTTTAGTGTTGCTTGCCTCGAAGCAAGCGTAGAAGTAATTTAGCTCTTCTGGTAGGCTTGTGTCACTGGGCAGCTCGCAGCTGTGCTTCCCTTTGTAGTCCATAATAGTTTGCAAGCCCCGCCACATCCAATGAGCTTTGGAGCCAGTGTGGTATGATCCAACTTAGTCCGGTATTGACACTTTGCCTGTTTGATCGTTCGTCGGATGGCATTGCGGGATTTCTTATAAGCGTCCAGGTTAGAGTCCCACTCCTTGAAAGCAGCAGCTCTAACCTTTAGCTCAGTGAGGATGTTACCAGTATTCCATGGCTTCTGGTTGGGGTATGTATGTAAGGTTACTGTGGGGACAATGAGGAAGCCAGTGACTGATATGGTGTACTCCTCAATGCCATCGGAAGAATCCTGGAACATATTCCAGTCTGTGCTAGCAAAACCTATAGTCCTATAGCTTAGCATCTGCGTCATCTGACCACTTCCGTATTGAGCGAGTCACTGGTTCTTCCTGCTTTCATTTTTGCTTGTAAACAATTATGGTCAGATTTGCCAAATGGAGGGAAAGGGAGAGCTTTGTACGCATCTCTGTGTGTTTAGTAATTGTGTGTAACGACTTTCTTCTATCTCCTCCTCTGACGAAGAGGTGTAGCAAGGATCGGACCAAAATGCAGCGTGGCTATTGCAATCCATGTTTATTAAATAATAAAGAAACACGAACTTACAAAAAACAATAAACGTAATGTGAAAACCGAAACAGCCCTATCTGGTGCAAATACAAAGACAGGAACAATCACCCACAAAATACACAGTGAAACCCCGGCTACCTAAATATGGTTCCCAATCAGAGACAACGAGAATCACCTGACTCTGATTGAGAACCGCCTCAGGCAGCCAAACCTATGCTACACCCCTACTCAGCCGCAATCCCAATGCCTACAAAACCCCAATACGAAACACAACAAAATAAACCCAGGTCACACCCTGGCCTGACCAAATATATAACGAAAACACAAAATACTATGACCAAGGCGTGACAGAACCCCCCCCCCCCTAAGGTGCGGACTCCCGGACGCACCTCAAAACCATAGGGAGGGTCCGGGTGGGCGTCTGTCCATGGTGGCGGCTCCGGCTCGGGACGTGGACCCCACTCCATTAATGTCATAGTTCCTCCCCTTCGCGTCCTGGGATAATCCACCCTCGCCGCCGACCATGGCCTAATAGTCCTCACCCAGAACCCCACTGGACTGAGGGACAGCTCGTGACTGAGGGGCAGCTCGGGACTGAGGGGCAGCTCGAGACTGAGGCAGCTCGGAACTGAGGGGAGGCTCGGGACTGAGGGGAAGCTCGGGACTGAGGGGAAGCTCGGGACTGAGGGGCAGCTCGGGACTGAGGGGCAGCTCGGGACTGAGGGGAAGCCCGGGACTGAGGGGAAGCCCGGGACTGAGGGGAAGCCCGGGACTGAGGGGAAGCCCAGTACTGAGGGGAAGCCCAGTACTGAGAGGAAGCCCAGTACTGAGAGGAAGCCCAGTACTGAGATGAAGCTCAGGCAGGTAGTTGGCTCCTGCAGATCCTGGCTGGCTGGCGGATCTGGAAGAGTCTGGTTGACTGGCAGATCTGGAAGATCATGGCTGACTGGCAGATCTGGAAGAATCTGGTTGACTGGCAGATCTGGAAGAATCTGGTTGACTGGCAGATCTGGAAGATCATGGCTGACTGGCGGATCTAGCTGCTCTGGCTGCTCCATGCAGACTGGCAGCTCTGGCTGCTCCATGCAGACTGGCAGCTTTGGCTGCTCCATATGCAGACTGGCAGCTCTATGCAGACTGACAGCTCTGGCTGCTCCATGCAAACTGGCATCTCTGGCTGCTCCATGCAGACTGGCAGCTCTATGCAGACTGACAGCTCTGGCTTCTCCATGCAAGCTCTGGCTGCTCCATGCAGACTGACAGCTCAGGCTGCTCCATGCAGTCTGGCAGCTCAGGCTGCTCCGAACAGGCAGGAGGCTCCGGCAGCGCTGTAGAGGAGGAAGGCTCTGGAAGCTCTGAACAGGCGGGAGACTCCGACAGCGCAGGAGAGGAGAAAAACGCTGGCTGCGCTGAACAGGCGGGAGGCTCCGACAGCGTTAGAGGGAAGGAAGGCTCTGGCTGTGCTGAACAGGCGAGGCGCACTGAAGGCCTGGTGCGTGGTGCTGGAACTGGTGGTACTGGATCGAGGACACGCCCAGGAAGCCTGGTGCGGGGAGCTGCCACCGGCGGACTGGTGTTTGGAGGTGGCTCTGGATAGACCGGACCGTGCAGGCGCACTGGAGCTCTTGAGCACCGAGCCTGCCCAACCTTACTTGGCTCGATGCCCACTCTAGCCCGGCTAATTTGAAGAGTTGGTATGTACCGTACCGGGCTATGCACCCGCACTGGAGACACCGTGCGCTCACTAGCATAACACGGTGCCTGCCCGGTCTCTTTAGCCCCCCGGTAAGCACAGGGAGTATGCGCAGGTCTCCTACCTGGCATCGCCATACTCCCTGTGAGCCCCCAATACATTTTTGGAGGTTACTCTCAGGCTTCCATCAGCGTCGCCGTGCTGCCTCTTCATACCAGCGCCTCTCCGCTCTCGCCGCCTCCAGTTCTTCTTTGGAGCGTCGATATTCACCAGGCTGTGCCCATGGTCCTTTTCCGTCCAATATCTCTTCCCAAGTCCAGAAGTCCTTTGATCGCTGCTCCTCACGATTAACAGGGAGAGTTGGCTCAGGTCTGACTCTTGACTCTGCCACTCTCTCCCTGAGCCCCCCCCCAATACATTTTTGGGGCTGACTTTCGGGTTTCTTTCTGCGCCGCCGTGTCTTTCTCTTCGACTCCATTCTCCTATAGCCCTCTTCGCACTGCTCCAGCGAATCCCAGGCGGGCTCCGGCACTCTTTCTGGGTCGACCGCCCACCTGTCTATTTCCTCCCACGTCGTGTACTCCATACTCCTGCTGTCCATAACGTCCTCCCATGTCCATTCCTCCTTTCGCTGCTCCTGCTGTCGCTGCCTGTTACCACGCCGCTCGGTCCGGGTGTGGTGGGTGATTCTGTAACGGCTTTCTTCTATCTCCTCCTCTGACGAAGAGGTGTAGCAAGGATCGGACCAAAATGCAGCGTGGCTATTGCAGTCCATGTTTATTAAATAATAAAGAAACACAAACTTACAAAAAACAATAAACGTAATGTGAAAACCGAAACAGCCCTATCTGGTGCAAACACAAAGACAGGAACAATCACCCACAAAATACACAGTGAAACCCCGGCTACCTAAATATGGTTCCCAATCAGGGACAACGAGAATCACCTGACTCTGATTGAGAACCGCCTCAGGCAGCCAAACCTATGCTACACCCCTACTCAGCCGCAATCCCAATGCCTACAAAACCCCAATACAAAACACAACAAAATAAACCCATGTCACACCCTGGCCTGACCAAATATATAACGAAAACACAAAATGCTATGACCAAGGCATGATATTGTGGTCTAGAATTTTTTCCCCCTGGTTGCACATTTAACATGCTGGTAGAAATTAGGTATATTTCCCTGCATTAAAGTCCCCGGCCTCTGGATGAGCATTTTCTTGTTTGCTTCTACAGCTCTTTGAGTGCGGTCTTAGTGCCTGCATTGGTTTGTGGTGGTAAATAGACATCTACAAAGAATATAGATGATAACACTCTTGGTAAATAGCAAAACCTAGGGACTTCCTTAATATCACATTTTGTGCACCTGCTGTAACATACAAATAGACACAGACCGCCACCCCAGGCAAGATTCGGTTAAATATAAGATATTACAGTGTTTAATGTCCCGTTTGTAGGATCATCTTGATCGGAGCTCATCCATTTTATTATCCAATGATTGCACGTTGGCTAATAGGACTGATGGTAGAGGGGGATTATGTACTCGCCATTGGATCCTTTCAAGACACCCGGACCTACGTCACCGATATCACTTCAATTTCAATTCAATTTCAATTTAAGGGCTTTATTGGCATGTGAAACATATGTTAGCATTGCCAAAGCAAGTGAAGTAGATAATAAACAAAAGTGAAATAAGCAACAAAAATAAACAGTAAACATAACACTCACAGAAGTTCCAAAAGAATAAAGACATTTCAAATGTTATAGTATGTCTATATACAGTGTTGTAACAATGTGCAAATAGTTAAAGTACAAAATAAATAAACATAAATATGAGTTGTATTTGCAATGGTGTTTGTTCTTCACTGGTTGCCCATTTCTTGTGGCAACAGGCCACAAATATTGCTGCTGTAATGGCACACTGTGGTATTTCACCCAGTAGATAATGGAGTTTATCAGAATTTGAATTGTTTTCGAATTCTTTGTGGATCTGTGTAATCTGAGGTAAATATGTGTCTCTAATATAGTCATACATTTGGCAGGAGGTTAGGGAGTGCAGCTCAGTTTCCACCTCATTTTGTGGGCAGTGTGCACATAGCCTGTCTTCTCCTGAGAGATAGGTCTGCCTATGGTGGCCTTTCTCAAAAGCAAGGCTATGCTCACTGAGTCTGTACATAGTCAAGCTTTCCTTAAGTTTGGGTCAGTCATAGTGGTCAGGTATTCTGCCACTGTGTACTCTCTGTTTAGGGTCAGTCATAGTGGTCAGGTATTCTGCCACTGTGTACTCTCTGTTTAGGGCCAAATAGCATTCTAGTATGCTTTGTTTTTTTGTTAATTCTTTCCAATATGTCAAGTAATGATCTTTTTTTCTCATGATTTGGTTGGGTCTAAGTGTGTTGCTGTGCTGGGTTTTGATGAGGAGGTGAGTAATCGCTGTCCTGATATCCAGAAGCTATTTTCGTTCATAAGAGACGTTGGCAGAAACACAATGTACAAAATAAGTTACAGATAAGCGAGAAAAAAACACACACAATAGCACATTGGTTAAGAGCCCGTAAAACGCCAGCCATCTCCTCCAACGCCATCTCATGTGGTGAGAGCATCTGGTGCAGGGTCTGTTGGGTAGTGCTGGCAGCATGTGCTCTGCTTGGCTGAGAACAAGACTCATAGGCTTGGCCATCTTGCTATCTAGCTAATAATAGAGATGCCTGATGAACATGCATAGGCTTTTCAGGTTTTCATTTTGGCGTTGGTAATCCAAGATATTGCTTCAGGGCCTCTGAGCGCAACCTACTTATCACAGTGACTATCACCTTGACATTAACATCTTACTTGATCAACTTCCCTGAGACCACGGCATCACATTGAACTGAGACCAACCAATTTCAATGCCACACGTTAGTACTGCAGTCAAACGGCTCTCCAGCTGGTCACGAGGTTTCAGTTTTAGGTACACGGGGCCTCATTTATAACCGTAAATGTAAATATTGAGATTTCTAAACTTGGATCACACCATACATGTTTCCCGTAATAAATCAGACCTGTCGTAACACTGTGCTCGTGTAAACGTGCATTATAACCCCGCTTTAAAAAATGCTTATCATTCACCTTTTATGGTGACAATAGAGCCCTTATTTTCTGTATACTTTGGAAGTAATGGAATTAGGCCATGACAATATTTAAAGGAAATAGCCAATGCATGGCGTGATCAAACGTGATCAACTGTCCTTGGAGGTGTTGGGAAAATGTTTTCTTTTGCAGGGACATTTGGTGTATCTGACCATTTCTGAAAGACAACAACCATTGCAAACTGAATACAATAACGTTTTGCATTAACTTCTTCTCATGAACCGAAATATGCTGCACTGCCCGCGATTCCGAAACATTGTCTTCTCTAAAAAAAAGATGTAACTGCAGTAGGCCTACACACTTCAGTGCAAAATATCAACTGACTGGTAAATTATACTGTAAGTTGTAATTATAACAGCCTATCAAATAGGCACAATTAAATAAGAGGTGTGCATGGTATGAACTCATCGTGACCTTAAAAAGCGAGGAATTTAATCTGCAATGGTTATGATACAGTGCATTCGGAAAGTATTCAGACCCCTTGAGTTTTTCAACATTTTGTTAAGTTACAGCCTTATTCTAAAATTGATTTTTTTTTAAATCTTCATCAATCTACACACAATACCCCATAATAAAAACGCAACAACAGGTTTTTAGAAATGTTTGCAAAAATAACGGAAATATCACATTTACGTACGTTTTCAGATCCTTTACTCATTACTTTGCTGAAGCACCTTTGGCAGCAATTACAGCCTTGAATCTTCTTGGGTATGATGCT
Organism: Oncorhynchus tshawytscha; assembly: GCF_018296145.1. Taxonomy (NCBI): domain Eukaryota; kingdom Metazoa; phylum Chordata; class Actinopteri; order Salmoniformes; family Salmonidae; genus Oncorhynchus; species Oncorhynchus tshawytscha. The sequence continues at coordinate 52,740,428 of NC_056444.1, forward strand.
ACAAGCTTGGCACACCTGTGTCATGATGCTAGCCCTCTAGCAGAAATGTGACCCCCCCCTCTCCTGTTAGGAGGGAGCAATTTTATGACTTTAACAACCACATCATACATTCAGCGCAGAGACTCTTCTCTCCCTGACCATGCAGTATGGAGAGAGAGAGAGAGTTTCACAGTAAGACAAAGGAACTCTCCTGCCAAATACTTCTACCTCCCCGAATTGGAGAATTAAACATTATTCCTAATTTAGAGAAAGTGGAAACGATCGGTGGAGAAGCCAGCTATGACCCAGTCCGTTTTGTCTCATGTTTGTAACTGTCACACCCTGACCTTAGAGAGACGTTTTATTTCTCTATTTGGTGAGGTCAGGGTGTGATGTGGGCATTCTATGTTTTGTTTTTCTATGATTTTGTATTTCTATGTTTTGGCCGGGTATGGTTCTCAATCAGGGACAGCTGTCTATCGTTGTCTCTGATTGGGAACCATATTTAGGTAGCCCTTTCCCTCCTTTCTTTGTGGGAAGTTAACTTTGTTTGTGGCACTAATGCCCTATAAGCTTCACGGTTGTTTCTTTCGTTTCTTGCTTTGTTGGCGACATTTTAAATAAAAATGGAAAATGTACGCTCACCACGCTGCACCTTGGTCTTCTTCCAGCATCGGCCGTGACAGTGACCTCATGACAATACAGCCACATTACCCTAACTCTGTTTATACAGGTTCCTCAGTTATGAGGCTTGCATCTGAATGTTGGATAAAATGTTTAACGAAGTTTAAGAATACTTTTGAAAAGATAACAATGTGAATTAGTCTTATAAAATGAAAATAGTCTGTTTTATGGTAACTTGTGCCCAGTCAGTCACCACACCCAAGTGAACAGGCATTGGTTGGAAATGATGAACCAACCCCTTTTCCACTCTAGAATAAAAGCCCCGTGATGAAAAGTCACTTCAGTTCCAAATACCATGATGACTTGTCCTCAAGTTAAAAAATAGCTAAGTCTAATTTCAACTCTACAGGCCAGAAAACGTGAGAGCTTGCACCACACGTGAAATGGTATGACCTCTGAACTATTGATCACTCAAGAAGAAGTGAGTCCTAGACTACAGCCTAACAGACTGCAGCTGGAAAGGTAACAAATCTAGTAAGAACATTGACCGACGCAGATGAACATCTCACTCCACGACGACCTGGCAGAATCTACAAAGGACAATGGCGACCTCGACTGGGCAAACCAGAGCCTCACATCACCAGCTCAATCGTAAATACTGATTACATTCCTTGACTCGTTCCCATACTGACAGACACCTCGTTAAGTTCGCTGATGACACTGCCTTGATCAGCCTGTTGCATGATGATGAGGAACATCATGGCCCGGTCCTAGATGACTTTGTAGATTGGTGTGAGGAATCACACTTGGTCCTCAATACCAACAAGACCAAAGAGACGTACATAGACTTCAGGAAGCGTACAACACCTACCTCTGCATCATCTATCAGAGGTCAGAATATAGTAATTGTAGAGGAATATAAATATCTGGGTGTCCTTTTGGACAATAAGCTTCAGTGGAGTAAATGTACAGACCTGATCTACAAAAAGAGCCAACAGAGACTGTACTTTCTAAAAAAAAGTTGGGTTCTTTTAATATAGACTGTACTATAATGACTCTGTTTTACAAATCCTTTATTGAGAGTATTTTAACTTTTTGTATTGTTTGATGGTTTGGCAATGCCACTGTCAGCCAGAGAAACATGCTGAGAAGGATTATTACCACAGCAAAGCAAGGTACTTGGAGTCAAACAGACAGGCCTGGATGAGATCTTTAAGGTCAGGGCCCTCCGTAAGGCTCACAAAATCATTTTAGACCCAAGTCACCCCCTGTACCTGGACTTTGAATTACTCCCCTCTGGGCGCAGGTATAGGGCACCCCTCAGCAGGAAAAACAGAACGAGACAATCATTTGTGCCAGGTGTGATATCCCTCCTAAACATCTTGGGCGAATGTTCCCATTGACTCCGTAAGGCCAGCAGGCGACTGTTCCCATTGACTCCGTAAGGCCAGCAGGCGACTGTTCACATTGACTCCGTAAGGCCAGCAGGCGACTGTTCCCATTGACTCCGTAAGGCCAGCAGGCGACTGTTCCCATTGACTCCGTAAGGCCAGCAGGCGACTGTTCACATTGACTCCGTAAGGCCAGCAGGCGACTGTTCCCATTGACTCCGTAAGGCCAGCAGGCGAATGTTCACATTGACTCCGTAAGGCCAGCAGGCGACTGTTCACATTGACTCCGTAAGGCCAGCAGGCGACTGTTCCCATTGACTCCGTAAGGCCAGCAGGCGACTGTTCCCATTGACTCCGTAAGGCCAGCAGGCGACTGTTCCCATTGACTCCGTAAGGCCAGCAGGCGACTGTTCACATTGACTCCGTAAGGCCAGCAGGTGACTGTTCCCATTGACTCCGTAAGGCCAGCAGGCGACTGTTCCCATTGACTCCGTAAGGCCAGCAGGCGACTGTTCCCATTGACTCCGTAAGGCCAGCAGGCGAATGTTCACATTGACTCCGTAAGGCCAGCAGGCGACTGTTCACATTGACTCCGTAAGGCCAGCAGGCGACTGTTCACATTGACTCCGTAAGGCCAGCAGGCGACTGTTCACATTGACTCCGTAAGGCCAGCAGGCGAATGTTCCCATTGACTCCGTAAGGCCAGCAGGCGACTGTTCACATTGACTCCGTAAGGCCAGCAGGCGACTGTTCACATTGACTCCGTAAGGCCAGCAGGCGACTGTTCACATTGACTCCGTAAGGCCAGCAGGCGACTGTTCCCATTGACTCCGTAAGGCCAGCAGGCGACTGTTCACATTGACTCTGTAAGGCCAGCAGGCGACTGTTCCCATTGACTCCGTAAGGCCAGCAGGCGACTTTTCCCATTGACTCCGTAAGGCCAGCAGGCGAATGTTCCCATTGACTCCGTAAGGCCAGCAGGCGACTGTTCCCATTGACTCCGTAAGGCCAGCAGGCGACTGTTCCCATTGACTCCGTAAGGCCAGCAGGCGACTGTTCACATTGACTCCGTAAGGCCAGCAGGCGACTGTTCACATTGACTCCGTAAGGCCAGCAGGCGACTGTTCACATTGACTCCGTAAGGCCAGCAGGCGACTGTTCACATTCACTCCGTATGGCCAGCTGGCGACTGTTCCCATTGACTCCGTAAGGCCAGCAGGCGACTGTTCCCATTGACTCCGTAAGGCCAGCAGGCGACTGTTCCCATTGACTCCGTAAGGCCAGCAGGCGACTGTTCCCATTGACTCCGTAAGGCCAGCAGCCTAAGTCTTTTGTTCTTTTTTTATTTCATGTTTTATTTCTTATTTCTTACTATTCTTATTTTTATTGGTGCATAACTGTTATGAAAGTTGTATTGTCAATTTAGTTTTGTAGTTAAACGCCACTTTAAATGTGTACATGACACTGTAACAACATTTCCCCATGGGGACAATAAAGTCAGTAAGTAAGTAAGTTATCCGAACGAGCAATTGTTCAAGTGCATATATATTCATAGCTTCCCATGTCTGATAGAGGCCTATGTTCCTTTGTATTTCTCTGCCCCTCCCCTTTTCCTCTTTAAATCTATTGTGTTATAACCAAACAGTTTTTGTTTAGTCATCTAGGGACGGTATTTACTGAATAATGTATTGATGTTTGTAGGCTACTACGTCTGAATAATGTAATGTCAAATTTGGGACAAACCTTGTATGAAATATGTTGAACCTTTAAAACAACGTCATGCTTTCAACGTTATACCCACTATCAGAAAAATATATATATACAATAGCCTGGGCAGCACCTCCTACTGGAGAATTGATCTATCTACAGATACCCTTTGGTCTCCTATCCAAGGTTTTTAGCAAGCCTAGCCTAGCTATGATATTTGTTTCTCACTATTACCAATGTGCTATAGTGAGAACGATTGTTGAGATATCACTTAAAAACTAAATAGATTCACTGTTACTACCGAAGTCATTCCAAAGGGTAGGTTTAACAGAGCAAATTAAATGTGACCATAATTTATCAATCATCAATGCTGCTATTTAGGCCAACAGTGCCTTCAGAAAGTTTTTACACAGCCTGAATTTATTGATTACATTGAGATTTTTGGTCACTGGCCTTCACACAAAACCCCATGATGTCAAAGTGGAAATGTTTATTTTTTATTTTTTACAAATGAATTCAAAATGAAAAGCTGAAATGTCTTGAGTCAATAAGTATTTAACCCCTTTCTTATGGCAAGCCTAAATAAGTTCAGGAGTAAACATTTGCTTAACAAGTCACATAATAAGTTGCTTGGACTCACTTTATGTGCAATAATAGTGTTTAACGGGTTTTTTGAATGACTAACTCATCTCTGTACCCCACACATACAATTATATGTAAGGTCCCTCAGTTGGAGCATGGAATTTCAAACACAGATTCAACCACAACAACCAGGGAGGTTTTCCAATGCCTTGCAAAGAAGGGCTCTTAAGGATGGCTCTGTTGTGGAAAGACTGATACATGTTTGATAGTGTCTTGATGCTGCATTGTTTGTCCTTCATGTTCTAACTTTAATGTTACCCCTTCCTTGTGTTTTCTGTAAAAAAAAATATGTAAAAATATTTCACATTTATTTAACCAGGTAGGCTAGTTGAGAACAAGTTCTCATTTGCAACTGCGACCTGGCCAAGATAAAGCATAGCAGTGTGAACAGACAACACAGAGTTACACATGGAGTAAACAATTAACAAGTCAATAACACAGTAGAAAAAAAGGGGGAGTCTATATACATTGTGTGCAAAAGGCATGAGGAGGTAGGCGAATAACTACAATTTTGCAGATTAACACTGGAGTGATAAATGATCACATGGTCATGTACAGGTAGAGATATTGGTGTGCAAAAGAGCAGAAAAGTAAATAAATATAAACAGTATGGGGATTAGGTAGGTAAATTGGGTGGGCTATTTACCGATAGACTATGTACAGCTGCAGCGATCGGTTAGCTGCTCAGATAGCAGATGTTTGAAGTTGGTGAGGGAGATAAAAGTCTCCAACTTCAGCGATTTTTGCAATTCGTTCCAGTCACAGGCAGCAGAGAACTGGAACGAAAGAAATGAGGTGTTGGCTTTATGGATGATCAGTGAGATACACCTGCTGGAGCGCATGCTACGGGTGGGTGTTGCTATCGTGACCAGTGAACTGAGATAAGGCGGAGCTTTACCTAGCATGGACTTGTAGATGACCTGGAATAAATAACAAACAAAAAACAAAAACATTTATAAAGAAGGGCTCTTATTGGTAGATGGGTAAACATTTAAAAAGCAGACATTGAACATCCCTTTGAGAATGGTGACGTTTTTAATGACACTTTGGATGGTGTATCAATACACCCAGTCACTACAAAGATACAGGCGTCGGTCCTAACTCAGTTGCCGGAGAGGAAGGAAACCGCTCAGGGATTGGTCACTTTTAAACAGTTACAGAGTTTAATGGCTGTGATAGGAGAAAACTGAGGTTGGATCAACAACGATACTAACCTAATTTAAAAGAAGGAAGAAGGAAGCCTGAAAAGAAGGAAGCCTGTACAGGATACAAATATTACAAAACATGCATCCTGATTGACACAAGGCACTAAAGTAAAACTGTAAAAAAATTTGGTAAAGCAATTCACTTTTTGTCCTGAATACAAAGTGTTATGTTTAGGGAAAATACAATACATTACTGAATACATTACTGAGTACCACTCTCCATCAAAGTCATTCCAAAGGGTAGGTTCAACAGAGCAAATGAAATGTAACCATGCTTTATTAATCTATGAGACATGAATAGTGATTTGCTTTGCATTCTGTTTTGAGATATTTATGCTATCAGGGAAATGTAGCCAACACAATTAGGTTGCCATAGCTACAAGCTTGGTGAACTGACTGACATTTGCCTGCCAAATGCTAAGCCTTCTTCAGCACTTGCATCCAACTACAAAATAAACAGGTGTGTGCCTCTTTTTCTTGCATCTTCTAAGTCGAATGGCTTATTGTTTTGTAAATTGATGTCAATAGATGACAGCAAGAGCAGAATTCCCAATCATGTCTCGCGCCCAATCCTCATGTTTTACCACCAATGATTTGTGCCAGCCTGGTCCATCATTGGGCCATATACTGTATAATCAACCTAAACCACGCGCCATTTGATCCTACAGTTGAAATTGTAATTGATATTCATGTTCCTGTAAGATTCCTACGTCACCGTTGCTGTATGTTTTTCAAGCAGTTGTTTTCAGAAATGTGTCTATTTCCCAGGCTCCCTTTGGTGTCATCTAGGCCTACTACACTCGCTCCAAATGTAATCTCCGAATGACAGGTCAATAAAAGTTGCATAATCCTACGAGCCAATGGCTGTGAAAAGGAAGGCCTAATGCAGATTATGCTACAGCACTGTCTTTGGCTACAGCCTTCAATAGCCTCAGCTTGATGATAGCCTATAATGAATGGCGGCAGGTAGAAGGTATAGATATCCCTAACGAGCCACTGAGTAGCATAGCCTACAGCCTATTTTATATAGGCTAATAGCCTAAACTCCTTCACAGCCCTAATAAGATTTTTCTTCTTGATATTTTTTCACTGTTTATATCTATGTAAACCTATTAAAAGTGTAGTCCTCCCGGGGTCAAAGTTATTGTAATGAGATGGTGTCCTCTAGAGGAGAAATACACTACCCACTGGGCACAAACTGGTTGAATCAACGTTGTTTCAACCTAATTTGTCAACATATTGTGACGGTGGAATCTACGTGGAAAATACTTTGGATTTGAATAAAAATCATCAACTGTTGTTTTGAGGTTGAAATTTCAACCACAGGATTATGTCATCATTGTCACCAATTTTCAACATTGACAAACCTTGTGTAAAATATGTTGAATTTGTACTTTTGAAACAATGTCAGAGCTTCAACATCATATCCACTATCAGCAAAAAACAATAGGCTGGGCAAAACTTCCAAGTGGAGAGTTATTCATCAACAGCTATTCATTCCAAAAGTGTAGGTTTAACACAGCAAATGAAATGTAACGATACTTTATAAGTCGTATATCATCAATTAGACTATACTGAACAAAAATATAAATGCAACATGCAGTATTTCTAAGATTTTACTTAGATTTACAGGTAATTTAAGGAAATCAGTCAATTGAAATAAATTAATTAGGCCCTAATCAATGGATTTCACATGACTGGGAATAGAAATATGCATCTGTTGGTCATAGATACACTAGATATACAACATGATGTGGACGTTCCTTTAAATGAGTGGATTTGGCTATTTCAGTCACACCTGAAACAGGTGTATAAAATCGAGCACACAGCCATGCAATCTCCATAGACAAACATTGGCAGTAGAATGGCCTTACTGAAGAGCTCAGTGATTTTTAGCGTGGCAACGTCATATGATGCCATCTTTCCAACAAGTCAGTTCATAAAATTTCTGCCCTGCTAGAGCTGCCCTAGTCAACTGTAAGTGCTGTTATTGTGAAGTGGAAACATCTAGGAGCAACAACGGTTCAGCCACGAAGTGGTAGGCCACACAAGCTCACAGAACAGGACTGCCAAGTCCTGAAGCGTGTAGTGTAAAAATCACCTGTCCATGGTTGCAACATTCACTACCGAGTTCCAAACCGCCTCTGGAAGCAACGTTAGACTGGTGTGGGCCGTCATTGTAAATAAGAATTTGTTCTTAGCTGACTTGCCTAGTTAAATAAAGGTCGCGTTGCAGAGCTCCATGAACCCCTGAGGGTTTCGTTTGTAGTTTTTCTTGGAATAGAAACGCCATAATGATAATCAAATTAATTAAGCTACATTTCCTAAAATCAATTCCATGTACTATGTTCTTACAAAAAACAGGTTTTATGAGGCGACGGTAGGCTTTTGGTTTCTCTCCCTCTAAAAACAGAAATAAATCATTCTAAATTACCAAACTGGCTTTATTTACAAATTAGTAAGACGGTCTCACCTCATGTTCAAGAATGACCTTTTTCTCGCTCACTTTCAGTTATTTGAAAATGAAAATATCTCCAAAATATGGTTATTTTTTAAACAAGCCATAGAAAGTTGGTTGCAATTTCAGTTTAATCCACCAGAAAAGACTGAACATATAATACAACAAATATTGTGGTTAAACTAAAATATACTAATTTATTTAAAAAATATATATATATATAAATTGGAACCTTTAACAAGTGGAAGGGGGGAAAAGTGTTATTATTATTATTATTATTATTAACTGTGTTTTTCACAAGGGTAGAAGGCTGTGAATTTTGCAAACAACGTTTCTAGGATGGGCTATTAGCAGGACAATATACACTACCGTTCAAAAGTTTGGGGTCACTTAGAAATGTCCATGTTTTTGAAAGAAAAGCACTTTTTTTGTCCATTAAAATAACATCAAATTGACCCGAAATACAGTGTAGACATTGTTACTGTTGTACATGGAAACGGCAGATTTTTTATCGAGTATTTACATAGGCAACCATCACTCCTGTGTTCCAATGGCACGTTGTGTTAGCTAATCCAAGTTTATCATTTTAAAAGGATAATTGATCATTAGAAAACCCTTTTGCAGTTTGATAAAATAATTTATATGTTTAAAAGATAATGATTAAATAATTCTACCCTGAAACCATATAATTGTATGAAATGTATTAGAATCATGATGTGTGTAGTTTTAGTAGTTTTAGTCAGAATTAGAACAAGGACCTTTTGTTCCTTTTTAGTATGTAAGCAGGGTGCAAGTGGGAAACAAATGATAAGAGGAGCTATCGACAGACAAGTTGTAATACTGTGTTCCTTACAGGACATTCTGTCTCCACCCGTGGAGGGGAGAAACCGTTAGGCTTGCAGAAAATTATGAAACATGTTGCAGATTAAACAATGTATCTGTGTATTGGGAAAACACAGACTGTCTGAGCAAGGCGTAGCTTAAGATTTGAACTTGTTTGTGTGTGTTATAAAGACTGGGTTTGTATAATGGACTTCAGAGTGCTCTCGTGAATAAACGTTTTGACTATTGTAAGCTGGGAAATTTGTCTGTTTCATTTAAACCAGAACCTTACAAACTCTCGGTTGCAGACTGAGTAGATTAATTGAAAACTGTTGTTCGGATTAAAGAAGCAATAAAACTGACCTTCTTTAGACTAGTTGAGTATCTGGAGCATCAGCATTTGTGGGTTCAATTACAGGCTCAAAATGGCTAGAAACAAATAACTTTCTTCTGAAACTCGTCAGTCTATTCTTGTTCTGAGAAATGAAGGCTATTCCGTGCGAGAAATTGCCAAGAAACTGAAGATCCCGCACAATGATGTACTCCAGTCACAGAACAGCGCAAACTGTCTCTAACCAGAATAAAAGGAGGATTGGGAGGCCCCGGTGCACAATTGAGCAAGAGGACAAGTACATTAGAGTGTCTAGTTTGAGAAACAAGTCCTCAACTGTCAGCTTCATTAAATAGTACACGCAAAACACCAGTCTCAATGTCAACAGTGAAGAGGCATCTCCGGGATGCTGCCTCATAGGGCAGCGCACAATTGGCCCAGCATCATCCGGGTTAGGGTTTGGTCAGTTATCTAGATAGTATGGGTAACTCATCTGTTACCTTACCCTGTTCTTCCCTACCTTTTTACCAAAATGCTATATGTATCACTATATTGACAACTGAAACGCATAAGGAATGAGTGGGGGTTGAACAATTTGCAAAATGAGTACATCATAAATCATTCACTGCTTTGCCATTAGATTAACACCAGGGGGCGATATAGGACAATACATGATTTTGTAGGCTATTCAAATCTGCACTGTGCAAATGTTCATAGTTTGTCTAATTTGTCTATTGTGGAAAATAATTTGACTTGACTGAAATAACTGATTTAAAGAGCAGGTTTGCACATCTTATTCATGTAGTAGGCCCAATGCTTATCATTGTCTCACAGGATTATGTAAACGGGAGAAGGGTCAAGCCAGTCCTCAAACGCCAAAGCAAAGATCTCGGCACATGTATCTCCGCAGACAAAGACCTTCCCACTTCCAAACAGTCATGTGGAAAAACTGAGAATCACATTCCTAGTGTAAATCTGGGAGAGATTGAATAACCAGGCGCTCTACTCGTCCTGTTTTAATGCACTGCCGTGCATTATGCTGCATTGAGATATTCTGTATTTGTGTTTCTTAAAAGAGCCCAATGAAACAACGGATTAAACAAAGATTTTAGCTGCTCGAGCCAGCCTATTTCCTACATCTGTGAGCAAATCCACCAGGCAGTCAAGATGATTACCCAAATATGCAGCTGGGTACGGTTCAGCTCAACACAGCAGCAGATACCCCAGCTATTCTCTCTACACAGGCACCCTCTTTCCCTCTTTCTATTTATTTATTTATTTGATTCCGCACAAAAGGAGCTTATAGTGTGCATATGAACATACTGAGGGAATGCTTATTAAACTTGCTTGTAAACCAGGTAACCTCGCAAGAATGGGGATTAGGCGGGGGGAAACGCTGACGATGCAAATTCGCCCGCTGAGCCATCTGTGCTGCGCGGTAAAGTTAAATCTGCCATGGTGAGAGCATCCTCCTGAAGATCCAACTTTCTTTTCTAGGCCCTCTTTGTTGTCTTGTAAAGCAGGGGGAAAGCCTTTCCAACAACAAGGACGGAACAAACAAAGCGCTTTTATAGACTAATTACTGTCCCGGCTATTCTTTTGCTTACTCCTCCACCTCTTTTTATGATTAATTCCCTATTTCTTCCCCTTGAATTCCGGTTAGAATCCAATTTTGGTTTACACCGGCAAACAATAAGAAAGAAAAACGTGGTGATAGCAGACCCAGCGCATCTTCTCAACTTTGTTGAGGAACATTACATCTCTTTACAGTGACTATCTTGCAAGCTGTTAATAAAAACTGTTTTGGAGTCTATATCTTTCAAGATGTTGTCCAATAGTCATAAAAGCAGTCAATGATGTCTTTATGTTTGTCAAGGCAACAGACAGCCATACTTGTGCAATGGCATATCGTGTCTCCTATACTGCACCAGATATAGGCCTACATTCTGACCACGTATTCCACTCATGTCGTTTCACGAACAGGTACCTAAGGTACACCTCAAAAGTCAAAAGTAGGTCCTGTTTCCTTCCCTTTATCCAAGCTGATCTGAAAACACTGGACATATAAAATCTTTGGTTTCATATATTGTCTCTCCAGATTAGTGCAGTTAAAGGAGAGGGGCAGAGAATCGGGAGAAATGTTTGACTATTGAGATGCACCCTTAGACCCCGCTAAAACACTTCACTGAGGGGTGTAAATCATGCTAAATCTCCACCATCTGGAATGACAACAGTCGCCCAGAGAAACAGGCAGAGAACAAGTGTCAGGTGGCTTGATCTACACTTGGCAGAACAACAGAACATATTTCAGTTACACTGTTGTAATTCAACTTGAAGTCACTGTTGTCGCACACGAAACCCCTGTTTCTAGCTGTCTTTAGCATAATGTAGGTTTCCAACAAATGGCATGGAATTTACTTTAGCTTCTCAAGTGCCACAAGATGGTGCTAGCTCTATTACAGCCGAGGTAAAGGGCAAAGCGTGAGTCTCCAATAGTAGTACTTATGAATCAGTATGTTTGAACTGTATCTAACTATCTACATGGCTCTGCTTATACTGTTGAAGGGAAATAAGCTGTACGGTGACTAACCATCATTATTATAATGTTCAAGATATTGCACAACTAAATCAAGCCATCCATTTCTTTCTTCTAATAATATAAAACACAGAGAGAGAGAGAGAGAGAGAGAGCGGGAGAGAGAGAGACTACTGCCCACTGTTCCTGGAGCAGGGGCCAGCTGACCAGTGTGTTGAGTGGGAATGTAATAAAGACACAGGGATTAATGCTGTGAGTCCCATTTCTGGAGTGCCTCTCCTCCACTCCGTCTGCTCACACACAGAGAGTGATGTCTGTATTACACTGGGAGGCCAGTGTGTTTGTCTGGTGCTTGTTTCCATTACCATACACTGGACTAAGTAGGGGAAATGAAGGATATGGTTTCAAATGGCTGTTTGAGAGAGAGAGAGAGAGAGAGAGAGAGAGAGAGAGAGAGAGAGAGACCCACTGGGCACACTGGTTGAATCAAATAAAAGTTTATTGGTCAAGTACACAGATTTGCAGATGTTATCGCAGGTGCAGTGCAATGCTTGTGTCTAGCTCCAACAGTGCAGTAATACCTAGCAATAAAACAAATTAATTGGAATGTTTTGGGCTCCCGAGTGGCGCATCGGTCTGCACTGCATCTCATTGCTAGAGGCATCACTACAGACTCTGGACCGATTCCAGGCTGTATCAGAACCGGCTGTGATTGAGAGTCCCATAAGGAGGATAAAAATTGGCCCAGCGTCGTCTGGGATAGGGTTTGGCCGGGGTAGGCCGTTATTATAAATAAGAATTTGTTCTTAACTGACTTGCCTAGTTAAATAAAGGTAAATTTTTTTTTAAGTCTAATAAAATAATCCAGAAAAAAATTAAGAAAATAAGAAATATCAGAACGAGCAATGTCAGAGACCTGGAATATACATACAGTGCCAGTCCAAAGTTTGGACAAATCTACTCATTCAAGGGGTTTTCTTTATTTTATTTCTACAATTTTCTACATTGTAGAATAATAGTGAAGACATCAAAACTACAAAATAAGACATGGAATCATGTAGTAACCAAAATGATGTTAAACAATTCAAAATATATTTTATATTTGAGATTCTTCAAAGTAGCCACCCTTTGCCTTGATGACAGCTTTGCACACTCTTGGCATTCTCTCAACCAGCTTCACCTGGAATGCTTTTCCAACAGTCTTGAAGGAGTTCCCACATATGCTGAGCACTTGTTGGCTGCTTTTCCTTCACTCTGCAGTCCAACTCATCCCAAACCATCTCAAATGGGTTGAGGTAGGGTGGTTGTGGAGGCTAGGTCAAGTATCCCTTACACAGCCTGGAGATGTGTTGGGTCATTGTCCTGTTGAAAAACAAATGATAGTCCCACTAAGCGCAAATCAGATGGGATGGCGTATTGCTGCAGAATGCTGTGGTAGCCATGCTGGTTAAGTGTGCCTTGAATTCTAAATAAATCACCCACAGTGTCACCAGAAAAGCACCCCCGGACCATCACACCTCCTCCTCCATGCTTCACGTTGGGAACCACATATGCGGAGATCATACGTTCACCTACTCTGCATCTCACAAAGACACAGCGGTTGGAACCAAAAATGTCAAATTTGGACTCAAACCAAACGACAGATTTCCACCGGTCTAATGTCCATTGCTCATGTTTCTTGGCCCAAGCAAGCGTCTTCTTCTTATTGGTGTCCTTTAGTAGTGGTTTCTTTGCAGCAATTCGACCATGAAGGCCTATTCACACAGTCTTTAAATATATATACATATATTGGTGTGTAAAGACGGTATGGACAGTATATGAATAGAAAAGGTGTGTATAGCAGATGTTCTATAGGATGAGCTATGACGAAAATACAGTATATACATATAAAGTGGGTAAAACAATATGTAAACATTGTTAAAGTGACCAATGTTCAATGACTCTATGTACAATGGTCAGCAGTCTTTAAGGTGCAGGGTAGAGTACCGGGTGGTAGCTGGCTATGACAGTGACTAAGGAAATTACGTTGAACCAATGTGGAATAGACATTGAATTGACATCTGTGCCCAGTGGGTAGATACTTGGATCATAAGGCCAGGTTGTTGGGCCCTTGTGCGAGCCATTTCAAATGAGAATGACTCAAATGTGCAGTATGCTGTGCCAGACACCTACACACCAAGTATTTTCAGGAAATAAATAATTACTGGATTCTCAGATTTCACACGGTGATTGATTCCAACTTAAACACTCTTTGCCGAAAATCAACACAGTAACAATTATCAAAACTGACAAGACACATATCATTAAATCAATAATGAGAGAGATAGGCTAACGGAAGGATAATTAGCTAATAATCAAACTCGTGTGCTCATTGAGTTAAACAGCTCTATGGAAGCTGGCAGTCAAAGTAGTACACAACGGTGGCCATTTTTGTTTTGCAAAAATTTGCTAGTCAGTTCTGGACTGATGATGAAACACCATAAGTGGGTACAGACAGAATGGCTAAAGCCCCAGCCCCCTCCCCGTGGGGCCCCTAAAAACCTCCCAGATAGAGAGGAGCTCCCAGTACAGTGGATGGCAACAGAAGCGTGACAGACTGAGTCACACAATCTTTCACACGGTAGCCGTCATAAGCTACCTTATCCTCCTTACCTTGTAGTCGGCTCAGGGTATTGTCATTCACTGGACGAGCCCAGCACCCATGAACATATGGAGGCCATCAATTTGCTATGTTCTCCCCCACCACCCCCCCCATCTGCAAAACTCCCTCAACTCCCTTACCCCTTAAGTCCCCCCATCTCTCTCATGCCGAGATTTACACACCAGATATTGAAGCCATTTCTTTCTAACTTTTTTTTTTTATCCCCCTCAAATCTGTTTGCGCTTTGACTGCTGGTCACGGTGGCTGGGATTCGCACGGCTGTGTGTGTGTGTGTGTGTGTGTGTGTGTGTGTGTGTGTGTGTGTGTGTGTGTGTGTGTGTGTGTGTGTGTGTGTGTGTGTGTGTGTGTGTGTGTGTGTGTGTGTGTGTGTGTGTGTAGGCCTGGGTAGAAAGCCTTATCTGTTAAAACTTGGCTAAGTTTACATGTTCGTTCACACTTCATTAGGCTGAAAAATCCTGTGTTTTTATGCTGTTGTGGGTACAGTGACAAATGAACATGACCATTCGTAACCAATGAGGAAAATCAAAGTGGCAGAGCATCAGACTGTTTCACCTAGCTGAGAACTATTGTATAATATTACAGCGATATTGCTACTTCATCTACAATTAAAGATACACTCTAAGCCTAATGCCAAAATGTAAGGTAAATAATGACCAAATAAACTTCTGGTATGTACCTTTAATAAAAGCTCAAATGTTTGCATTGGTATGTGTTGTAGCTTTGCCGTTTTTAAATAGTAAAGCCATAAGTTGCTATTTTGGATGGAAGTACAATGTTTGAAAGATTTATACCATATTATAGGATAGGGAATACTGTTCCTGTAGACAGTAAATCTAGTATCCTGCAGTTGATTTCTCTGTCTTGTCTCGCCATGACAGTTTGTTTCGTGTCCTTAAGGATAAAGAATGGACCCGCAACAAAGAGAACAACCCTAATACATTTCACAATTATATTCACCCCTAATTCAAACCGGTGGAATTGACAGTACAAGCCAAAGGCTCGACAGCTCAGTAAATTCTGTGTAATGTCGAGTTGTACTGCATTTTTTTGTTATTATCACTTTGGGCTTCACTTTGTGTTGCTGTACTTAGTAGAGTTAACCTCAGGATCCCCCTATATTCATCCACCCCACTATGCATTCTCCCCTTAAGTCCCTGCTAAAGAGACTATTAACACTAGCTAACCACTTTTATTCTATTTTATGTTTGCTTCTTTTACAAATGTATGAGACCAGGCAAAGTGTGGCATGTTGAGACTCTTTGACAGAGCCCTCCTGTCAGAAAACACTGAAGACGGAAATACATGTTCAAAAGAGTTGGGGGGGGGGGAGAAAAATGTATGATTGAAAAAGTGTGGTGGGATGGCTACTCAATGTTAAACCATTGTAGTTTTGATTTAAAATTATAAACGTGCATATGTAACCGGTGTGAAATGGCTAGTGAGTTAGCGGTGCGTGCTAGTAGCGTTTCAATCGGTGACGTCACTCGCTCACTCGACCTTGAAGTCGTTGTTTCCCTTGCTCTGAAAGGACCTGGCTTTCTTAGGGCGATTAGGTAACAATGCTTTTAGTGTGACTGTTGGCGCGAGGAGAGGGGCAGAAGCAACACTATTCCACATATATACAGAGAAATGTATAGATTTGTCTGTTAGCTGTGCTATGTGTTTCATTCAGATAGGAAATGACCATATTACAAAGATATGGTAAATGTATTATTTTATTTTCACGATTTCACATTGTCAGTGTAGTGAAGTGTTGGGTTTACTGTCCAGAGCAGATAAGACAGAGAGTGTATGAGTCTCCAGACTGAAATAAACCTTGACAAATGGCCCTTCTCCATTGCAGTGCGATAGGACGAAATAACAAATATGGAACCTTTAATATCTCTGCCACTGTCACATCAGAAAGGTGACATTTTGGCAGCACAATGGAGATCCAACAGTGGCCGCTTCCGCAATCCATTATTTCTGCGCCATATCAACCGGAGATATAAGAAATTAATCAACTTGGGATCATGTCCCCTCACCGCTTTTTTTCTCCATGAAAAGCAGGCCTGGCGTTCCACCACTGGATAATCATGAATGGAAAACAAATGTGCTGCTGAGGAAAAGAGGGAAGGCACTTTTCATCGGGGGAGGCTGGAGAGGAAAACACAGTGGAAGAAAGAGACAGATGTTTCTTCATCTGCATCTTTTCCTTCCTATAATCTATCCTTCACACACAGCCTCAGAGAAGAAGTTTTGCTGTGTGTCAGAATCCAAAAGACTGCTTTCTCTTCTTTCTTAGTCTTTCTTTCCCTCAGCTTCTCTCTGCAGATAGGACATGCTCCGTGGAACTGTGTGTGAACTCGGAGCTTTTGTACTAAATGCCTGGCATCAAAGGGTAATTCCAAAGTGCTTCCTTGTACCGAGTTCTCTTTCAATTTCTAATTAAGTCTCATAGTCAAATGGCCAGCAGTAATTGTGACCGTCGTTAAGCGATATCGCAACAGCAAGCAGTTTTTGACTGACCATATTCACATGCAATCAAGTTAGAATATGAATCACTTTTAGATGAGTGAAATCCTGCAATTGTACTGGGGGAAAATATGAACACAAATTTTTGTTTTTTCCAGTTTGTATAACTCATTTGATATGACCTGTAGGTCACAATTCTCTTTGTTTTTCTTCCTTCAATTCTATAAAGAAAAAGATTGTCACGAGGTCATTTATTTGCTTTACTTTAAATAAATACATTTATTTAGCCTATGTATTATTGTTTAATTTAATTGGAACTTGTTGAAAAACATGAGATAAATCAAATCTCATAAAATTCTGGTAATTGTCAGGACAATGCCAGTCACAAAACCCTTGCCAACTCTTCTTTTTACATAATGTAATACAATTATGTGCCAAAGTATTATTTTTGGTATCCATACAGATACTTTCGGGTGGCAGGTAGCCTAGTGATTAGAGCGTTGGACTAGTAACCGGAAGGATGCAAGATTGAATCCCCGATCTGACAAGGTAAAAATCTGTCGCTCTGACCTTGAACAAGGCAGTTAACCCACTGCTCCTAGGCCATCATTGAAAATAACAATTTGTTCTTTATTAACTGACTCGCCTAGTTAAATAAATAAAACCTTATAAATAAGTGCACTGTAGCGTTGCGTCGAAAGAATATAAGCTAGAAACAAAATCAAGCGGATCACCCTGCCTCGGTTTTGGTAAAGATGATGGACCTGGAGAATTCTAACCAAAATCAAATGTATAGACAGAGCAATGGATGCAAGGACTGACCATCCATGATATCAAAATTGTTTTGAGGCTATACAGTGTTTGTTTACATTGACATTGTTTACAAACATTGAAGAATATAAGGTATAAATTCCTCATGAGCTTGGTCCAACTACCCCATGGTAACCCAAAATATAAGATTGCTTTACTCCAAGAATCAATGGGTATATGTCATTCATTTCTAAGTTAAAAAAATGTATGTTGCAACTAAGGATTCTAGCTTTAACAGAACACTTAAAATAAACACTTATAACATGCATTCTCTGTGAATTAATACTTACGCTGAGACATAGTACTGTTTGATAAATAGTACACTATTCCACAAGTAAGGATTTGAATCTGTGCTTTGAATCTGTGCTTTGAGTTTGAGGGTTAAACGGGCGATATTCAAGGTTTCACCACCGTTCTGTTTGCCAGAAGCACATATGGCATCTTATTTCTCGAACCCAAATGTCATGTTTTTAACTCAAATGTAATAGGTGTGTTTTTAGTAGAATCCAGAATGTCCTCAGTCTCAGTTATTTTATTCAAATGAATGCAGATGAACTGGAAATGAGAAGAAAATGGCGAACTGCCAAAAGGCTGACCACCGTCTTCTGAGCAAAGCTAATTATGAGGTCACACAATTTTACATCGATGCCAGGGAAGAGCTGTGAAGATCCTAGAAAAACTCGGAAGAGTCACGCTGATTCGGTTTGTTTAAATTTTGAACGGATATTCGGCCCTTTAAAAAGGGTGGAAATTGATGTTTCAGCCAATTGACAAGTGAAACATGTTACAGACACCGCAGCAAAGGACTATGGGTCATATTAATGTCCTCATTGTCTTCCCACTAGTCAGCAGATGTAAGTGGTCTGCAGTGGGGAGAAATGGTGTGTGTGTGTGTGTGTGTGTGTGTGTATGGGTGGGTGGATGTGTGATTTTTTTTGTGTCAGTGTGTCTGTGTGTTGCTGCACGTCTGTGTGTTTATGTGTGTGAGAGAGCTGTGGGCTATGCTTTCAGGGGGTGGGGAGGTGTGTGTGGTTCGGGATGGGGGGGTGCACAGAGGAATTCAGCAGCCATCTCAGGCATGTTGTCGGCATGTAGGCAGGCATCCACTTCTCAGCATACCTCTGCACAGCTGTGGTGACACCTACATTCCAATCTGTGCTCACATGGGGTCCTACACGGCCAATATCCTCATCCCAGGCCATGATGAATAACACATACAGGGTCTTCCTCCTATTCTTCCTCCACCAGTCTTCATCACTCCACTGATTCACTCCACAATCCGAGACATGAAGTGCTATTCCCCCTCATTTTAATCCCCTCAAAGAATCCTGCGAAACCTGTTGAATTCGCAGCCGCCCAGCATCGGTTGTGAGTCACACCGGTTGAGACCATTCTGATCGTCTCGACAATAATCTGAGTCAATGTGACAAGCTTCTTGCCTGTTTCTTTTGTGTATAGTGTACTATGAAAGAGTGAACACCTTCCTTGATGTAGCCCTATCAATTATAAGCCTATATTCGACAAGTTGAATCACTTAATCAGCGTCAGTGACGCCCCATTCACCCAGGTCACGTCAATGACATCTCTTGATGTTCCAAAAATGTTTGATACTTAACACAAAATCATTCAACGTAAGACAGGAATCTCCTTTGTATATGGTTCATCACAGCAGTACTGGGTACTGTCAATAGAGGGCAGCCTTATCAACAAACAACCCCAAAAAACACAACATGTCAAATGTTGCTAGTGAATCATCTTCGAGGCAACTCCCACCATCCTTTCACTCCTAGGTCAGGATGAACAAATGACCTTTTTTAAATCGCTTTGGTGCGACTTTCACACCGCTTGGTACAAAACGCAAAACAGAGCATCAAAAAGGCTGTTTTAAAACTCTAAGAACATTTTCAATTGACTAAGTACAACACACACAATCATAAAGTAACTTTGTCCTCAAACTTTTCATCTATAAATACATGTTTCATATTGCAATACATATTGCAATTCATTGACAGTTTTTGTTTTTCACAATGCAATACTCACATTACTTTTGAAATTGATTGTCCTTTCATTTGTTAAAATACGTTTTACTATTAATTAATCTGACTACTCTTAATTGATAATAACTTAACCATTTGGTAAACGGTTAAGTTAAAACATATAAAGTAATATTATGATGATGACTATTCTGATTAAAAAATCTGCTCAGAGATGTACTGTATGTAATGTAAAAAATGCATCCCCTATACAGTAAACATGTATCCAAAATGAAGTTGCTGGGGTCTTTTTTGACGGGGGGATTCACACTGCTCCACAAATATTGCATTGGCCAATACAGTACTCTAATACCTGCCATTTACATAGTTGTAGCAGATGCTTTCATCCAGTGACAACAGTGAGTCCATTATTTATTTTTCCATGTGACCCCAGTGGGAATTGAACCCACAACTCTGGTGCAATGCTCTTATTAGCTGAGCCACGCAGAACCACAACAATACACAAGTACAATACACTACATGTGTATGATTGCCATCTTCATGAGCGTGCCATCCTTCTTCAAGCCATGGATGAGGCATGCGATGACATCAATACAGATCAATGTCAGGCTTGGATTCGCCATGCCAAAAGGTTTTTCCCAACGTGCATGAACAATGAGGACATTTACTGTGATTCAATGATCACAGCTTCGATCACACATGGGATAGAAATTACGGACATTTGATTTTCAGTACATTTTGGTGGGCAGTGCAAGTGTATTACCTAATGTGAAAACAGTGTCATGTACTGTAGCATATAGCACCAAAATAGCACCAAAGCGATTGTGTGTGTGTGTGTGTGTGTGTGTGCGTGTGTGCGTGTGTGTATGTAAATATCTTTTTCTATTCTGTCTACTTTTTAACTGTAAATCAAAATTAGCTGTGTGACAAAACAAATTCCAAACTGTTCTTAATGCTTTTCTTTGCACCGTCGGAACATAAATAAATGATACTATCACTGGCCTCATGCGTCGTGGACTGAAGCACAATGTCAGTGGGTCTCCATAGAGTTTCCCAAAGAGAGGGTGTTGTTTTGCAGGTGCTCTGACTGACAGCGACCTGTCAGTCACAAACGTGTTAGTCACACATCTACGAGCCACTATGTGGGATCAGGTAGCAGGAAACAGCTGTGGGGATCAGGATGGACCAGGTGGGGGGAAAACATGCACCAATAATTTAGAGTGAATGGATGCAGCTCTGGCCTCCCCCTGCCAATGTATTCCCTCCACTCCACCTGCCTACTGTTCGAACACGTCTGGTTGTGAGTCAGAGCTGCAACAAAAGATCCCAGGGCTCTGTGTTCTAATGACTTAAAGAGAGGTAATCACAGTGCTGCTTCTCAGAATGGAAAAAAAAACAACCCTGCAGTGCCTTCAGCGACAACTTCAATAGAAAAAAAAGCCCTTCCGAGACAGATAGGGAATGTGGCACTGGCTTTCACGAAGAGGCTTTTTGAACCGCGAGCCGTCAACAGGCTTACGTGTCCATCTTTATTAGCCAAATCCAACAGAGGAAATGGCACCTCCCCTCGCCCCCACTCCCCTACTCTACTTAAAAGCAGCGTGCTCCCTGTAGTTGTTAGGCATGCAGCAAGGGTCGGCGATCAGCGACATGCCACCATAGAGCGCTGTTGTAGGCCTCTGCTGATATAGGAATGAGGGGTGAGGGGTGGGATGTTAAGAGGATCCACTAGATTGGAGAGGGGGGTGGGGGGGCTCTGCGGCAGTACACTGGGTGCTTGTGTAAGCCCAGTCTCTTGTGTAAGAGATGTCTCCCCCCACCCCCAGGAAAACGTCTGTTTGTCACTCTGTCATGGACTACTTTGTCCCCTTCTGGGTGTACGACAACTTGCTTTCTTGACACCGCCCATGGGAGAGGGCATGAAGTGTTGTTGGAGTTGTAATTGGGAACATTTGAGAAACTGGGGGCCCATGTGAGCGAGATTTCTTCACACAACATTATACAAAATGCCATTAAAAACATTTAACGTTTTTGGGGTTTTGTTGAGCAATATGGTGAAAGGGATATGTAATCCTACTTCCCTTTAACATCACACATGTTCACGCACGCACATGTTCACGCGCGCACACACACACACACACACACACACACACACATACACACACACACTCCTTTGAAACATGGGGTTCAGGCCTGTGGTGTTTTATCTTTCTATTCTCTTCTCTTCAGCAGGCCGAAGCTTAGCCTCCACAAATATAAAGCCCATTTTTATTGCAATTCCATTGGAAATGTACAGGGAGGCAACCCGACTACATGGCTGGAAAGGGCCATACTACCAACAAGCATACCCATATTCCTGACAAACGGAGGTCAAACCTCTTCTAAGAATCAAATCTCCAGAGGTAGAGTCAGTGTGAAACAATTTGAGCTGTGGGTACTCACTCTCACACTCACACACACATGGCAGTGTCTGTAGGAAGTGCAGCTGCCCACCAGCTGCGTTGGTATGGCGATATGAACAGATGTTGACCTTTTTCAACCCGTGCTTTCCTCTCTGACATTCACAATGTTTTGCAGGAGAGCATGGAATCTGCCTGACACCTGCTCTCAGTTTCTCCCCCTCACTTGAAGATCTCTGGAAAACATGAGAACAAGTAAAACTGCCACCCACGTTAAACCCCACGTTCAACCATTTGCCTCGCACCCATCACAGGATAGAAAGAAAGCGTTTCTGTCTTTAGAGTTTAGAGTTTTTATTTGACTGGGTCCTTGCGATCAGTCCAGTAATGCACATATGTATACAGTGTCACGTCTGCTTGTCTGTCTTTCTCGGTTTGTCCGTCTGTCTCTCTATCTTTATCTTGGACCCCAAATAGGACACATATCCAGTTCACATGTCCAGCTTCTTTACTCACAGATGTGTCTTCTGTGTGTAAGCATGGGACCCATATTCTCCACATTTACTGTCATGTTAAAAAGAGAGCGCATGCAAACATGAATGGGGACTTGTGCCACATTGCATAACCTACCATTTAGACCAACGAATAACCGTCAAACAGTACATTTTGTTAGCCACACACACAGACTCACACACACACACCAGCCCATCCACCCACACCATCAGGACATTAAATCTACTTAAGCCACTAACGAACCTCTTCCTGCAGCAGATCCTGATGGCCACACAGTTCAGACCACTGAACAGGCCTTGTATTCTTAGCCCAGGGGATTGGAATATGATCATAGGATTTATTACATGATTTATTCACATTACTCAAATTATGAGCCATATGATTTCAGGTGGGCATGTAATAATGACATACAACATACTATGAATTATAGTAATGTTGAGACAGCATAGACAGGCCTTGGACACTAACATGGAAGCCTGATTCACACGATAGTGCCAATAAAGGAAGTGACTTGACGTGATGAGGAAGACATTAGTCAGTTCTGCAATATGGAGGACCTATTTTTTTTATGTCTGAGGCAGTGGATTGGCTTACTGTATGTGTTGGTGCGTGCTTGGGACCTGTGTGTGCATGCCTACGTGCCAGCAAGCTGCCATGTGTGCTAGTCTGTGTACAGAACATCCCCAGCACACCCCCACCATGCCAGTTTGTCAACTCCAGCTGGCCCTCCTCAGTGACTGGCTCTTACTCTAGTCTAGGGCAACCACAGACAGAGAGACAGAGAGAGAGAGAGAGAGAGAGAGAGAGAGAGAGCGGGAGGGGGAGCGGGAGGGGGAGCGGGAGGGGGAGCGGGAGAGGGAGAGAAAGAGAGGGAGAAGAAAGAGAGTGAGTGACAGAGAAAATAAATAAAGAGAGGGATGGAGAGAAAAAGAGAGGGAGTGGAATGGAAAAAGCACAGCTGCTCCTGTACTCTCGCCGTCCATGGGAGGAAAAACATTACCCAGGACCCAGCTACGTTTGGTCCCTCTCGTTCTCATTACACATGCCTCGCCGCTTGGCACCACATCACAACCACACTCTCCCTCACACATCTGTGTGGGACCAGCAGTGAGACATCCCTGGGCAAAGGGACAGCAGGGGGGTGGGCTGCTGGTGGGATGGTGTGGGGGGGAGGAATCTCAGCTGTTCTGGTTGTCAGAACCCTGGGAAAGTGGTGCTCCTATCTTCTTCCCCGCCCCCGATTGAGGTCTTGCTACTGCTAGTGCCCCCTCCCCAAACCAAAGTCATGGCCGGCTGAAACCTGAAGCGGCCCGATTCTGATCATATTTTGGGGGTGACTGAGCGCTGGGAGAGAGGAGCGGGGCCAGGAGGCTTAAGGAGCCATTTGGGATGAAGGCATGAGATCTCTTAACCGATGATTCATGAGAAGTTCTGTGAGCTGTCCCGCCCAGATGAGGGTATATAGGACAGGCAGGTCTGTCCAGAGGCTCAATGGCAACTGTTTTGTTATGTACTCTCTAGTCTAGCAAGCACACTGGTAGGCAAATGAATATGTGGAGCCAGGGCATTATTGTAAAAGAGAATGTGTTATCAATGACTTACCTGGTTAAATAAAGCTTAAACAAACGTAGACCGTTTTAAAGGGGCATTCTGTAATTGGTACATACATTTGATTGACTTTTAAATGAATAAAATATACTCATTGATCCTTGAAGAATTTAACTTATAAATGTTTACTAAAACAGCGGCAGGTGACCGCTTTGTTGTTGGTGAACTGCAGATTGGCCCTTTAAGAGATGTGTCCGTTTGTTTTAACAGTCTTTAGTTAAGAGTAGAGAAAATCAACATTCATACCCTATTTCCTAAAGGACATAAACTTAAATCATCTCAAATAGGTTTCAAGGATAGAAAAAAACATAATTCAGAGTGTCCCAAACCACGGACAATCCAATGTCAACAGTTGCTTTCCAAAAGCTGCAGTAGGCTATGTGCTATGGTGTCCGTGATCTAGGTTACATTATAGATAGGGAACAAATCATTAGCATAGCTGCTGTTTCTCCTCTTAATTTGATTCTTTCATTCACGCTTTTTCATGTCAGACAGCCTCTCAGCTGAGCGCTTTGTCCTTTTTCTTTTTTTGAAATTGAGTCACCAAAGCCTGTAATCCTGCAGACGTCTAAAACGTCTTGCAGTATCGTATGGGATCTGACTCCATTATCAGCCGAGCGTCTGATCCTTCAAATTAAATTGAGGGCCTTGTAGCTAGTTTCCTCATTTCGCCAAGAAGCCCATACATACACAACCACGATATGGGGTAGGGTCGCTCCATTGTTGCTCCAACAGTGTTATAAAGCTTTGTAATCCCGGGCTAACCCGTACATTAAATCCTACTGTAATTGCCTCCCATCCAAAGGCAGGTGGGTTAGAGTGGAGATATTCCCTGTTCTACAGGCAGCTCACAAGGACAATGGGAGGAGGATTTAGTTCCTATGCAGATTTTCTGAGGGGCTGAATATCTTTAGCGCAGGTGCTTCAGAAGGGAACTATGTCAGTTCTGCTGACTATCTTGATGCTAGACAATGAATACTGAGACAAGCTATAGGAGAATCAAAAGTGTGTTATTGAAATGTCTGTCTGTCTGTCTGTCTGTCTGTCTGTCTGTCTGTCTGTCTGTCTGTCTGTCTGTCTGTCTGTCTGTCTGTCTGTCTGTCTGTCTGTCTGTCTGTCTGTCTGTCTGTCTGTCTGTCTGTCTGTCTGTCTGTCTGTCTGTCTGTCTGTCTGTCTGTCTGTCTGTCTGTCTGTCTGTCTGTCTGTCGGTGTCTGTCTGTCTGTCTGTCTGTCTGTCTGTCTGTCTGTCGGTCGGTCGGTCGGTCATTGTTGCACCCTGTCATTGTGTGTACATCAAATGCTCTGGCCTGTAGGCAGTAGCAGAGCCGCCTGGTTCAATGAACACTCGGCAGCAGACTTGCAAGCCATGCACCAGGATCCTCTTCCCCCAGGTCCCATTGTCACACGTTAATCGGGAGCATCCGCAATCCGTCTCCGATGGTGGCTAAAGTGGAGATTGACTTTGCCTGCTCACACATCAGTGTGGCAGCCAGTTAGAGCTCACCCTGATCCGTGCAGGAGAGTGACAATAGCTAGCTAAAGCCCCGGTGCTTTACCACCCGAGTGTAAAGGGACTTAGGACAGAGGAGCAGCAATGCACTAAAAGCAGAGGAGCGGTTATGGCATGTAACCTGTGTGCACCATGGTGTGTTTTTGTGTTTGGAGTTTGCCTGTCTGTCGCATCACTCAATAAGCCAGAGAGATGGGGTTAGCGACTCTACTCACATCTCAGTGTTAGACATGAGAACTCTTTGTTGAAAGTCCTTTACAAATAGAGCCATGTTTACAAAATAATGAGCAATGTCCTTTTCTCAATGTGCGCATTCTTCATCTGTGCATGTGCTCACAACTTCGTGTAAACAAAACAATTGACAAATGTTCGAGTGGGCCGCAGCAGAGAGAGAACATGAGTGTGAATCAAAGGGAAGACCAGAAATTGAATTAGAAAAGATGGGAATTAGATCTATGGGTTTCTCATCTTTACATGGCTTATAGGTTTTACAAGACGCAAGGGAATCTCTCGGGATAATCATTGTTTGTGTTTGTGTTTGTGTGTGTGTGTGTTTCATCCCAGTCCCCATCCCCCAACTCTTCAGTAATGAATAGATAGAAACACTACAAGTCGGACTCAGCAGAGAGTAAATTGTTATGGTCATTTGTGTACAGCTGTCCCTTAGCTGCCGAAGATGAAAATACCATGGGTCCACATGTCTAAGACACTGCTGGTGTAACACACAATATGGTTCCCCAGAATTAAATTCATTAAATACATCCCCCATCCCAGAGAGTAGAGGATCAGGCGGTCAAAGACTCCAGACAACCAAGCCATAGACTGTTCTTTCTGCTACCTGCACGGCAGCGGTGCCAAGGCACCAAGTCTAGGACCAACAGGACCCTGAACAGCTTCTACCCCTAAGCCATAAGACTGCTAAGAAAGACCGCTAAATAGCAAAACAAAAATGGCTATCCGGACTACCTGCATTTACCAATTCTTGCACTAACGTTCTTGCACTGACTGTACGCACACACACTGGAGTCTACCCACACACTCACACATACTTACACTGTCACCCCGACACACACATACCCACACACTACATACACCCAAACACACACACTCACACACACAAACTTTCACACTCACCACATATGCTGCTGCTACTGTTTATTATCTATCCTGTTGCCTAGTCACCTTACCCCTACCTATTTGTACATATATGTAGCTACCTCAATTACTTTGTACCCCTGCACATCGACTCTGTGCTGGTACTACATATACTGTACAATGCATTCGAAAAGTATTCAGACCCCATTACTTTTTTCACATTTTGTTACGTTACAGCCTTATTCTAAAATGTATTAAATAAAACATTTTCCTCATTGATCTACACATAATACCCCATGATGACGAAGCAAAAACAGGTTTTTAGACATCTGGGAAAATTAATAACAAATAAAAACAGAAATACCTTATTTACATAAGTATTCAGACCCTTTGCTATGAGACTCGAAATTGAGCTCAGGTGCATCCTGTTTCCATTGATCATCATTGAGATGTTTCTATAAGTTGATTGGAGTCCACCTGTGATAAATTCAATTGATTGGACATGATTTGGAAAGGCACACACCTGTATATATAAAGTTGACAGTGCATGTCAGCACAAAAATCAAGCCATAAGGTTGAAGGAATTGTCCGTAGAGATCCGAGACATTATTGTATTGAGGCACAGATCTGGGGAAGAGTACCAAAAAACTTCTGCATCATTGAAGGTCCCCAAGAACACAGTGGGCTCCATCATTCTTAAGTGGAAGAAGTTTGGAAACACCAAGACTCTTCCTAGAGCTGGCCGCCCGACCAAACTGAGCAATCGGGGGAGAAGGGTCTTGGTCAGAGAGGTGACCAAGAACCTGATTGTCACTCTGACAGAGCTCCAGAGTTCCTCTGTGGAGATGGGCGAACCTTCCAGAAGGACAACCATCTCTGCAGCACTCCACCAATCAGGCCTTTATGGTCGAGTGACCAGACGGTAGCCACTTCTCAGTAAAAGGCACATGACAGCCCACTTGGAGTTTCTTGAGAAACAAGAAACTCTTTGGCCTGAAGACCAAGCGTCACGTCTGGAGGAAACCTGGCACCGTCCCTATGGTGAAGCATGGTGGTGGCAGCATCATGCTGTGGGGATGTTTTTCAGCGGCAAGGACTGGGAGACTGGTTAGGATCGAGGCAAAGATGAACGGAGCAAAGTACAGAGAGATCCTTGATGGAAACCTGCTCCAGGACCTCAGACTGGGGTGAAAGTTCACCTTCCAACAGGACAACGACACTAAGCACACAGCTAAAACAATGCAAGAGTGGCTTCGGGACAAGTCACTGAATGTCCTTGAGTGGCCCAGCCAGAGCCCGGACTTGAACCCGATTGAGCATGTGAAAATCCATCCCATCCAACCTGACAGAGCTGCAGAGGATATGCAGAAAATAATGGGGGGAAAACTCACCAACAACTCAGCATTGTTGGAAAAGGACCCGTAAGTAAGCATTTCACTGTTAGTCTGCACCTGTTGATTACGTGGCATGTGACAAATAACATTTGATTTGATTTTAGTGGAGTAGTGATTTTCTTTTGGCAGATGCTCACAGGTGGACCACAGCTACCTATTATTACATTAATAATTAATGATGTGTCAGATAGCTGAATGGCAGACCTTTTGAAGCCCGGACCTTATAGGGTTATTAGTGTTTGCCAAACAACGGCAATAATGGAGCTCAATGAATACCAAAGTGGGCTCAAAACACTGATGTAACATTTAGAAAAATACAGAACATTGGGTTTGACATCATATGAATTTATCAGTCAAAAAGGCAGACATGTTGAATAAACAAATGACAAGGTTGCATAGGCCTAACACGACATGTAGGCCTGTTATAACACAACATTTATTATACAATTAACAGGCAAGTCATCACAAAATCCTAGGCTCCTGAATGGATGCCTGCTAGCAATGCTGGCTAACAAAGCTACCATGCTCTCTATCAATGAAGCTTGGCATGCTACTAGCTAGCAGATTGCTACACAAGTGTTTGCAACAATAACAGCCTAATTTAATCTCAGTAGGTTGATTCCAACAAACGGGCAGAACGTAACACAAAGCTGCACGATAGATACAGTAGTGCTGGATTTCTTAAAATGCTACTAATGGGACATTATATGCACTGCGTGTTAAAGTAAATGTCCAGTGAAAATCTCATTTTTAAAAGTTAATATTATTTTAACTCACACCCAAATAATGTTGTTGACTCACTTTATACTCGTGTGGCCAAAGCATAAACTGTAGAAAAAAAACACTTCAACAACCCCACCTCAAACTTGTATCAAACAGACATTTAAAAAATGCTTGCTGTTTCCTCATGGAGAATGATGTCATCCTGCCTCATTGGCTGAGCTGGCCAATCAGCCATCTACTGGCATGAATATTTTGAATGACCGGTATATGCCCACACCATTCAATTGTTGGCGTAAGCCCACACCATTCCAACACAGAAAAGTTGTTTTTTAACATACTTATTTCCTATTTTTTGGAAGGAAAACTATTTAACTGATATTGTAATTCATTATAGGTCATATTTAATAAAAATCTGGAAACACTGGACAGTTACTTTAAAACAATCTTGCTTGCAACCCAAAGAGCCGAAATAATAAATCATCAGATCAGGGGCCTCATTTTTAAACCCTGTGTATGTACAAACTATATCCCAAAATGTGCATGCGCCCGTTTTTATGCAAAAGTTATTTTATAAAGAATGTACTTGACATGAGAATGTGCTCAACTCTTCACAAACTTTAAACCATGTGTCCAGACATCTGGTAGTCAATGAAATATTGTATTGCAAGCTCGTAAGTAAGTATTTTGTGCAAATGGGGATATTATTAAAAGCGTATAAAAAATAATATAAAATAAAAACAACAGAAAAACATGAACAAGAATGCAGCCATTTTCCATTTGAGAGAAGAGTAAAAATGAATGTTTAATTTTTTCGTAAATCATGCAGCGCGTTATGTCAAGATCGCAGATTGTAGAGAAACAACAAATGTCGGTACATATATGTGTCTTAAATTCTTGTTAATATAACTGCACTGCAATTTACAGTAGCTATTACTGCGAAAAAAATACCATGCTATTGTTTGAGGAGAGCACCCAATGACAAAACTGTTTTTTCACTGCGATAGGTGAGTGTTGTTTTCTTAGATAAAATCCTTTTTCATATCCTAAAAAGGTCCACATAGCATGCACGATTGATTTTGAATTACCAATCGTTCAATTTGAAAGGAATCTGTGAAAATCTCACCCTAAACGTTGTTTCAAAGAGTCCAATCACATTCGTATCTATTCCTCAGAGATCCTAGAAGGTAACAAGACTTCACTATTTCATTATTGGTGTAGTATATCCTATAGGACACCATATTTGGTCAGAGAGCAACGCATTCATGGCGGCCATCACTTGAACGACTGTATCTTTGTCAAAAAAGCACCAATCGGGGTCAAGCGAAGCTAGCTAGATAGCCAATGAACTGGGCTTGTAAACCATGTATATGTGTTAAACTGTAGCTACTAACCTTGTATGACAGCATGCCTTTTCATTTTAGACAAAAATTATAAGGATATTCAGAGAAGAAGTTATGAAAATGGGTTGTTTTACAAATGTTGAACTTATAATATGGTTACTAATACTTGGAAAGCTAAAACAAAGTCCAAATATAGAGATTTGACAATAGTCTTGCAGAAAAATGGAATATGTATGCGAATGTCTCCTTCACGATTTGCCCAAATGTACCTGGGGACTTCACACTAAAAGTCTTGAGTCACACTTCAAGTTATCCACCTGAAACTTTGCACATACACTGCTGCCATCTTGTGAACACTATTGGAATTTCAATCAGAGTGATGGCTATAACTGTGACCTTTCTCTTGCATTTCAAAGATGGTGGTAAAAAAACACCAGTTGGTTTTTTCTTAGTATTTTCCTCTATTTTGTTATATTCTCCTACATTCAATTCACATTTCCAAACTTCAAAGTGTTTCCTTTCAAATGGTACCAAGAATATGCATATCCTTGCTTCAGGGCCTGAGCTACAGGAAGTTAGATTTGGGTATATCATTGAGGCAAAAAAGGGGGCTATCCCTGAGAAGTTTGACTGTATATTATTAACTACCTATGGGATTGCAAAACTTTAAATAGACTCCATATACATTAGCCTACCTATTTATTAGGCTACAAGTTCCAATTAAATGATAGATGCGCATGGTAATTTGTTGTATGGCTACTTCACATCATGGCCAGAAAAGGTGAGGAATTTATTCTGCATTAAAAGTCGTGAACAGTTGATATTTTACATTGAAGTAAACCAGTGGTTCCCAATCAGGAGTACTAGGACCTCTGGGGGGTCCTTGGCCTATCCATAGGGGGTACTTGAGAAAACTGGTGAGACCATAGGCTTACTGGGAAAAATGCACACGAGGGGGTACTTCAGGGGTAATCTGGGCAGAGCAAAATTCAGTTGGTGGTACAGTAATCGAAAAAGGTTGGGAACCACTGAAGTAGGCCATGTAAGGCCTTTGATGCTGTGATTTATTTCTTAACAATATTTCAGAAATCGCTGGTAGTCCTGCAGAATTGCTGTGCAATAGAGGCACTTATACCAAGGCAGGACACAGAAACCCAATAATCTATTGATAAACTAAAAATTGAACAATTAGTATTTTACATAGAGGTGTGGGCTGTAGCATTTAGCCTAGTTTTAAATTGTTTTGAATATACAATCAATGCGCAGACAGACACTAGGCAGCATTGGTGTTTAGTTTGAAAACGTCACCAGTAGCAGTGCGTGGGTAAAATCATTGGGGAAGCCAAGCTAGAAAAGAAAGCCATGTAGCAACTTACAGTGCCTTTGGAAAGTATTCAGACCCCTTGACTTTTTCCACATTTTGTTACTTTACACCCCTATTCTAAAATTGATTACAAAATATTTTTTTTTACTCATCAATCTTTCCGAAGGCATTGAATGTATTGTCAAAATTGAGTTGTTTGCTCTATAATCTGTTAGTTCATATGCCTTGCTGATATATAGGCTAAGGCCGAGAAAATAAGAAGACACAGCGGCAGAATAAATTCAACCACACAAAAACCAGAGAGCAACCCTTGTCCTGTGAAGTCCACAAAGCATATTGCATGTAACAAACAGTTACATGAACTACTGTATGGTCAAGCAAGTTAATGTTTCTGACATTTTTCGACTACTAAACAACTATTGATTTAGAGTTATCTCAAGTTGCAAAAAAAACAGGAGCTGCCTCCACTATTCCAGCAGCATTTCAACTTCATCATTTCAACATCATCAAATTGGGGTGCATTTGCGTAGATAAAACATGTTGACTCACTCTACTTGTAAAGAAACGCCAAAGCCATCCTCCACTCTTTAATTTTGAAAGAAACGGTCTATGACTCCGTCATGCAGAACAGGCTTTTATTTTTGTTGTCCTAGGCTACCTGGCTAAAATGCTTGCTCTCTAGCCTAACTTCCTTTCATGGGCAACGTTAAGCTAGTTAACATAAGCTTTCTACATCTAGATCTAACTTCTATCCTCTCAGGTCAGGGACACAATGTATGAATTTATGGTTGGATCAGAATCGTGGTTATAATCATTGGCCAGTACAGAAGAATTAAGTAAAACCACAAGTCCAGATCCCTATCTCCATGCATGGCTAATTTAGGAAAGGGACAATTTTTGGTAGCTAGCTAGCCACCGGAGGACAATAACACAATAAGATGCAACAATTCATGTTGTTTCTGTCAATGATGTTTGCTCTCAATTTTATTGGAGTGAAGCCAAATCCAAACTGGCTTCCCTTGACCCTTTTTTGGGGGGGGCGCTACAGGACCATTCACAGTTGAGCTCACTCAGTTTAGCTCAACACTGATTGGCTATTATTTTATACTTTTTTTATCAAGGGAGGCCAAATTCTCGCTGGCTTCCCTTGCATTCAATGCTATGGCGGCAACAATGTCATACTCTTTTTGACCAGACAGCATCATATAGATGGCCTACACATACAGAGACAGGGGGGTGCTGTTTTGCTTGCTTGGATGCTTTCTCAGGGTGAGATACATTCAGCCTCTTGCAAATTAAAGGAAAATAATTAACACTGAGAGACGAAATATGAATTATTTTATACATTTTTTATTTTTTGGGGGGGAAGCCTGGCTTCCCTTCGCATCCATGAATACACGCCACTGAAAGTCACTGCAAAGTATCAAAACATTCTGCCCACACCAAATTGTTATTGCTCTTTCTTATAGAAACTGCATTCCATGGCCTTAGTTTCAATAGTTTCAAATAATACAGCAAATAAAGGGCATATTGTAACCATAAAAGGTGAATGGTTTACCAGGTGGAGTATTAATGCTTGTTCACACATGCTTTACAGGAAACATGCGCCAAGTTTAGAAATCTAAATATTTTTATATATGCTCAGAATTTTTAGAAATGGCGAAGGCAGAAATTTTGTGTGAAATTTATGAAACGATTATAAATGAGGCCCCTATTGATCTCATGTTGTTACCGTGTCAAATGAGTCTAATACCAGACAGCTGCTTCAAGTTCTCAGCTCCTGCCCTCAATTAAATTTTGACCTATCAGGAACATAAACAATTGCAAATCCCCTCCACTGTGCCACTGCGCCAAACCCTTGGCAACGGCAGCGCGTTAGGCAGTTCCGGGAGGTGGTTGTCCAGGGGCATTTCACGGAGAGCCTTTGGCTTCAACATTTTAGAATGTCCCCACCAACATTTAAGCATTTGTCTGAGAGCATAGGACCATTTATTGGACCGATATTGCCTAGCCCTTGTGCTCCTGTACCCACCAGTAAGTGCATTGCCATTGCACTGGACAAGCTGCCACCTGTGCCAAATATCGGATGATTGTAGAGTTGTTTGGAGTCAGCAAGACTGTCTGTACAGCCATCAAAAGGAGGATGAGGAGCCATATCAAGCTGCCTGGAGATATAGAGGCACGGGAGATAACGCGTCACAACTACCTGACACATGGTGTGCCACAGGTCTACAGAGCACTGGACGGGACTCATATCCCAATTCTTCCCCCATTAGAGGGATACCAGGATTTGGTTAACAGAAAGGGCTGGCCATCCAACATCCTACATGTGGTTGTGGATAACAAATACCTAATCAGGGTTGTTGTCTTGGCCACATCCAACCTGTACAAATAACCTCAGACGTGAACCCAGGCTGAGGTTGATGTAGAAGGAGTGTAAGTACCTCTCCTGATCGCAGGAGATCCTGCATATCCTCTCCTCCTGTGGTTGGTGAAGGGCTTCTCCAGGCAGAACCTATCCGAGTAGTTACGGAGCACACATTTGGGCACCTCAAGGGGAGATGAATGATCCGCTAACAAAAACACTCCGACATCCACCATCATTGCCACCATCATTATGCGCATCTGCGCAATATTGGACTCACTTGGACTCCATTACTTTGTTGATTGCCCCTTTATATCTGTCTGTTCCTCAGTTTGTTTCCGTGTCAGCATTGATGCCGTTATGTTTTCCCCTGTCCAGACGCTGTCTTTGTTTGTTTCTTGTCTGTTATCCATTAAATGTTCACTCCCTGTAATTGCTTCTCATCTCCCAGCGTCTGTCCTTACGCTATTGACGCACCTATGTGTCAATCTAAGTAACATAACAAAAAAAATCCTATAAAAATCCATCAGTTTAAGCTAGCTATTTCAAGCTGCTTCTCAATCTCCCGCATCCGCCTATGTCGGCCTTTCTCATCTGGTGGTGGAAGGTGGCCGAGCTACAGCAGTATTTGTCAGACAATGAGATCCCGAAAATCATTCTTGTCAAAAAAACGTCTGTAGCGTCCGAACGGTTTAACCTACAAACTCTATGGAAAGGATGTTCTCCATTTTGCTCTTTGACCCCCACAAGTGTCACGGGACTGGTCTGGAGGTAATGCAAATGGTAGTATGGAGGTGTTTTGTGCCAACAAAAATAAGGGGATAATAAATGTGTCCAAAATATATATTTCCTGAGCTTTCTTATATCTCCTAGATATAACAAAGACACTTCAAAACCTTAATCTTTATGATGCATTTTTTGCAATTCATGAATGTGTTATTCTATGCATTTCTATGGGCTATAGTACCTAAAGGGATATTATAGCCCCCATTGTATGACCATCTTAAAACAATTCCATATTTAAGCTTAGTACCCCTCCCCCTTAAAGGGTTTAAGGAAGTAGACATTTACATTAAAGTCATTTAGCAGACGCTCTTGTCCAGAAAGCCCTACAGTCGGTGCGGTAAGACAATCACATCGAAGACATTGTAAGTATAAAAAAAGCAGCTATTACCGAAATCAGTGCGAGTAAGAAAGCCAAGAATAGCACAGCAATTGTTGTTCATATTTTTGTTGTTCAAAAATCTATTTGATTAATCTGTCTGTCTTCCCGAACCCTTATTCAATTCATTCCAATGAATTGATTAACAATGCTACTTGACCTCACATTTGTGCTGTGTTG
This sequence comes from Oncorhynchus tshawytscha, assembly GCF_018296145.1. NCBI lineage: Eukaryota > Metazoa > Chordata > Actinopteri > Salmoniformes > Salmonidae > Oncorhynchus > Oncorhynchus tshawytscha. The sequence continues at coordinate 52,775,656 of NC_056444.1, forward strand.
AAACACCTTCAGTTAAGCATAGCTAGCTTAATGCTGCACAGACAGACACTGTCAGTGAAAGTAAACACCAGTGGACTTGAGATTCTCCTCCTCTCTGCCTCCTCTCAGAAGGGGGTTGATGTAGCTGGGCCCCCCTACTGGGCTTCTCCTCCCCCAGTCCCCCTCACCTCCTCCCCTGTTACGTTTGCAAAGTCCAATTTTCAGGTAATATTAGGGTCGTGACAGACAGCGCAAAGGGCTTGGTTGGACATAATGGCAACAGAATAGTAAATATGAGGAGAGCTAAAATGGGTGGGGTGGAGGTTAGGGACATTTCCACGGAGCAGAGGGGCGCAGTGCGGTGGAATAGATTTTCCAATCGAGTGTGTCACATTAGATTTTCAGAGGTTGCCGGGTGGCAGGTACATGTAATTAGTAACACTTTAGCGTTGTAATGAAGCTTTTTATTTAGCCGCAACGTCGGCTCATGAATGCATAAGGAGCTGCTCTCCAGCTGTGCCCGCTAACCCGTGGTGGGGGGGTAGAGGGAGAGCCACGGGGGGCCGGGCTGAGGCAAAGCGATCTCTCTCTCTCTCGCTCTCTCTTGCTCTCTCTCTCTCTCTTTCTTCCTTTCTGTCTCTGCAGCTCTCCATTGTACCTGTGGCCCCACAGTGAAAAGGGGAGCGCAGCTGTAAGGAAGCCAAGCCTGCAGCATGGCCACTTTCCCCACAAGCCACTGCTTCAGAGGGCCTCACTGTTCATTTCCTTCTCATCTCGGGTGTGAAATCGCCAGCGGTGTGGCACTGACCTCCGGTATTATGGGGTCAAGTGCTGAGATCTGATGTACGTCTGTCTCTCAGGTCCCGGAATCTGACAGACAACATATATTGAGGAGGAAGGTGTAGGGACCTGTAGGTGCATGTGTGGTGTCAACCACAACTAAGGGATGGGTATGTCACTTTATCATGTCTTAACATGTGATAATACCTGCCTCATCAGTGGAGAAGCAATAGCAAACATTTTAGTTATACTGTTAAATGAAATTGTCATTTGAACAAACAGCAGTATGCATCACCCAGAGCCCCCCACGGCTCCTCTACCCGCCAAGAAATTAAACGCCTCTCCTTGAAATTAAACGCCTCTCCTTTCATATAGCTCCCAATTTATTCTGACTCTCAATCTGAAACGCACAAGTTAACATCTTTTCTACTCAGGCAGATTTATAATCAGGTATAAACAACTACTTTGGTGTGGATTGAGAGAAGAGGCAAGAGAGTAGGGGAAGGGGGGGTTGAGAAGAGAAGCATCTGAGCAGATAACCATTAGATATGATTCCCACGATAAGAAGCCATCATTTGGCTCTAAGAGATAACTGCAGGGGGTGCCAGGCTCAACTGCTGCAATTTAATGTTTGTTTTTTTCTCTCCCCTTTTTCAAATTGTTATCTCATCTGTTGAAGGGGGTTTTCATCTTAGATGATTTTCGTCTCTCTTTTTTTGTATCATCCCCAGAAGGTGAGATCACAAGCTTGCAGAAGGCAGAGACGGGCATGTTCTGAAACGATGGACAAAATACAAATATTTGAAAATGTATTTCATGGTAATTATGTCAAGTTTCATGGCCCCAGCACAGTACTGAGGCACAGCCTGGATGCCTTAATTTGTATAGAAATTGTAATCATTTGTTCATTTCAAGGTGAAAATTACATTTTTTTATTTAAATTGTATCCTGCGTGATAGGCTATTATCTAGAAAAATTGTCTCTGTGTATTAGTCTATGCACAGGCTTCATGCCTGTTAGGAGCTCCCTTCTTTTAAAAAAGGGTTTATGTACGTATTCCCTGACTAAATATGTGGTGGGGTTTCTTCTTTATTTGGGTTTGCCACTGTCTCAACTCATTTTTCGTGCTCTGCATTCATATGAATTAGTCTGAAAACTCAACTGATCTTTACTTATGTAAATAAATACAAGACCTCTGCATTTTTATCTTATCTCATATTTGGACTTTTCTGCATTCAACAACTTAAGGCTCTTTCAAGTTAAAATCCCAAGGGCGTTCTTTCTTTGCCTCCTTTTTTCCCTTGGTGAGATGGCGGGCGATGAGGGTGGCGGTATTGACACTTCGTCTGGCGTTGAAAGGGAGAGTTTACAGACGAGGCTAAAGACTTTTGGTTCAAATGTGTCGACTGGGCTCTTTTCGTCAACGAGGCTGATTGAGTGTCTTCGGAGAGCAGCGGGGTTAGTAAAGACCTCCAGTTTCCTCCCAGCTTAATACTGAGAGTGATGCTGGAGTGTGGGGATTAGCGAGCGGGGTTCTAGGAGAGGGCAGGGAGGGGGAGAGGGTAGGGTGCATAACACCAGAGGTTGATATTGAGGACTGTAATCGTACATTCAGGGGATTGGTGATATAGGCCTAGCACATGAAAGATGGAGGTTTTAAGAGGAACTTGAAATGAAAGAAGGGTGGGTGGAAGGGTGGGGGGGGCTAGTTCTGAAAATGTTGCCTCGTACCCTTTTGTAGTCAGCTAGAATAAAATCTGTCACCGAAATAAAAGGCGGCCCAGGAATGACAGTGTTAGTTAAAAAGGATACATTCTTCTCCCCAACAATCTCTCCTGACTTAAGCGCACTACTTACCATTCCAGGTTATTAGCCAATCATGACGATCTGTCTCCGTAAGCTGATTGTGGGAATGTCGGAATCCAGTGGAATCCCCTCAGCGCCCATCTGAGAGCCGCGGCTCAGGTACCTAATGTATCCTGGAATAATTATAGGATTTAGGGAGATGTTAGGCTTTGTAAGTGCTTTCATTGTGACATTTTCAAGTGTTTGACACAGCAGACTCAGAACGACACAATACCCCAGGGGGCTGGTGGGAGCAGGGAGCAGAGGAGAGAGGGAAGGAGAGGAAAGGCCAGGGGGCGGGAGAGCGGGAGAGCGGCCCTCGAAACTTCTTCAAACAGGTTTTAATCATTCCATACCTCCTGGCGGTTTTTCTTTCTGTCATAATGATAACGTTGAACTGACCCAAAATACTCATTACTGAGAAAGTGCGGGACCTTGTACTCTCGGCTGCCAGGTTAATTGCTTTAATAGATTACTCCCTTGCCAAGTGTTTTCAATATGTTATCTCTGTATAATTAGAATTCAAAGCGCCAATATTTTTTGTCTTCTCAGACCAGAACTCCAATACAATACATGCAGTAATTAATCATAATAAATAAAATAAAATCTTTACTATACATTTCCACTTGTAACATGGAATATAGCAGGTAACGTAACATTTAAATGTTTTTTTCTACATTTGATGGGCGGCCCTGTTGAGACTCCTCCAATGTTTTCCCCAATGATGGGTGCGTGTGTGGTCATCACGCTTTCGTGACGTTTCATTGAAGAACCAAGATTTGCTGACTGTATCAATATATCAGCGAAACTGCATCAAATATTCCCTAGGGGCTATAAAGTAAACTGTGATGACTTGATCCATTTTGCCATTATGGGCATGTCTTCATTAAATAGAATGCATTGAGTGGCTGGTTAAATCAGCCTACCCAGGGGTGGGGTGAACCAATCAAGGTCCTGGATGCAGCCTGGCTGCTCTGAGGGCCAACTCTAACCCATTATTAGTCACGAGGAACAGTAGTGTGTTTGGATAGAAGGGCTGGGTCACAGAGAGTGGGGAACCAGTGAGCTGAGCCCCCCTGGTGCAAAGCCCTCACTCCATAGCCAGGTTTGAGATTATTGACTGGATTTGAATATTTTAGCCAGGGGTTCTCCTCAAGGTGGATGGGAACTGATGTAATGGGGGGTTACATGCTCCTCTTTCCCAAGTGTCAGTCATGTACAGTACCTCACTTTAATAAATTAGAAGATAAAAAGGCAAGTAGGTTCATATTTTTCTAAAGGTAGAATCTGTAACTTTAATTTCCCAAGCAGCTACAACCGAAGTTACTGCAAACACATTTGGCCTAGAATTTGCACAGAAAACACACCTCATTTACCAAAACAAGTACAGGCCGTGGGCAGCAAGGTTGACCATAAGTTAAAGTGACAGAGTGCGCTTTTAAGTGTGATCACTTTTAATATTTTCAGTACAGAAATTGAGAAGAGACATTCAATACAAACAAACACACACACCACACACATAGACACTATAGACACTATACTGTACTGTACTGTACATGTGTGGCTCAATTGATTGAGCATGGTGCTTGCAACGCCAGGGTTGTGGGTTTGATTCCCACAGGGGACCAGTATGAGAAAATGTATGTCCTCACTGCTGTAAGTTTCTCTGGATGAGAGCGTCTGCTAAATTAATAAATGGACCCAAGACATGCTGCCCAGAAATAGCCTCTGTGGTCAGGGGCAGTATCCACAAAGCATCTCAGAAAAGGTCCTTGGAATCCTTTTCTAAGACATTTAAAAAAAACTCCCAGCTCAAAGTGGGTTTTAGGATTATGTTAAGACACTGCTCAGACAGGAGTAAAATCAATTCATAAAATGTTATCTCAGCTGGTATTCACGACAGTTTGAGGTGCCTCAAAGGAAAGATAGTGATGATGCTCATTGACATTGTTGCATATGCCCACATAAAAAATACTACAGTTTACTATAGAATGCTACAGTACTTACTATAGAATTCTGTAGTATACTGTAAAATACTATTCTACATACTGTAGTATCCCTCGATCATGTAAAAGAGCAAAGAGCAAAAGTGCTTAACTCTGTTCAGAACCCAGTTCTACCTACAAGATATGGAACGTTTGCTCTTTTAGTATTTCTCCAGTAGGTATCCTCAAGGAGAATGCCCCCCCACCTCTATATCAAAGATAATAATACAAAAATGTCCCCAAAAACACTACAGTAAATACTACAGTACACTATAGTTTGCAAAAACACTACAGTTATTGCTATGCTATATTCTACTCTTTTTCAGACTACAGTATTTATACTATCGTCAAGTGTAAATACTACAGTATTCGCTGTAGTGTTTTTGCGGGCTGAAGACTGCAGAAACACTTTAGTGAATACTACAGTAAAGTCCTCCAAAAACACTACAGTGAACACTATAGTATTCCTACCATAGTATACACTATATTATTTTTCCATGTGGGTGATGGGGAATAACCAATTATGATGAGTCATCGCCAGCTGTGGACTCTATAGCAAGCTTTAGACAACCATCAAAAGTTGCAATGGTAAAATGTTTGATATCATTTTCGCCTGATACGATCAATTTGTTGGCATGCTTAACCTTTTTTTTTTTTTCAACAAATTCTGATAGTTGTTAAAAGTGGATTTTAAAAAATAATATTACCGTTATATTACACTCGTCACTCTCGTCACTTCAGTTGAACAACTCTAAATTGCTTTGGCACAGTAGGCATCAAGTCACAACCTATTTTTTAACATGATGATGATGATGTGGTATTGGGCTCCAAAAGGATCACTTGAAATAACATGATGTGTGTTTAATAAATAATCAAAAGACAAACGTGTGATACTGATTAGCCTAGCTAGTGGTTCTAAGTATTTAGGCATATCATGTGAAATAGGCCACGTGAAATGATTGTCACAAGTGCAAAACATTATTTTAACAACTCCAAAGCAATTGCATGTGGCACAAAACACACGGCCTTTTTCTATATTCAAGACACCTCCTGGTAACTCTCAACTGGTTTGGACAGCTCTCCTAAATCTAAACTAAAGAGGCTTGTGCATAAAGGTTTTATTTTTACCCATAACAGTAGGAGTAAAATGTTTCCATTCTCAGCCCCAATTTCCTACTCTAAGATGCTTTGTCTATATGGGCCCGGGTCTGAGAATTTGATTTGATTTGATTTGCTAGGCTTCCCATTAGCCGACACCAATGGCGACAGATAGTCTTACTGGGGACCGACACATAACGAGGGCCCCAATGCCCCGAGGGCCTAACATCCCCATACTGCCTCCTCTGTGAGGTCACGAAGAAAGTCCCCGCTGTAGTGAGGCCCCTGGTAACACTGGCTCATTCAACTCTGGATTGTACAAATGGGGATTCTTGGGATCTTAAATCACTGATCACTGTTACTTTATAGATGTACTTGACATCAAAGCTTTCTGGAATGTAGTAGAAAGGGGATATTATGATCGGGTATTTTGTCCTATGAGCTAATGTGAATTTCTGAATGTAAAATGCCTGCATTAAATTGCTCGTCTATTCTGCCTATTACAATTAAAGATTTGATTGTCATGGGGAAAATAACAGTATATTTGAGAAGCAGAGGTCAACACTATTTGATCACAGTAAACCAGAACCAGATCCCGTATGAAATATACAGCAGTACTTATACAAATGTATGGTACTTAGGTACTGTATAAAGTACTAAATAAGTATAAAGGACAGTGAAATAAAAGAGTCGACCAAGCAGTGGTCTTGGTCCAGTTTTAGAGCTTTAATTGATAACAGTTACGCCAGTGTTACAGTCAACACACCAACAGGCTGAGGGTAGTAAATGCCAATACAAGTTTCCCACTACTCTAATACTTCATACAGTAGAATAAATTATGCCATGGTAATATACACACATGCTGAACAGAAATAGAATAAAGCAAGAGTAAAAAAAAACTACAGGTAGGCGGGAGGCGGGGGCAACTGGTGTAGAGGGGGAGGTCAGGGACGCGGGTTTTTTTTTCTCTGTTTCTTTTCGTAGAAAATACACAAATTGGAAGGGTTGTGGGGAGCACTGATTGGCACAGCAGCCGTAAAGTCTGTGTGGGTTTCCTGAAAATACTGATTGGACTGGTTTGGATGAGAGGGTGTGATACTTCAAGGATTTTGGCAATGATCTACTTCCCAGGAGTCAGATGAACTCGTGGATACCATTTTTATGTCTCTGTGTGCTGTTTGAAGGAAGTTGCTAAATTGCTCTAGGGGAATTGCTTTGTAGCGTTAGTGCAATGGCTAGAAGTCATGGTAGCAGATACCCATAGACTCCCAGTCATTGTGCTAACGCTAGTTAGCAATGGTTCACAATACTACCTCTAACTTCCTTCATATTGGACAGAAACATTTAAAAAAGGTGTCCACAATTTCATCTGACTCTGGGGAAGTAAACAAAGGGCCTCATTGCCAAAATCTCGAAGTATCCCTTTAAGGTCCTGGAAAGTCATTCAGGTATGTGTGTGTCCAAAATGAGCATATGAGGCCATGTTACCCCACAGCAAGTTCAAGGGTCAGTGTCCGCGCCTCATGTTATGCCCCAGGAAGAGATAGGTAAGTGCGGGAACGTAAGATGTTGTCTGTGAGGGTTGACAGGAACACTCCATTGGTCCCAACAGGAGGGGAACGTCTGTTAAAATGGGGGAAGAATCAACTTCCAATAGGAATGTAAATGTGAATAATGACTTTTTTTCTCTCAGGTCTGAGTTCCAATTCAATATTCCTGCTCTGATACACTTTTTCATGTGAAAATGTCTCAGCTGTTCTCTTGATCAGTGGATATTGGTTAACATCCATATTTTCCAGTTACAGAAATTGGTGAATTGAGTGGTATTGTTCATGTTCATCAATCATTTTTAAGAGCAAAAGCTAAAATACAATTTGTATTTTTTTTTTTTTTTTTTTACATCAATACAACATAGTAAAAGGAGCAAATGAAACAAACAAATATTCAGGAATGTAACACAAATATACATTGTAAGACTTCAAGAGATGCAGCATTCACTCAACCATCAATGTCTTCTCAACCATCTCAACTCATAATCATCATTGATATGTTTTAGTACAAAACATGTTTTCATATAAACAACCCATACACAATCAGATTTTGAATGAAATATTCACTGTTTGTTTTTTTACTTAAGCAGAATATGGTTGGTTCCAATACGATCAGATTCTACAGTTTTAATATTAACGTTTTATTTTACATATGTTATGTATTGGGGGGCTATTTCATATTATATCAGACTGATGTGAATACTATACCTTTTAAGAACTTAGAGTCATTTTCTGGGATGCATAATGTGAGATGCAGATAATAAAACAGTTTGTATGGCACAAATATTCAATACAAATTGTCATATCTTGGAATGGTTTTCAAACAAAATAATGTAAAATAGAAAATAGAATGAAATTCCATAGTTCAAGTACTTTGTGATTTTGGAATGCTGCACCACTCTTGTTTTAGAGAGAAATAATGCAAATATATTGGTCATAATTTTGTAAGACACACATACATTAAGTATGACACACTAAAACCGCCACTACCCATGAAAAGACCTCCAAACAACCTCGAAATGGTAATGGCAAGTAATGATTGACCTAGCGTTAGCTAAACACATGGATGTCCTTGAACATTGAACATTTTCTTCCCCTCAAAACAATCCTCTGGTCCCTGTAGCCAATCAATGCCTGGGGGAGGCTGGGTGAAGCGGACCTCTGGAATTAGGAGTTTCCCATTGGCCGTTCATTCCCAGATGATTCTGAGGAGCTCAACGTCCCACAGAGTAGCCTTTAAGTTCCTTTAGAAATGTCGGGCACGAGATTAGAGTGGGAAGGTCAAAATCCATGACATGAGAGGCTTCAGTAGCAAGCTGCTATCAGACCTTCTCAACTTTCTCCCTCTCTTTCTCCCCCCTCCCTTCTTTCTCTGTAAGCCCCTCCTCCCTCTCTCTTTCACCCCCTCCCTTCTTTCTCCATAAGCCCCTCCTCCCTCTCTCTCTCTCTCTCTTTCACCCCCTCCCTTCTTTCTCCATAAACCCCTCCTCCCTCTCTTTCTCTCTCTTTCACCCCACTCCCTTCTTTCTCCATAAGCCCCTCCTCCCCTCTCTCTCTCTCTCTCTTTCACCCCCTCCCTTCTTTCTCCATAAGCCCCTCCTCCCTCTCTTTCTCTCTCTCTTTCACCCCCCTCCCTTCTTTCTCTGTAAGCTCCTCTAAATCATCTGTTCAAATAATACCAGCAAACGCCAATGAAATCTTTGACAAAATGGAAAGTAAACAACATTGTAACAATAATTATAATTTTGAACAGCAATAGGAACAGCCACAGTTATAATGACAAATGGAATTATAACACCAGTAGCTAAGTACCGTAACAAATGACCTGGTCCAAAAACTTGGGAATGAAAGATAAGCTACACTTGTTCGGCCTGCATGTGCTAACTCTTGGTAGCGTAGGTCGGGCAGGCCATTTCAATATGGGGCCCAAGACAGTAGGAGCTCATTCCCCTCTAGCTCGCCATAGCCCTGTAAGGGTCTCTTGGTTGAGGATGAGAGGAGGAATTGTGAAATGGTTGAACAGTGGAAAGAGACTGTAGCTACAGCTCTCTGCTCCTCCTCCTGGAATGGCTGCTTCAATTTCAGTCCATTTCTCTCTTCGAGACTACAAGTGCTTTGATCTTCTGTCTTGTCTCTCTCCCACAAACACACACAAAAACAGAAACACGTCTGCACACACACACACACACTTCTGGCTCTCCCGTTGGTGATGGAGGTGGCGGTGAGAGAGATAGGGGTGAGGGAGAGGCGCCGGTAGCAGGTCAAGGGGCTAGTGTGGGGGAGATGGGGGACTGTAGTGCGACTAATCTAGTAGGCCTGTCCCGTCTCCACCTGGAGTAGTCCCAGGACGGCTGAGTGGTCTCCCAGCTTCATCCTCCGCTGGCTGGACAGGCTCACGTTCTTCGCCAGGTAGTCCACAGCAGCTGCAGATGGAAGCACAGGACAAATACACACGTACTTAGCCTACTGTGAAAAGACACCATCATAATGAATGAATACAATTAAATCAAGCAATCAATAATGTTTGATTTTATAGAGATTTTTACAAATACATTTGGCACATGTACCGTATTTAGCAGTAACCTGGGGCTTCCTTTGGTTCCCCACCTGCAAATGCTTTCTCTATAGTCACTACCCATTCGTGTGTACGCGTGTTACAGAGACAAACATTTGTGTGTGTGTGCATGTGTGTGTCCCATTCAAAACACACATCCTGTTCAACACGGCCACGGTGTGACTAACTAACTAACCCGGCCCCCAGGGTTCGGCCAGTCATCCAACCAGGCAGGGCTGTGACTGGACGGATCTCTGATCTCCTGAATTGACTGACCGAATACTAGAATAGAACTTTATCAGGAACACGTGTATACTCTCACCTGCGGGCAGACACTGGGTCATGGGGTCAAACCCCAACTACCTACATTCCCCCATGACAACCCAGGGGCTGGGTATTGATCTAGCTCACACCTCACACTGTTTCAATTTCCCCACACAAGCTAAAAAGACATTAGGAGAGGCTGATTGGTTGGGGCAGAGGTGTAGCCAATGGGCCGCAGGGCTGGGCGTCAGGGGGGACAAACAGAGGACAGGAGAACTAGGAAGGAACAAGGGGGCAACACTAAGGAAGCCCTCCATTTAACACTCCATCCTAGTGATGGGCCACGTAGGGAACAACGTTATGGAACGTGCAGGTAGAAATAGATTGTGTGTAGCTCTGTCTGTCTGTCTTTGCTGTGTGCACGTCTGCATTGATGTCTGCGTCTCTATCTGTCCGTCTCCTATGTGCGTGCCTCAATTGGCTCTTTTGAGATTGTGTCCAATTCAAATGACTGATATTAGGAGAAAATGTGTCATCGCCGAACAAAGGAGCCAACCGGAGGCCAGCTTATACAGCCTTAGACATGGCACAGACAGGCTGCTGAAGGTGGATATTAGCATGCTGGCATTAGGGCTTATTGGCCCGTCTTCCCTTATTTTTTATAAACATGTCTAGTCTGTCGCTCTTTCTGATGCTCCTCCCCGCTGCAGGTGATTTGAACCCCTTCTTTTGTCAAAAGAGGAGCAAGTGGAGAGGGTGTGACAGGAGAGGGGCACAGTATGTGTGTGTGTCTGTGTGCGCTTGTGTGCGTCTTACTCTAGACCGTGCCAGACTGCTGTCGGGGGTGTTGACGGGGCTGACGGTAAGTAGAGAAAGGAAGCTGTCAGGAGTAGAGGTGTAACGGTAGGAGAGGCACACCTGTGGGCGGGGAGGACGTCTGCCAACCTGTCCGTCACCCTGACAGCTGGGGAGGGAATGTGTGTGCGTGTGTGTGTGTGTCGTGTGTGCGTACGTGTGTTTGTGTATCTGTATGTGTATGTGTGTGGGGCGGGGGGGAGACCTACAGTGCTGTGAACAAGTATTTGCACCCTTCCTGATTTTCTCTATTTTTGTTAGTTTACAAACAACACTAAAATGGTATACGTATTTTATTTAATTAACAAAGTTATGCAATTCCCCTGTGTGAAAAAGTAATTATGCCTGGCAAAAACCAAGCACCGCATTCCACAGTAAGAACCTCATACCAACAGTCAAGCATAGTGGTGGTAGTGTGATGGTTTGGGGATGCTTTGCTGCCTCAGGACCTGGACGACGTGCCTTAATAGAAGGAACCATGAATTTTGCTCTGTATCAGAGAATTCTACAGGAGAATGTCAGGCCATCCGTCTGTGAGCTGAAGCTGAAGCTGGGTCATGCAGCAAGACAATGATCCAAAACACACAATCAAGTCTACAGCGTTCATGAGAGACTGATCAACAACTACAGGAAGCGTTTGGTTGGAGTCATTGCAGCTAAAGGTGGCACAACCAGTTATTGAGTGTAAGGGGGCAATTACTTTTTCACATAAGGAAAATGGATGTTGCATAACTTTGAGGACTGGCCACCCCTCATAGCCTGGTTCCTCTCTAGGTTTCTTCCTAGGTTTTGGCCTTTCTAGGGAGTTTTTCCTAGCCACCGTGCTTCTACACCTGCATTGCTTGCTGTTTGGGGTTTTAGGCTGGGTTTCTGTACAGCACTTTGATATATCAGCTGATGTAAGAAGGGCTATATAAATACATTTGATTTGATTTGTTAATTAAATAAATAAAATAAGTATACCATGTTTGTGTTATTTGTAAGCTCTGGTTCCCTTTATCTGATAACAAAAATAGAGAATATCAGAAAGGGGGTAAATACTTGTTCACCCTCGAAGGGAAGCTCTTTTCTCCTGTCACCCAGGCTACACATCTTAAATAAAAGCTCATCAAACACACACACGCTCCAAACCTCTTCCATTAGATGGATGTGTACCCACGGAGGCGTACACAAACACACACACACACATGTATTGCATTACTCATCTCATATGTATATACTGTATTTTATACCATCTATTGCATCTTTCCTATGCCGCTCGGTCATCGCTCAACCATATATTTATATGTATATATTCTTATTCCATCCCTTTACTTAGATTTGTGTGTATTGGGTAGTTGTTGTGGAATTTTTTTGATTACTTGTTAGATATTACTGCACTGTCAGAACTAGAAGCACAAGCATTTCACCACACTCGCAATAACATCTGCTAGCCATGTGCATGTGACCAATACAATTTGATTTGATTTGATACACACCTAGCCATTTTAATGGCACAAAGACTATAGCTGTCAGGCACGTCATGTCTTGCGTTACAACAGAAGAGGTGACGGTGTCTCTCAAACGACACGTATCCTAAAGCCCCTGCATGTCGTTACCCCTAGTAACCCACGACTCACTCTGTCCATATTGGCTGTACTGGTAGCCGGCCGTAACAGGGTCCACACTGTAGCTGGTGGTGCTGTAGGTGGGAGGGCAGTAGGACTGGGAGGAGGCCATGCTGTCCACCGTCTTGATGGACTGGTCTGAGGAGCGCTGGCTGCAGCTGGCCGAGATGGAGTTGGACGACTCCAGGCTGCCGTGGAGGGGCGAGATGGAGAAGTCATGCTGGGACTGTGAGGGCACGCCGCTGGGGTTACTCAGGATGCTCATCACCTGGGGGGATGGAGGGAAGGGGGGAGGGGGGAGAGGAGAAGCTCAGTCAGTGTGCTGTGGATCAATGGTACAGTATATATAGGCAAAGGGTTCAACTAATGCATAACAAACTTGACAAAATATAGAGAGTTGCTCAGTCTATAATATTGGGAGTTATTAAGTGGATGACTGAACTAATGTTGAGGCAAGCAGTGTTACTTTTGACACTAGCAAGAGGAGGGTGGGCAGAGAAAGAGATGTAGAGATGAAGATAAAGATGGGGGGGGTTCTCTTGGCAGAGGCAGACACCTCTCGTCCCGGGGCCTGCTCCACAACAAGCACTTGGGGAGCCCTCCTAATCTGTAGTAGCCCCTGCAGCTCTCCCAGAGCAGCTCTGTCTCCCAGAGCTCATGAATGATTCACACTGTTTAAATAAGATCCTAAGGAGTCTCCATTAGATGCCTCTGGAGACTTCAGCAGACAGACACAGTAGCTATGTCTTCCTTCAGCTTTGATCGGCACAGATAACACACTGTAGGTGATGACATGCCAAACTTCCAGTGCTGCCTGGTTTGGTGTCATGAAAAGACATAATGAAATGGCACCCTATAAAAGTAGTATAGTATATAAGGAACATGGTGATCATCACAGTGGAAGTAAGAATGCAAGGGTCAGCGGGCTGAGAGAAACGACCTGTTTATTGGGGATCGGGATTATGAAACACTCTGGTGTAATAAGAATGTACAGTTCAGTAGAACCAAACAAGTGTACTGGAGATCAGAATATTTGTTTTCAATGTGCAAAACATGATGAGGGGTAGAACACACACACACACACACACAACAACCCAGCTGTTTGAACTAAACTTGACATTAGAGTATGTCGACAAGCTAAGATGGGAATGGGGAGAAGTGCATGGATAAATGGAGGGAAAGGCACACAATACAAAATAAACACACACACACTCTGAGCCTCCTCTAGCTACAACATCAGGTTCCTGTTGAGTCTCTGCTACGCTCTAGTGCCCTTTGGCTCCTTTACACTCCTGCTGCTAAACCAATTAGCCAGTAATAGAGCGGGCCACACAATCAAGCCCACATGTAGCCTCAGCCCAACCCAGAACCTGTCTGTTTTAAATAAGGGCCACAGGAGGTCCCTGAAGGAGGGCGAGGTCACCAGCTACTGTACCAAGACCAGGACAGATATATCAGCCCTTCAAAGTGCACACCCAGACACTCACACTTTCATGCATTTACGTGTGCACAAACAAGTGCATATGGTGTAGGGGAGAGGGGTACATAAGAGACATAAGAGACAATAGTACACACCGTAGGTGTAGGGAACAAGGTTGCACTACATGTAGGGTGTAAGGGGACAAGGGTACACTACATACCCAGCTAGCACATTTGATTCATTGGATGTTGTGGGAACGTATGTTTTTGGTTTTCCATTGGAAAGGGAAATGGAAAGAAATGTGTCTCCCGCATTTAACCCAACCCCTCTGAATCAGAGAGGTGCGGGGGGCTGCCATAATCGACTTCCACGTCTTCGATGCCCGGGGAACAGTGGGTTAACTGCCTTGCTCAGGTGCAGAACGACAGATTTTTACCTTGTCATTGGTTCTGGGAACGAAGCCATATGTTTCCTGACCGGTAAAACAGAACGTTTTCTAGAACGTTCTGAGAAAAAGAAGTGAACATTTCACCTATTCTGGGAACATACATTTTTAGATTCCAGGGAGGTTCTGAGAATGTTTTACTATGGTTCCCTGAAAGTTTTCCTGGGAGGCTTTATTAACGTTCTGAGAAGGGAAATTCTAGGTTATTTGAAGGTAATTAAATATCGTTCTGAAAACAATAAGACTTTTAATAACACTGCTAGCTTAGTTTGGGTTAACTTTTTTGAACTCCAAGCACAGATAGGACAAGGAAATGTATTTGCTTAGGCATTAATCATGCAAGATAGAGGACAGAGATAGTTTTGACGATGCTGAGAACGGAATGCATGTTTTTAAATTACATTCTTAGAACGTTCTTTGAACGTTACTAATGTGTTCTTGTAGTTTTTATGGAACGTTTTCTTAATGTTCTGAGAACATGACTTCAAAGAGAACCATGAGGAAACCTGTAAACAAATGTTATGCTGAAGTACTAAAATTCCAATAGAAGCGCTCTCCCAAGCTCTAAGAAGCATATGGTTCTCAATACATTATGTGCTAGCGGAGTAGGGTGTAGGGAACATGAGTGTATGGGGACAGGGGACTCTGCGAGGGGGTCTAGGATAGGCAAGCGGCTGGAGGGCAGAGAGAGGGACTTAACAGGCGCTTCATTGCGGTTCCATTCTCCTCCACTCTTCTCTTATCTGTCCCTTAAATTAAACGCAATGCTATCAGCGCCATGCTAAATCTAGTGGTTCCAATTAGAATTCACGCCACATTCCACGCACACTTCCTCAACAGTCATGTCACCCTCCTTTTAAAAAAGGGGTAATTCTTTTAATGGTGTTATAGTGTATTTATAGGCCGATATACATGTTTTATCTCGTAGTTTTTAGTCTTTCTGGAGAGAGGAAAAAGTCTATTAATGATGGCCAAGTATGAAATTCTCCATTTTACATTATATTCGTTTTCCAAGATGGACACATCGTAACGAAACGTTAAGAACTCTTTTAGTAAAGTACCTGTAATCCTCAATCCTCATTATTCTGCCCGACCCAGGCCGTTATTTTCTCCTTCATTTGACAGAATTTCCCCCAGCGCCCGGTGAGGGCATTAGTGTGTGTCTGAGGAGCGTTTAAGGGGCTTGAGTCTCCCCAGGAAGGCGATTTAGAGCCCTACGTGGGGTAGAGGCGACCCGGGAGGTGTCAAAGCCTCCGTGTGGGGGACGAGGGGGATGAGGTAAGGGGGCCTGACACCTCTATTCAGGGCAGCGGGTAAGCGTTCTGTCACCATGGTGAGCCCATTGTGGCGCTGAAAGACCAAATTATTCAAATCTTCATATTTAGCATAACCTTATTGACGTCAATTAAATCGGCGACTCATAGGGGAATATTTGGAGAGTGCAGCAAGAGCTATAGCCGAAGCCTTTATGTGAGACTCATGGAGAGATGTTGTGAGATATTGTCGGCTCGGTCTCTCCAGTCTCTTCCAGCACTGCAGTCAATGGAAGGCTGTCTCTGGGATGTGAGTGACTGGCTCTCTCTACAGTTGTGGAAGCCACACAGTGTAGCGACACGATCCTAGCCACACTGCCTGTGTTCATTCCATGCGTGTGTGTGTGTGTGTGTGTGTGTGTGTGTGTGTGTGTGTGTGTGTGTGTGTGTGTGTGTGACAGTGTGTGCGTGTGTGTGTGTGTGTGGTGTGTGTGTGTGTGGAGACAGAGATGGTTGGTGGAGGGGAGTGCAGGCACAGTGAGGTCCAGACCTCGGCCATGGGTTGCCGTTGTAATCTATTATTTCCTGCACTTCCACTACCACCGTCACTAAGTAAAAATCTATATTCTTTCCACATGTTTGAGTGTAACCTCTTAGTATCTGATAGGACTGCTGGGAGGAAGCAGGGAACGTTTGCCAATCAACCCAGCTGACAAACAATATCCCCAGGCTCTCTACTCTCCAACTCAAAGACCACGATCAGGCCAGAGAGAGGGAGAAGGGGAGAGAGAGATAGAAGGGGAGAGAGAGAGGAAGGGAGGGGGGAGAGGGGGACAAAGCTTCTCTGAAGTGGTGCAAAAATACCCCCTGGTCGAAAAACACACTTAACTTTCCCTCTTCTCTTAACAATGTGCTCCTCTCCGTGGCTCTCCAACCCTCTCAACCCTCGCCACCCTTCTCACTTCTATTTCCCTCCCCCTTACTTACCCCTTCATCCTCCTCCTCCTCCCCCTCCTCGCTCACCCTCTCTCATTTTGGGAAACATCCCCTTTACTAGCTCAGTTTTCATTTGTCTGCTCTCTGTGCCAGTTCTGGAAGGGGAGATAATGTAAGCCAGGACCTAGTTTAAAGGACACTGCCTCAGGGCATTCCCTGCCTCCCACTCTCTGTCTGTCTGTCTCTCTCACACACACACACACCAGATAGATTACTTTATAAATAATAATAAAACAAGTAATTAATTCTCTCAACTTCTGAGCCCCCTAGCCTCCGGCCGTGTAAACGGAGAAGTGTAAATTGATACAATGTGCATCCTTTCAGATAAATAAATAGCACGTTTGCAACACAAAAAAGCCGCCTTTCATGCAATCCTAATTTCCTGAACTGTTAAATTATATTTTTTGTCTCTGTGTGACTGTTCGACGAGAGCTCGCTGTTTGTTGGGTTTCCAGCACCGAAACAGACAGACCCGGTTGCGGCAGTTTTTTTCTCAGCTGGAGCGAAGTGGAAATGCTACGGAGGCGGAGACAGAACCAATTTAATGGCCTTCTCTTTCTAATAGCCCCCCAAAATAGAGTGGTAGTCTCACACGACTGGAACTGATACATACTATTTGCATTGTAATGAGATGTCCTATTTCATCTGGAATGAACACGATGCTGGTTTCAGTGTGATGCGCTGTCAAGCCGTGCCCTCATAACTTATACGACGGAATGTCTAAATACTGCATGTACACATTTCAAGGTTGATTGATAATAATTCAACAATTAGTATCTCTGTCTACTCTGCCTGCAATCCTCTGGCATTTGAACGTGTTCATTACCTGTACTGCAATATCGTGAATATTTCTCTTTGTCATTGTGAATAAAGTTCCCCTCTTCAAAACAATACGACAAACTACATTACCCAGAGTAAGGCTTCATAGCAGGAGTCCACCTACAGAGAGACACTGTAAACTGTCTTAACGAATATCGTTACGAAACACTGTCTTAATAAACCACACGTGGGAGTATAGATCACACTGTGCACTAAAGACCACGACATCCCCACACAACCAAAAACCACTCCACCTGGCCCATATCTCTTCCTCCCTCTTTCCCTCCCTCTCTTTCCCTCCCTCCTCCCCTCTCCCTCTCGCTCTCACAGCACAGGTCTGATGATGGAAAGGAGTGGTGAGTGGTGTAGGAGGAAAGAGGGGCGAGAAAGAGAGAGAGAGAAAGGGATGGATGGAGGAGGGATGAGTAACAAAGGCCCCTGTAGGACTGCTGTGTAGGCCTGCGGGCCTGCCTGCCTGCCGAGCTGATAGGACCTTCTGTCTGTCTGTAGCCAACCTCAGTGCCATCAGCCCACTCCATGCTCCAAATACACACAAGCATGCACACACACACACACACACACACACACACACACACACACACACACACACACACACACACACACACACACACACACACACACACACACACACACACACACACACACACACACACACACACACATTCTGGAGGAGACTGGATAAGCCTCTCCTCTCACCCTGACTCAAACGCCCCCGAATAGTGCCTTCATGCCCCTCAGTGGTCGGCAGGTAGAGGGGTCGGGCGCAGAGTGGGAAGGATTGAGCCTTCCAAATGTCACCAGGTTATCTGAAAGCCACAGAATGTCTCCCACTCGACATTAGATCTTCAACCCTGATGCCAGCTTATGGGGGTTAGCTAGAGTCTTTTGCCAGGCTTTTCAATGTAGGTTGATATTATGTTAGTTGTAGGTGGAACAAAGAAGGACAACTCCAAATGTCACCAGGTTCAAGTCTACAGAATGACATCTCCCACTCACCACCAGATCTCCAACCGTGATACCAGCTTATGATGGTTTGAGTTCTTTGTCGAAGGCTTCTCAGTGTAGGTTGTAGCCTTTTACTATGTTGGTTGTAGGTTGAACAAAAGTTGAGCCCTCCAAATGTCATCAGGTTATCTGTATGGCCACAGAATGACTCCCATTGCCAACCCTCATACTGAGTTATTTGTTGAAGGCTTTTCAATGTAGGTTGCTATCTCATTAACATAGCATAAATGTAGAGTATGTCGCCTATATGGAAATTAAGTCAGCGACCGGTGCAACTATATGAAGCAGAGATGAAAACAGCTAATTAAGAAGCATGACAGTATTGAATTGTGAATATCTGATGCAATCATCAGTAATTACAAGATCAGCTTATGCCATTCTACGGCAAGCAGATGGGTTCATTGTCAAAGGCAATAATCCTGAAATCCCAACTCCCCCATCATTGAAAAAAATAAGATTTCAATGTCATGAAGCCTGAGTTGTACGCAAACAAATCAACCCCAAATGAAAAACAAATGTATTCGTCGAGCAATGCTGCTTTTGAAAAATAGATCATTTTGGCATATCTGATGTAATCGCATGCCAATTCAAGAGACAGATAATAGTGACCTCAGATTATATTGCTGTATTCAATTGTAATGTAAATGAAGTAGCGACTATTTGCTATTTAGGAGAATCAGCCATGGCCACCAGGTGAAAGTATGTTCGCGCACTGAAAAAATATAACATTTTCAGCACCGTACAGTTGGAAATTCTATTAAAATATTGAAATGTAAAATCTGCAAAGAAGAGGTCCATGGCATGAAAGATAGAAAATAATAAAATGGGTGTCTCCAAAAACTGCACAACTCTAATATATACTGCAACCCAGTTACAAATTAACACCCCTATTCTAATACTGTAGCCCAGTCCCCCATCAAGGTGGGTAGTCTGGGTCTAGTCACTAAGTGTCTATTTCAAAGTAAAAGCCAATGCATAAATACAATTAGCAGGTTTTGTCACCGTGGAGACAGAGCTGGGTAATTAGCATCTCTGAGCAGCCAACAGGACGGGACCTCTCTCCCTCTATCTCTCACTCTTTATCTCCCTCTCTAACTCACTCTCCCTCTCTCTGTCTATCTCTCTCCATTTCTTTATGTCCTCTCTATCCTGCCTCTCTCACAATTTCCCCCTTCTTGTGCTCTCTCTATTTCTTTCTCTCTCCATCCATCTCTCTATCCATCGCTCTGTCAGACCCAAGGGTGGTGGCAGGGTGGCAGGGAGCAGATGACAGTGCTGATTGGGGCACCCGGTCGCATGTCAGTGCCTTAATTGGCCACAGCACATTAATTGAAAGTGAAAAGCACCGTCGGCCAAAAATACAACAAACGATGGGAGGCGTGGGTGAGGAATTTTGAAGGGTAGGAGCTAGAGCTGGAGCTGAGACTGGGGCTGGAGCTGGGGCTGAGGCTGGGGCTGAGGCTGGGGCTGGGGCTGAGGTTGGGGCTGGGGTTGAGGTTGGGGCTGGGATTGGGGCTGGGGCTGGGGGGGCTGAGGCTGGGGCTGAGGCTGAGGCTGGGGCTGGGGCTGAGGCTGGGGCTGGGGCTGAGGCTGAGGATGGGGCTGAGGCTGGGGCTGGGGCTGGGGCTGAGAATGAGGCTGGAGATGAGGCTGTTGCTGGGGCTGAGGATGGGGCTGAGGCTGGGGCTGAGGATGAGGCTGAGGCTGAGGCTGGGCCTGAGGCTGGGGCTGGGGCTGGGGCTGGGCCTGAGGATGAGGCTGAGGCTGGGGCTGGGGCTGGGGATGGGGCTGAGGCTGGATCTGGAACTGGACCTGAGGCTGGGGCTGGGGCTGAAGCTGGGGCTGGGACTGAGGCTGAGGCTGGAGCTGGGGCTGAGGCTGGAGCTGAGGCTGGAGCTGAGGCTGGGGCTAGGGCTGGGGCTGAGGTTGGGGCTGAGATTGGGGCTGAGGCTGGAGCTTAGGCTGGTGCTGAGGCTGGAGCTGAGGCTGGGGCTGAGGCTGGGGCTGGGGCTGAGGCTGGGGCTGAGGTTGGGGCTGAGGCTGGAGCTTAGGCTGGGGCTGAGGCTGGAGCTGAGGCTGGGGCTGAGGTTGGGGCTGAGGCTGGGGCTGGGTCTGAGGGTGGAGCTGAGGCTTGAGCTGAGGCTGAGGCTGGAGCTGAGGCTGGGGCTGAGGTTGGAGCTGAGGCTGGGGCTGAGGCTGGGGCTGAGGCTGGAGCTGAGGCTGGGGCTGAGGTTGGGGCTGGGGCTGAGGCTGGGGCTGGGGCTGAGGGTGGAGCTGAGGCTGGAGCTGAGGCTGAGGCTTGGGCTGAGACTGGGGCTGGGGAAGGGAGGAGGAGATAGCGATAGAGGGAGAAATGGAGGGAGGAAGGGTGCTCCGTTGGAAGTCTTTAATTGATTCAAATTACGCGTTTGATTGACAGTGACAGGAACTGGGCAGGGACAAGCCAGGCGCAGATGACAGCGATTAATGTGTAACCAAACAAGCTGTCATTTTACCACAACACGTTTAGCTATGGGAAACACTGGCCATATGGCTCCTTTAACCCTCAGTGATCTGCAACACACTTCCTACCACACACTGTGACATGGGCCGTGGCCGGAATCTGCCTTGCCTACTACGTACTAAAACTACATACTGTGGACTAATTACTACATACTATTTAGTACGTACTCTTTAGTAAAAATGTATGCAGTAAGCAACAAATATTGACATTCTAGGCTCACTCATACCGAGAATGCCCATATGTTTTTATTATGTAAATGAGCTACCACTAAAACCATATCAGTGTGATACTGTAGCGTCGTCAATATTCATCCTTTGCCATGTTTTTTTATATTTTGAACGTGGACATTTCTCGCCTGCACTGCTAACTGCTCTGTATGTGTGTGTCTTGGCTTAGTAGAGTGAAGCCGTGGCACAGGAGAAACCCGTCAGCGCTTCCTAACCACTCCAAAGTGTTACAAGGCCCCTCACTAACCAAAGGTTAATGCTTTCTATGGGGCTCACATCGCAGAGGAGGCGTAGCAGCAATCCGCTCTCCCTCTCCGGGTAATATGACAGCGATGGAACCGGGATAGATTCAGGAACGCCAGGAACAAGGTAAGCTTTCCTCCATTGCACCCCTCTCCACTTCTCCTTCCCCCTTTTGCTCCCTCCCATGCCTCTCGCCTCTCCACTCCGCCGCCTCCACCAAATTAAACGGCAGCCTTTAATGATTTCGCCAGAGTGTGGTTTTTTTTCTCCGACCAGCCCGCGAGAGCCGGGTGCTGCTACCGGATGGTGGGAAGTGGGAACTCACTGAGGGAGGAAGCGAGAGAGGGGGACGGAGGGGGGAGTTTTGTTTGCTAAAAACAGCGGGGAGTTGGCCCAGTGAAGAATGTCAGGTCAAATTGTTCTTGACAGTGCTAATATTGGAACCTCATAGCCCATAATTACATGCAAATAAATTGTGAAATGGCTCTCAGCTGGAGACCGAGTGAGAGAGGGCTGCTGTTAGCACAAGCCAGCTGGTGACCGCAGTGCAGAGAGAGAGCGAGACAGAGAGAGAATCAATTTCAAATCATTGAAAAAATAGGTTACTTTCCTGTCTGAAGTTTTGTATATGTTTCTTCAAAGAGGAGCAACGGAAAGGCTGTTCATCAATGGTGAAAAGTCAGCCTACGGTACAGTAACATTGGACCAACACCAACATGGTCTGATTGACCGGAGTGACAGTCGCACCTTTTGCTATGCTAAGGTTTATCAATAACTTACTAGCCTGGTTAAACCAGACTAAACCCTACACTCACCATCCAGGCTAATCAATCACGGTTTCCCCACCTGTCAGAGTGGTATCTGTGACCAACAGGAAGCACATGCACCCTGCTGATCTTTCACCTCTGGGTGTCTGGTGCAGGTTCACATCAGTGGCCAGAGCCCCCCTACAGTCCAGACTCAATGACCTTCCAACCTTTTGACCTTTGAACTTTGACCGGATGCTGAACTTTGACCGGACAGTTCCACCTTGTGAAAGGCTGAGGCCCAACGAGTCACAAAAAATAAGAACACCGATCTGTACCCATAGTGAAATTGTTTCTGATTGAAATTGAACCCTGCTACTGGTCAATGGGACAATTGAGGTAGTGTTGTTGTCCTACAGTAGCAGGAAGACTATATGGGGAAAAGGGTGATTTAGATTGAGAAAACCACTCTCCAAGGCTGTTAGTGTATGCTGTAGCCTGCCTGCATCCCTAAGATAGGGTTATGTTTCCATTCATGTATTCCATTCTATTTGATAGCCAATTGTGTACTTACTGTCTGTGGTTTAGATAACAGGCTGTGAAAATAGCTGTTAAAAGGAACTCAGAACCTCTATAATGAAGTCTCTTATGGAAATAATGAAAATGTACAGTATATACAATGAGTATACATTCCTAATATGTCTATGTTGTGGAAAAAGATGGTGTTCTTAAGGTTTTGTATACTCAGTGTATATACTATAAATATGCCTATATGATCAGTATTTAAGATCCTGTTAATGCCAAGCCCATAGAGTGTAATAAAGAAACACAGCTACTGATCTAACAGGCCTTTGCAACTGCGTGGGTCCCAGAGTGTGCTTTTCGGTCTCCACCACTCCACTTAAATCCTCATTTTCTAGGACTTACTGAAATTCATATTGGCTGCCTCTGCAAGATAAATGTAAATCGCATTCCCTTATATTCGCTATTTATCAGGATGCAACAGCATCCTCACTTTCAGCAGGAGAAATATCTCTCACCCGCACACAAACAACCTTGCATTTAAATAGCATTTTTATTGTCCTCCCTAGCCTTTCACCTCTGAGAGGGGGAATAATGTTGCCTCTCTGGGGAGAGTGAGGGCACAGAGACAGAGACAGAGAGAGAGAGAGAGAGAGAGAGAGAGAGAGAGAGAGACAGACAGACAGACAGACAGACAGACAGACAGACAGACAGACAGACAGACAGACAGACAGACAGACAGACAGACAGACAGACAGACAGACAGACAGACAGACAGACAGACAGACAGACAGACAGACAGACAGACAGACAGACAGACAGACAGACAGACAGACAGACAGACAGACAGATAGGGTATAGAGGGAGAGATATGCAAATAGAAAGAAGGAGAGGAAGACGGAGGTGATGTCAGACCTAAAGGGAGAGAGAAAGAGTGAATTGGAGAGAATGTGAAAAGAGTGAGAGAGATGTCCAATGGTCAACAGAGAAATCTAAATAAATAACACAATAGTATCTTGAGGTCAGGAATACAAAGACTAGATTTGACAAGGTCCAATAATACCAAGTACCACTTGACAACAGAAAGGCAATCAAAGTAAATGAACGAGCAACCAAGTTAACCAGTGAGTCCTGAAAATATCAAATTTCACATGATGCATCTCACCATGTTGTAGGCCTGTCTATATTCTCAGTAATCACAAGGACATCCTATCATTTTGATAACCATTCACCTGCCCTAACCCCTATGTCTGGTTTCTCAAATTCCCATTGTTCAGTACAGTACCGTATTATATTCTGAATTATTTTACCTCCAGACGGTTTCGGCTAGCGATAGGCCTACCTAACCACCAGGAGGCACTGCGTGAGATAACTCAAACACCTTTTAAGGGGCTTAAGGGCTATTGAGTCCATTCTTCCAATGGAGCACCACAGAGAAAGAGAAGAGGAGGAAGGAGGAGGGCTTTCCACTCATCCGAACCACTGAAACTCTACTACCTACAATTACCAGACCAGGAAGACTCGTATTTTCTTATTTCCACGCTTCCAGCGCTGGGAGAAGAAGAAGAAGAAGAAGAAGAAGAAGAAGAAGAAGAAGAAGAAGAAAATAGCAAGAAGAAGAAGAAGAAAATAGCAAGAAGAAGAAGAAGAAGAAGAAGAAGAAGAAGAAGAAGAAGAAGAAAATAGCAAGAAGAAGAAGAAGCAAAATGAATAAATAAGTAAATGCTAAAAATGTATGCTAAAAAAAAACATTCCGCCAGTGGATATGATTTAAATTCGCCTGATTTTCTTGGCAGGTCTCATCTTTTTCTCTTCTAAAGCTTCTTACTTTTTTTTTATTCTTGCCAAATTGAAACAGCATCTGTATTTAGGATGAGTTCTAATTAACAAGTATGTACCCTCTTCTCCCCTTCCCCCCGCTTTCCCTCTCTCTAAGTATGGAAGTGATGTAAATATACGCATTCATCCTTTTTGATATGTTGACACCGGAGCTTGCCAGCTGACACGGTGCCCAGTGAAAGAGCTTAATACCCCCAAGTTTTCATAATGTAGGAGACTAAGGAGGCACAAGTCTCTCTCTCTCTCTCTCTCTCTCTCTATATATATATATATATACATATATATATATATGTATGTGTATATATATATATATATATATATATATATATATATTTCTCTCTCATTGACATTCAGGTACACAGTGTCTTGTCAAAAGCAAGAGGGGGCTGGGTGAGGAGAGAGAGAGAGAGAGAGAGAGAGGGAGCCAAAAACATCTCCCCTGGTAAATGTTTTTTTTTTTGGCAACTCCTGTGTAGGCTTCTTAAATATTCATCCCCTTTTTAAAAAGTGGCTGCTGTGCTAATGGAAGTGCTGTGGTGAGGGGAGAGGGAGTGAGAGAGAGAGGGAGAAAGAGAGAGAAAGAGAGAGAGAGAGAGAACAGGAGGGAGGGAAGAGGGAGAGGAGAGGGCCCCCTCCCCTTATCTCGGGCAGACAGTTGTCAGGAATCACTAGTGAGGCCTGAGTTAGCGCGCGCAGCACAGGCAGGCAGGCCTGGGGATATGGATCAAAGGGAGAGCCGGGGAGCGCTACAGTGGCTCTGATCCCCTAGTGCTGAAACCCCAGCCTTATTCGCTCACATACACACACCCAAACACACACACACCCAAACACACACTCCCCGACATCAAATGCTAGCCAGAGCTCTTCCGCCATTCCAAAACACAAATCTTCCTTCACCACCACAGCAATTGAAATTAAGGAGGAAAAACCTTGACTTTTTTTCTCAGTATTTTTGTGTGTGTGCTTTTGTTGACTTTTATGATGAATTTATGGGTTTAGTTGGGGTTTGTTTGTGGGTAATTGTTTGTTTATCTGTGACAGGTCAACAAGTTGTGTGTCCTGACAGCGAGGGATTAGGGGACCAACGTTGTGCCTGTCATCTGACATTTCATATAGAAAACAGTCTGACAATGGGGTGACCGAAAATAGCCAAATAGAGTTTTTTTTAAAACGTGGTTCAATAAGATCAGCTTTATTTCATCAAGAATCCAAGGCTGTAACAGAATGACTGAGAGCCAGGCTGCATACATATCAAATGCACTTTCCCATCACAAGGCTAGCATTTTCATATTGTAATTTTCTCACTCAATAATACTTGGAATTGGCTGCATTCTACTGCTAGTTTCCTACATGAAAGTCAGTAATTCTTTCGCATTCAATTTGAAAGGGGGGAGGCACAAAACGTCTTGTGTGTGCATCAGATGCCAAAAGCAATATGCACTATCCAAATTGAATTATTGAGTGTCAGAGGGCATAGACATTATGCTATTTTCAAGCTCATCATTTGGAAACACACCCAACATTGTTATCTCATGTAAATGAAGGGAAACATGACGGAGGGGTCAAGATGGTTGATCTCGCAATGAAAACGCTAATGCAGTGATATCATAAACTGCATTTTTTAAAAAAGTATTTCTCATTCTATTCATTTCAACCCCCCCCACCCCCCCTTGCTCAGAATGAGGGTGCATGTTGTCAAAAAGTCAAATGATTCAATTTCAAGTAAGTTTTATACAACTATTTTGTTGTTTATGGACTTTCTAGAGGTTAAATCCCAGTGCTCGTACTTGATTAAAAAGAATGCAACAAATTGGGGTGAGAAACATGTCTTATAAGCCTTCCCTTATTACCCTGAGCTCAGACTGGACAGGCTCTTGTATAAGATGATAGGCTGTCAAACACCGACTGAGATATGGAGAGTTATGTTCAAGACATGTTCAAGACTGGGAAATCACTCCCTACCTCTGACTGTTAGGGACAAAAGGGGCTTAATGGAACTAAGTCTTAGCCATGCCAGCCATCCGTTTTACCAGGACAAGGCTAGATATAACTACAATACAGGGTGGGGGGAGAGAGAGGGAAACTACATTTTAAATAAATACCAACAAGGCTAGATATAACAATACAGGCAGCCTCCAGTAACATTCAATGGGGAGAGTTAGAAACTATTTTAAATAAATAACGGTCAAAACAGTAACATTCAATGGATGGCAGCCTCCAGTAACATTTAATGAATGGCAGCCTCCAGTAACATTCAATGGATGGCAGCCTCCTGTAACATTCAATGGCTGGCAGCCTCCAGTAACATTCAATGAATGGCAGCCTCCAGTAACATTCAATGGATGGCAGCCTCCAGTAACATTCAATGAATGGCAGCCTCCAGTAACATTCAATGAATGGCAGCCTCCAGATAACATTCAATGAATGGCAGCCTCCAGTAACATTCAATGAATGGCAGCCTCCAGTAACATTCAATGAATGGCAGCCTCCAGTAACATTCAATGAATGGCAGCCTCCAGTAACATTCAATGAATGGCAGCCTCCAGTAACATTCAATGAATGGCAGCCTCCAGCACCGTTCAATGGATGGCAGCCTCCAGTAACATTCAATGAATGGAAGCCTCCAGTAACATTCAATTGATGGCAGCCTCCAGTAACGTTCAATGGATGGCAGCCTCCAGTAACATTTAATGAATGGAAGCCTCCAGTAACATTCAATTGATGGCAGCCTCCAGGAACATTCAATGGATGGCAGCCACAGTGAACATTCAATGATTGGCAGCCTCCAGTAACATTCAATGGATGGCAGCCTCTAGTAACATTCAATGAATGGCAGCCTCCAGTAACATTCAATGAATGGCAGCCTCCAGCACCGTTCAATGGATGGCAGCCTCCAGTAACATTCAATGTATGGAAGCCTCCAGGAACATTCAATGATTGGCAGCCTCCAGGAACATTCAATGGATGGCAGCCTCCAGTAACATTCAATGAATGGCAGCCTCCAGGAACATTCAATGATTGGCAGCCTCCAGTAACATTCAATGGATGGCAGCCTCCAGTAACATTCAATGGATGGCAGCCTCCAGTAACATTCAATGAATGGAAGCCTCCAGTAACATTCAATTGATGGCAGCCTCCAGTAATGTTCAATGGATGGCAGCCTCCAGTAACATTCAATGAATGGAAGCCTCCAGTAACATTCAATTGATGGCAGCCTCCAGGAACATTCAATGGATGGCAGCCACAAGGAACATTCAATGATTGGCAGCCTCCAGTAACATTCAATGTATGGCAGCCTCCAGGAACATTCAATGATTGGCAGCCTCCAGGAACATTCAATGATTGGCAGCCTCCAGGAACATTCAATGATTGGCAGCCTCCAGTAACATTCAATGATTGGCAGCCTCCAGGAACATTCAATGATTGGCAGCCTCCAGTAACATTCAATGATTGGCAGCCTCCAGTAACATTCAATGATTGGCAGCCTCCAGTAACATTCAATGATTGGCAGCCTCCAGTAACATTCAATGATTGGCAGCCTCCAGTAACATTCAATGATTGGCAGCCTCCAGTAACATTCAATGATTGGCAGGCTCCAGGAACATTCAATGGACACCAAACAAGACAACACCCACAGAGAACAAATGTGTTCAACTCTGGCACAATGCTACTAGAACATATTATCTTCATATCTTCAGTTTGAACTATTTCATCTTGACTAGTAATGACTTGGTCTTGGTCATCTGTCTGAGGTACGCAGTATGCAGATTGCTATTGTCTATAACATGTTATACCGGAATCGGGGAATGAAATAAGCAATAGAATGTGGTTGGAACAGGTTTTTCATGTAGTGCACAAAAGGGAGGGAAAAGAAGGTGCAGCTGGCTTGTGTTTACATCTACAGTACAGTACTTGGCAATTGTAAGTGCTGTTTACTGTTGTTGACAACATAAATGCACTTTATTTAAAGTGCATTTAGAATCGCTACACACTTTACATTAAAACAATAATAAAATAACATAGAAAGCAAAAAAAATTAAACGCCAGCTACAAAGGTGAGATATTAAAAGTTATTTAAAAACCTCAATAGTATGCATTTGTACACTAACACCAACCCACTAAAAGAAAGTGGGACAGTATGGAATATGTGCAAATACCTGTATCGCTTCAAGACACAATGCTTGTCCTGGTACAAAAATTGGGGGAATAAATATTTTGTGGGGATGATGTTAGTTGCATAAACCACAGTTGGATCAAAGTAAAGCTCTTTCCATTGCAAGCTTTGTCAAACCAATTACAACCAACAAGACACAAACTCCCTAAAACACCTTAGTCTTGTAACGAGGAAAGGAAATGAACAAACAACCACTTTGGAACAGAAATGTTCCTTTGGGAAAGAAGAAGTTGTAAAGACTGGATTGGCTGAAGAATGCTCCTCTGCTCACATCCCCAATAACACACAACAACAAACTACAACAAAAGCACGGGGGAATAAAATAATTGTATCTACACACGCACACTTTCACGTGCATTTCCATATATATTCCCGTGCTTTGGCACTGTACGGGCTAATCATACTGGGGAAAGCTGCATCTCCTCCCATATGTTCCTGCCTGCTGTAAAGGAAATATTCTCTCTGCTGTGCGCATATAGAACACTTTATTAAAGGCATACAGAAGGATTGGAGAAATAGTAGCCCACACTGAGGACAGAGAAACATACTCCACAGAGAGAAAGAGAGAAACGGGAAAAGCATGACATTTTAGGGAGAGAGGGGGGGAGATTTAAAAGAAAGAGAAGAAGAGGAGGAATTTCGATTTAGAAAAAAAAAGAGGGGGGGGCAGCTTCTTCAGCATATGCTATGAGCCTTCCCTGCAGAAAAGGGGGGAGACAGGGAAGGAGAGAAGGGGAGGAGAGGATAGTATTTGTGTCTGCAGGGGCACGGCCAGGGGTTGCTTGCGCAGAGCGCAGTGTGGTGGTCTGGAGGGCTGAACTGTGATAGTCCTGCTGTCAGGGACGACATTAATTTCTCCCACAATGAGAGGTTGATGGGATTGCCACATGTCACATGGGGACCTGGGCGAATGGGTAAGAGAGAGAGAAAGACAGCGAGAGAGAGAGAGAGAGAGAGAGAGAGAGAGAAGGGAGTTGAGAAGAGCTAGATAGTGCTGCTAAGACTGGAGAAATGTACAACTTTTTCACACACACACGAACACCTTTACAAAAGCACCCATGTGGAGCAACGTATTAGAATGGATGGGTTGTGATTGTGAATCACTGATCTACCTGCTTTAACAACTCATTTCTCTGTTGCTGACACAACTCGCATTGTTACGGATTTCATGTCTTTTTCTGAGGTGCTGTGAATTAACATCACGTGATTGAAATGTTTCTGTCACTTCAAATGCAAATGAAACACGTCTTAGAGTAATATTATTCGAAATTAAATTGACAAAATACTAGAGTTCAGTTATTTCCTATTAGAATCAAATTGAATTTAAAAAATCACTTTCAAATGCCTATGCCTTTGCTAATACATAAACGCATACGTATGCAAAATCAAAGTAAAGGCCCCTCTTAATAGAAAAATCTCTTCTTGCCCATACAGTAGGCTTGGGAACTATAGCGTCGTAATCCCTAATGTAAAACAGGGAAGTCTTGTTATTTTATCTGTTCTACCGGCGAACAAGCAAGGGAGAGAGGGAGTCACGTTAATAATCATAAGGAAAAGCCAACCCATGTCCCTGATATTTATGCAGGTTTGCAGCGCTAAGCATTAGCCTCCCAAAGCCTCACCACTACGATTAACAATCAGAAAACGCTGAGGAACGTGCCTGTTATCCCCCAACTCTCCAGTACAAGAGAAAATCTCTTTTTTGTCACCCAAATCCTTCATTCTTTCTTCTCTTCTCCGCTGAAAAAAAGAGTGGAAGTATTACCAGTTTTCTCAATCTGCTTTGAGAAATATTTCAGGGGGGGGCGCTCGCAATAAAATATGTGTGAATGCGGGGGTAATTGCGGACAAATGTGGCATTGAATTAAATTTGAGACTCTTTAAACACCATTTCAATCTTATTTTCTGCTTGTTAGTCAGATCTTGTTGCTCAGGGTGGGCTGGACTGCCCAGTTTTGGTGAGTAATTGCATATAATTTCCTCCTCACCAGTGGTTTGCATCAACATCCGTCCTATTCTCTATTCTGTGGCCGTTAAAAATCAAGCACGATCAGAAATTCTCATTTTCAATGGTTATTGTTCAAGATGCCGTGAGAGGATAAAGTGGACAATTCCTATTTGCATGCCACACGGACGCACACACATACACACGAGCACGCACAACAATGGCATTGCGGACGATAGAGGGGAAAGGAAACATTAAAGGCCTCTGACACCAATTGATTACAGCGGTGTAGCATTCCCTTATCGAGTCCACTGTCCTCTAATAAGAGATGGCCAAGAAAAGAAAGACTCTTATGTAAAAACCCGATGGACCTCTCACAGAAGAGGCAGAGCAGGCTAGTTAGCATCAAGTTATCACTTAGAATCTGAGGAAGAAGCTCTATAACATTAAAATGGTATACCTGTCTCATAGAATAATGCCTTTAACGTTCAGTGATGAATTCATCTCTATTTTCTGAGTGAAAAATACTTCATGCCTAGGTCATTCACCATGCAATATTCATCTATGGAAGTTTGTCTTGGGTAGCTAAGCCTTATTTTTTTTAATCAGTTACAATGCATTAGGACAGAGCGCTTTGACGGCGAAGTCTGTTAATTCCGAAAATGATGTCGGTAGACACAGCTCGACAATTGCGTGAAAAGACTCATTAGTTGAATGTGATTACGTCTTTTCTTTTCTAGGATATCTTCGTATTAGTTGTTTCCCTGTAGTGCCTACTGAGTCGAGCGAAGGATTTGTCGAACATGGTTGTGGGTTTCAAGTTCAAACTCTAATTCGTTTAGAATCCACGTGTGTCAAACAAATCGTCCTCATTTGATTTGAGGCTCAGGGATGTGGGATGAAATTAATTGTCAAACATTATCATCCAAAATCCCCCTGTAGCAAGAGGATATTGGTATCTTCTGTACTTGACACGTTTACAGTCAAAGCCACGAGAGACCCTCTTAATCAGAGACAAGCCACTGGGCGTTACTCTATCAAAATAGACACTGGGTTTCCGGGGTATGACAAAAACACAACTCTTCTCCTAAGTGCAAGAATGCATGTTTTGGACTTATGCAACCAACAATCATAGCATTTGTCAGAGATAAACAATAACATATACAATAAACAATAACAATAAACAGTAGGACAAGGGAAAAAAAACTATCAATCGAGATTTGCTTTCTGGCGTTGTAGCAAGAATAGTCCTTTTCTTTACAGCACAATATTTAGATTTGAATCAAATGGGACGTGGAAAAGTATACTCTCTTCGGAGTGTTTTCTTTATGGGTTGCAGGTACATTTCTTAGTGCGGAAGACTTGTCCTCACACACCAGCGTGACTTGGACACACACCCACACACACCCTCAGAGCAGTGGAATAACACTGCCTCACACCCTGACATGCCACCATTTGAACCCCAGCACCTACCTGTGGGGAGAGGCCGTTGCTGACGGGGTTCATGTGGTTACTGGGTGCCGAGGGGCTCATGAAGGAGTCGGAGTAGCTGGAGAAGCCATGTCGGTTGGACGACAGGCCGTAGGCCGAGCCACCATCCCCGCCCGACAGCCCTCCCTGGTGCATGGTGGACGGTGGTAATGGCTGAGGGCGGTGAACCGTGCCACTAACGTCTGGGGTTTATACAGAAGGAGGACCAGGGAGAAATCACATTTAAGGTCATGGGTGATGATCACATACACAGCACCATAGGAATGTAATATCATCATAGCGTTACTTACTGGGTGTTTGTAACAGATCTAATCAAGTACGTGACTCAGATGTCATCTATGCGCCACGAGACTGTGTTAGCCCACTGACCTAAATCCTAGCCATTAGCTCAAGGAGCTACAGTAACATTCGCCTTCAGGTCTCAGACAAGGTTAAAATACATTAGCATTAGATCACACTAGCACTACGTGGCTAACCAACTTTGATAATGGTACCTCAACACTACATGTTAGGACCATGTGTTCGCAGGTGGTGGTAGAGATGTCTATACCTTGTGATAGTGTGGTTGTGGGGTAACCGGAATCTTGGAGCTGGTAGGTGGGTAGCGTGGGCATGCCGCTGCCTGGGAATCCGCCTGGCAACAGGTGATTGAACGCCGCCAGCTGATTGGCTCCCGCTTGCTTACGCCACCTGGCCCGTCGGTTGCTGAACCACACCTAGAGAGAAAGAGGATTTTCATGAATGAATGAGAGACTGCACGGCAGGAAGGAGGAAAATAAGAAGAGAGAAAAATAGAAAACAAAGACTTAAAAGGGAGGGAGGCAGACCAAGGCAAAGAACCTGCAATTAACAGTTTAACTGTTCATTCAAACTGGTTGACCCAGTGTTATTTTGGGGGTGATAATCGCTATCGTGTCAATCAAACACATTTAAATCTTAATTAACACCATCAGTGTGAGGGCCCCACACACCATGGGCAAAATTACTGACAAAAAACCTGCTTCAATTAACAGGGGCTTGCTGATGACTAGTTTCAGATGTGCTGGTGTTGGAATACATCAAATACATACATAATGGGACAGCTGGGTTGAAAGGCTGATTCACACCGTGTGCGTCCCAAATGAAATCCATTTTCCCTATAGGGCACTACCTTTGAACAGAAATCTATGGGCCCTGGTCAAAGTAGTGCACTACCTTTGAACAGAAATCTATGGGCCCTGGTCAAAGTAGTGCGCTACCTTTAAACAGAGATCTATAGGCCCTGGTCAAAGTAGTGCACTACCTTTAAACAGAGATCTATGGGCTCTGGTCAAAGTAGTGCACTACCTTTGAACATAGATCTGTGGACACTAAAGGGTATAGGGTACCATTTGGGACAAGGCAAAAGTAGATGAATTTGATTTGGAAATAGGAAATAGGTTTGGGCTTAAGGTTTTGCCGGCATTATACACTGAGTGTACAAAACATAAAGAACTCTCTTTCCATGACATAGACTGACCAGGTAAATCCAGGTGAAACCTATGATCCCTTATTGATGTCACTTGTTAAATCCACTTCAATCAGTGTAGATGAAAGGGAGGAGACGGGTTAAAGAAGGATTTTTAAGCCTTGAGACAATTAAGACATGGATTGTGTATGTGTGCCATTCAGAGGGTGTATGGGCAAGACAAAAGATTTAAGTGCCTTTGAATGGGGTATGGTAGTAGGGGCCAGGTGCACGGTTTGTGTCAAGAACTGCAACGCTGCTGGGTTTTTCACCCTGCACTGTTTCCCGTGTGTATCAAGAATGAGGACGTCCAGCAAACTTGACGCAACTGTGGGAAGCATTGGAGTCAACATGGGCCAGCATCCCTGTGGAACGCTTTCGAGTCCATGCCTGACGAATTTGAGGCTGTTCTGAGGGCAAAGGGAGAGGTGCAACTCAGTATTAGGAAGGTGTTCCTGATAAACAAACGTTGTATGTGTCTTTGAGCACCTAGTCAATGCTGTCTCAAACTGCGGCCATCAAGACAAAACACAGGTCAGACACTCAAGGCGAACATGAATCTTGTAATGCATCTAAAACGGGCAGTAAGGGATCTTTCCCCTCCCTGACCCACCTGTGTGTGTTTAAATAACCAGTTAAAGGCTCCAGTTTGCTACAGAAGGACAATAATCCTGCACCAACAGGAAATGTGAATTACTATGTGGATTATAATTCATTGACATTTTAATAGGGGTTGATCCATTTTTTTGTAAGGGAAAATCAAGTGGAAATTACAGACTTCAGGAGCCTTTTTAAACCTCAAACACACTACAAGTTTTAAATGTCTTGCATTGCGGGAAAGTTATCCTGCAACAGGGTGATCAAATTAAGATCCTAAATTTGTATGTATGTTTCTACATATGCAGTAGGAGACTGTTGGCCTGTGTCATTGATCTATGGCTCTTGGGGCCGATTCATCAGCACTTAATACACTGTCTGTGCAGTTAATCTCCTGTTGTCTCCCAAATGGGCCCGGCCCATTGAGAGGGCCGCTGAAAGAAGGATACAATGGAGGCTTGGCTTGAATGGGCCACAAAGAGGCCTTTTTAAACAGGCTCTCTCTCAGCCCCAGCAACGCTACCTTTCAGCTGGCTCACATGGATCAACGGAGGGATGGCGTAGGACAGGGATGTACATTTGTGCTCCACTGCTCACACACACACACACACACACACACACACACACACACACACACACACACACACGTCCATATGGCTCGGCCATAACATTACTGTGAGAGAATCTTAACTTCAGAGAAGTGTGTCAAACTCTACACTTACACACTATCCTCCCATAGACATCAATGAATGACTCATTCTCGACAAAAAGTTTCAACTTAATTTAACCCTACAGTATATGCAAAAGTGATAGGCCCAAACTGATATTCCAGGTGCTAACCCCCCCCAGCTTCAGGCTCAGCAGGACTTCAGCCTCACCCACTCCCCCAGCTATAGCTCCCTCAGCCCCCCAGCCCTCCTGTCCCTCATGTATTGTCAGCCTCCCTCTCCACTCCCATAGGCCCAGATTAAGCAGAATGGTAAATGAAAGAGCAGTGCGTGGCTATAGGCACAAATTACCCATCTTTCAACTCCACAGGACACTAATTGCCGGGTCTTAATTAAACGTGGCAAATAAAAGAGAGAAACCGTGTACAAGTACGGGCCTACACGCAGATGGATAGCCTACACACCACACCCGAACACGCACGATTAGGCACAGACACACACACACACACACACGTGCTCGCACTTACACGCTCACACGCACATGCGCACACACACAATATGAGAATAAAAGTGAGTGAAAGTACACACACACACACCACCTATACTTTCCCCCGGGCTACCCACTTTCTTCCTCTCCTCACCGACTACATTTGCAGTTTTACATTTGTGCAAATGAAAAACATGCCTTTCAAGTGTAGAATATCATTTGGAGTTCTATTTTCGAAGGGTAGACTCTAATAATTACACGAGGCAGTGTTTGCCCTAGGTGCTAAGAGTGAGAGGAGTGAGCTAAGACACTCTCAGTTCACAAACTTGGCAGCCTTTTCTCTGCTTCACTTCAGAATCACCACCAACGGTGTACAAACGATGTACCAAAGATTCATGAAAACTGAATCTCATCCATACAACTGCGTAAGATACTCTTGACAGGTTTTTACGTCCACTCCTTATGAATAAAATCATTACTGAAAGCTCATTGCATTTAACATACCAGTCACATTGTAGGTTTTATTTAGATTTTTCACTGTGTGTGTTTACAGTAAGTCTGCTCTGTGTGAGTGCGGCTGCAGGGCTCAGTGGATTTCCTAAGAGGCTTGCTCTGAGCACCACCAAGGACTTGATACTCTGCTCTGGAATCTGACTGCAATGTCACCTTGGAAGGATTCTCTCTCTCTCTCTCTCTCTCTCTCTCATACTCCCCAGCTCCTCCCCTAAATAAAGACTGTAGTAAATTACCTAGTTTAGCTCACAACAGAGCTAAAAACCATTCTGTTCTATTTTTGTGTGTGTGTGTATACCTGCCTGTGTGAGTGCGTGCCTGTGTGTGTGTGCTTTGTGTGCGTGTGTGCGTGCGTATCTTCTCCAGTTGGGGAGATATCGTCTGGGATTACTGTTGGGCTGGCTGGCGGGGGGAATGACTTGGAGACGGGCACGATGACGAGTAAAACCTGGATAACGTGATTGAATTTCACAGCCAAAAAGTCCAACATAACAGCGACTAAGAGGCATGAAAAAGCCCAACATCAATCTTTTCTCTCTCTTTTGCAGTAGCCTCTTCTCTATCTCTCAGTTTCTCTGTCGCACTCTCTCTCTTTAGCTCTCTCTCTCTGTCGCTCTCTCTCTGTCGCTCTCTCTCTCTGTAGCTCTAGGTGGCAGGGTGAG
Source organism: Oncorhynchus tshawytscha (assembly GCF_018296145.1). Lineage (NCBI taxonomy): Eukaryota > Metazoa > Chordata > Actinopteri > Salmoniformes > Salmonidae > Oncorhynchus > Oncorhynchus tshawytscha. The sequence goes on from NC_056444.1 coordinate 52,812,235, forward strand.
GGCGTCAGAGCGGAGGGGTTTTGGAGAGTAAAGGGCTGAGGTTACATGACATAGGCATCCAGAGGTCAAGCCCTGATAGAGGGCCGCGGGGCCTCTCTCTCTCTCTTTCCACTGGAGATGGAAAGACAGAGATATGCTGTTTTACTGCCCACAGATGGTCCACATGAACCAGGGCACACACATATATCCTCACACACACATGCAGACACATACACATGCAGACGTACACACACATACACAAACTCATACACGCACCCGCGCGCGCACGCACACACACACACACACACACACACGGTCACAAAAATGCTCATGTTCTTCCTATTCATGGAACTCGTCCCATTTGTGTAGGGTATTCCCATTCTAAATGTCTTGTTAGAAAAGTATAGGCCTCGATTGCGTCCACAGTTTGAAGGATTCCATACATGGGTTTAATGAGACACCACTCTACAACAGAAGGAGTGACACCAGTAACCTGGCAACGATGGTCACAGATCAGAACAAAAGACCAAGGGAGAGGATTCTCCCAGTTAGCCCCAGACTGATCAGTCTCTCTCTCTCTCTCGCTCTCTCTCTCTCTCTCTCCCTCTCCCTCTCCCTCCCTGTATCTCTCTCCCCCCTTGTTCGATCTCTCCGTCTGCTAGCCGGGTTGGCGCTATGCAAATTAAAGTAGCTGGGAGTGTGAATCGGGGAGTCGGGGAGTGGAGGGGCGGATTAGGCCGATAAGTATCAGGAGTAAAGAGAGACTGAAAGAAATTCATTTCAACTCTAATAATAAACCCCTCTGTTTGAACACCAGAGCGGGTACACTGCCACTGCTTCCAACTCCACCGTCGACACAAATCCCATTTGTTCTTTTGTGGCGCACAAAACAAATGACTTGGAGGAGCAGCTTTGACTCTGAATGGTAGCAGCAGGGCAAGTCGCACTACAAGGCTACAAGGCTTCAGGCCTACAGCTCCGTTTTCAGCCAGCTCCACTGCCGAGGTGGTCTAAGCGAGTCAAGGTATCGTGGGATCAAGGTATTATGATATACTTTGACACTGTGTATTGTTGATTTCATGTATTTATGTATGGAATTAATAAGTAATGGAGTGAAGTATGAGTTAGGCTAACACATATTACATGGAGGTGTGACGTGGAAGGATATGACAATTGTAATCATTGATATACAGTACATTCTCAATTTCCATGTCGACTGTTAACAGCCACCACTACAGCCTCACAAACCTGTCACTCCCATTGACAGAAAACATGAGTGTGGTTATGTTGTCAGCAGTGGAACATGTTTCAAGTAAGACAGGTAGCCGTGGCTCAGTCCTAAAGATCTGGTAGTTCTCATCCCTGTCGTTGGGCTAGATACATATCAGTGTCGTTCATTTGTCAAACAGAGGCTGTAAAAGTATTTGTGTGTGTGCGTGTGTGTGCGTGTGTGCGTGTGTGTGTGTGTGTGTGTGTGTGTGTGTGTGTGTGTGTGTGTGTGTGTGTGTGTGTGTGTGTGTGTGTGGTGGAGAGGGATAAGCTATGGTGAGTTGGTTTGATGTAATTAAGGATTGGTGGTGGCTTCTGAAGACAGATGGGCTGTTTCTCTCTCTCTCTCTGTGTGTGTATGTCTCTCTCTATGAGAACCACATGAAATGAGAAATCTGTTGATGCTGAAGACTCCTCCCCTCTCATAGAAGCCCCCCGCCCCATGACACACACACACACACCACAGCAGCCCTGTTTCTCACCCTCTCCCAGACATCTGGATACCATGTCAGGCAGGCAGGCAGGCAACAGCTGCACCGGCCAGGTCAACAACTAGGCCATGGTGTGCTGCACAAGCTAAGAGGCTCAGGCCACCTTTGTCTACCCTCTCCTTTGGCTCCCCGGGTACCTGACTCTAGGCCCCCTAGGCCCCTGTCTGCCCTGTCTCTGACACTGTCGAGGGCTAGTGTAAAAAACAGTTACCCCAGAAGCACCAGGTGTCTGATTCCTTCATAACAGCCCCTCTCAGTGGTGCCCTGAAAGGAGCCATTTTTTACACGCACCGAGTCATTACTGGGAGTCAATGGAGCTCAGCTTCTGGTCCCGTTAATCGTCTCCCATGAACCGCTTTACTTTGAATGAGCACTAATTCTAATTGGCACATTTGGTGTCAGAAGTGGGATCCCAATTTGTACATCCAATTAGTTTCCAAGACATACAGTAAAGTACTAACTCAGGTGGGACCTTCTTCTTCAGTCTGTTGTGGATGGAGGACTGAAAGCCCTTTGTTACCGTAGAGAACCCACCCTGGAAGGGGAGTATGCTGTTATATTTGGCAGAGATGTGTTTTCACTTGGGGTCCAGTCAGTAGCTGACTGATGCCTCTTGCATGGTCAGTTGTATATTCAAGGGTGATGGAAAAGAGTACAGAAACGTGGAAGACACTGTCCTGGGTATACCAATAATTGACTTCAGCTCAATGTGGACAAGACTTAGAAATATGACATTTGTGTCTCGCCCTCATCCATCCATCCATCCACCCAGCCTCCCATCCATCCATTAACCCACACATCCAACCATCCATCCACCCCTCCATCCATCCTCGCAATAAGACATCTGACAAAGGAACAATTTGTCAATCTTTGGAATTACTTTGTCCAGTGGCCAAACTGTAAACTACATTTGTCCACAATAACTGGTGTGAGCATTACACAAGCACACCATCTTTTTTTAATGTTATTTTCATGTCCTGGACATTTTTTTTCAGTGACCTTTTCAAAAATGTAATTTGGACTGACCTTTTCGAGCTTTTTTAAAAGCCTCCCAGAATTAGATTATAAGGAAAGTCGCCTAACGAAATTACTGCCACAATTCAGATACCTCAGGCTTTCACATGACATAATTTAGCCACATTATTGACAACAAAAAAAAGAAAAATGTCCCTTTTAGTCATGTTTTTACTTGAATCAGTCAGTGAGCTATAAATATGTATAATGGCCTAATTCCCCCGTGGGGGTTGTGCTAAGAGAATGGGACATTGAGCTGACCTACTAACATGGCTGAAAGCTAAACAGAGCCTCTGATATGGACTGCCAACAACAACCACATCACATGATCCGTGGAGGACCAATCCCACTGTCCCAATGATGTTTGCTTTTGAGACAGGAAAAATATGACACCAAATGCTGTTCAGTACGGAAGTCCAGAGAGGATCACCTCATGATAAAAGTTGTTTTTGTCGAGATCACAAGATAAGCTCCATAAATAAGAGTGGATGCATTGATGATGATAGACCAGTGACGATAGATCAGCGCATCCGTTTGCATTTTGATCAGTGATTAACCCAGGCAGAAACTGCATTCCGTCTGTCAGTTATAGATGGCTTCCAGTATTGTCTCCAAAACAATTTTAAAGACAGGTAAAAGTATGGTTACACTACTATTTTAAACGGATGGAATGTGGAACGTTCTGTGCAAGAAGAGTTAACATTGACATCTCTTGTTGCAGGCTACCAACGAAGGTTTGCCAAAGTTCACCAGGCTATCACCAGACTATAGTATTTCAATCTCTTGAATAGTTTTAACAGGGAGGTTGGGTCTGTCGATAGCAGCTGAAACACAGTCGCAAACAATAATTAACAAGTAGTGCAGAAAAATAAAACTAGTAAAAACAGCTGAAGTGGGTCACATGTTGAAGTAGCTAATTACTCCAACATTTCATGTAGGCATTTCATGTTTTGACAACTTTGACTTTTACTTCACTTACATTCCTAATGAAAATGATGTACTTTTTACTCCATACATTTTCCCTGACACCCAAATGTTCTTGTTACATTTTGAATGCTTAGCAGGACAGGAAAATGGTCCAATTCATGCAATTATCAAGAGAACATACCTGGTCATCCCTACTGCCCCTGATCTGGCAGACTCACTAAACACACGTTTCGTTTGTAAATGATGTCTGAGTGTTGGAATGTGCCCCTGGCTACCCGTAAATAAAATAAAATAATTAAAATGGTGTCGTCTGGTTTGCTTAATATAAGGAATTTGAAATGATTTATACGTTTACTTTGACTTTTGATACTGAAGTATATTTTAGCAATTACATTTACTTTTGATAATATAGTCCATTTAAAACAAAATACTTATAGACTTTTACTCAAGTAGTATTTTACTGGGTGTCAGTCATTTTCTATTAAGGTATCTTTGCTTTTCCTCCAAGTATGAGAATAAGGTACTTTTTCCACCACTGACACTGATATACTGATAGACAAGGACAGTCACACTCATTTTAAATACAACGATATTACAAACAATATAACTCATTTAACTAATAATGTATGTGTAGATTGTGTGTGTTAGAGTGTGATATAGTTTGTATGTGTGTGCGTGGGTTTGTGTGTGTCATTTCAGTCCCCATTGTGCCATGAGATGTTGTTTTATCCATTTTGTAAATGTAATTTTGCATTCTGCATGAGTAATTGGAGATTGGAGTTCCATGCAATCATAGCTCTGTATAATACTGTGCGTTACAGTGAATTCGTTTTGGACTGTGAAGAGACCTCTTGTGGCATGTCTTGTGGGTATGTATGGGATGTTATCTCAATGACATTCAATTTAGCATCAAAATAAAGGCGCAAGTTTAAGTTTGTTCCACCTGAGCGAGTCTGACCACAAGTCAGAGACCACTATGATGACACACCAAATGCGTTTGTTGGATCCATTTAGTTTTCTTCTAATGCCTCTTAAGGGGAAAGTAATCCAAAAGTAACTGAAAGTAATCAGATTAGTTACTGAGTTTGGGTAATCCAGAAGTTACATTACGAATAAACATTTTGGACAGGTAACTTGTAACTATAACATATTGCATTTAGAAAGTAACCTACCCAACACTGCTTATATCCAACTGCAGCAGTGTGCTACCATGTCCAATGGGAATGAGGTGTCTAAAAACATGCGTTGTTTACGATTGTTCGCATTGGATGGTCAGAGACAAAGACTATCTTGTCATGTCGCAGTAGACTGGAGGTCCTGAAGTGAAACACTGGCTGCAGGGAGGGGTGAGAAAAGAGTGAGGACTGGACTGACGGATAAAGAAAAGACACTCCTGGTCCATTCTTTTTCCTCTTCTTCTTCCTCTTCTTTTTTTTCTTAAAACAAGCCCTTGATTGATTCATGTTTCTGGTGGTGGACTAGGGACTCCCGAGAGAGGGTGAGAGATCCTCTCTAATATGCAGCGAATTTTACAAGGAGCGGTGGGCTTGAAAGTGGTGGGAAGAAACGATCCCAGCCAAGAGTATAAGGAGTGAGAAATCCATCAGGAATGCAACCCCAACTTGTCTCCCCCAAGCCCCCTTCTCACTCGGACCCAACAGCTGTTGCTATAACTCCACTGTATTTTCCCTTCAGTGTTACTTAGAGAAGGAAAAAGGAACGTACAGAGAACAGAGGAGGTGTCAAAACTGTACTTAAGTGCGAAGAAAGAACTGCTCTCTGGCCGGCTTGGAACAGCTGAAGTCTTACGAGACCCTTTACGTATGTCGGAATGAAAAAATTGGACGCATTTGATAAATACGAAACGGTGTGCGAAAACAATAGGCTTGAAAATATGTGGACGTGCGAGAAGAACGAGGATGGTGCCAGAAAATGCTACTGAGTTCTCTACTGAGAAGGGCATAGCTGCTGTTGTGGATAACCAACGGGATGCAGCCCCCCCCCCACACACACACAAAAAAGAAGCCTACAAAAAAATTGTCTGTGCCAAAAAAAATCCAGCAATAACACTCATCAACGACAACTGGGTGCCAAAGAAAGCCAACAAACACTATAAAAACACCATTGACTACTAAAAACCTTAAACCCTCCATAAACATTCAGCATTTAGCATGGTGCATAGGCCCACTCCACAGGCTAGTCATACAGTAATATCAGTAATAGCTTTAGTTCCAAGACATATGAAAAGCAAACGGTTTCCCAAATTGAAATTGAATGAATGTTCTATTAATTTTACAGCCCCCCCCCCAAAGCCAATTAAAGAAGGAAGGCCACAATGATGAAACATTCCCCCCCAAAATTGGCACAAGCACAGCTATTTTGCATTCCGTACCCCTGCATTACAGTAGACCTGATGACATTGTGTTGTGCTCTCAGACATCTCCCCTTATGGCTGACTCTCACACTGAAAACCATACTCACTCCCTACAGAGAGGACTAATCCTATAGGGTATCGGCATCCACGCTGTGCTCTCTCTCTCTCTCAAGTGTTGAGGAGTAGGTGCTGGCTCTGACACGCTCTTCTGCTGTTCTTGACCCATAGAATCTCAGACAAGAAAGTACCACATGTGGGACATCTGAGCTTGTGATTAGTACTAGTATAGAGGTGTGTTGAATGTGTGTGTGTGTGTGTGTGTGTGTGTGTGTGTGTGTGTGTGTGTGTGTGTGTGTGTGTGTGTGTGTGTGTGTGTGTGTGTGTGTGTGTGTGTGTGTTTGTGTGTGGATGTTTAACTATTCTTGTGGGGTCAAGAAGTCCCCACAAGAATAGTAAATAAACAAAAATTTGACCAACTGGGGACATTTTGTTAGTCCTCGCAAGTTCATATGCTAATTTTAGGGGTTTTAGGATTAAGGTTAGAATTAGTGTTAGAAATAGGTTTAGGGTTAGGAGCTAGGATTAGGGTTAAGGTTAGGTTTTTGGGTTAAGGTTAGGGTTAGAGTTAAGGTTATTGTAAGAGTACGGGTTAGGGTTAGGTTTAGAGTTAGGGGTAGGGAAAATCGGATTTTGAAAGGGACTGAATTGTATGTCCCCACAAGGTTAGCTGTACAAGACTGTGTGTGTGTGTGTGTGTGTGTGTGTGTGTGTGTGTGTGTGTGTGTGTGTGTGTGTGTGTGTGTGTGTGTGTGTGTGTGTGTGTGTGTGTGTGTGTGTGTGTGTGTGTGTGTGTGTGTGTGTGTGTGTGTGTATGCGTGCGTGCGTGCGCGTGCTTCGTGAGCAACTGGAGGAGCTGGAGAAGGCTTTTGAGAGGACACACTACCCGGACGTGTTGGTGTGCGTGCATTCATCTACAGCATGTCCTACCTGTACACGGGCCTCTGTGAGCTTGGTCCTCTGGGCCAGCTCTTCTCTGGTGTAGATGTCTGGATAGTGTGTCCTCTCAAAGGCCTTCTCCAGCTCCTCCAGCTGTTCGGCCGTGAAAGTGGTGCGACTGCGCCTCTGTTTCCTCTTCAGGGGAAGGTCCGGCTCCGACTCCACATCTGAGCCTTCGTCCATACGGCTACCTGCATCGGGGACAGAGACAGACAGTTGGTCTTCTTGCGTAATTCAGTCGACTGATGGACACCGTACCATACTGTTGAAGTGAAATGCAGTTCAGCAGTCCAAATTATTTTTTACGTTGCTTAGAACACATTTATGGCAGTACCACTCCATTGAAAATGCATTTGACTGTGTGATTTCTTTATTCGGCTGTACATTACATTCAAATTGACATTTAGGTCATTTAGCAGACAAGCTCATCCAGACCGACTTGCAATCAGTGCGTTCAGGTATGTGAAACAACCACCTATCACAATCAAGTAAAACCTTCAAAAGACAATTAAAACGTTCCTTAAATTAGCAGTTTTCTACAGTTTCAAGTTGACATTTTACTCATTCAGCAGACTCTCTTATCCAGAGCAATGTCAATGCATTCAACTTAAGTGGGTAAATCAACCACATATCACAGTCCTTCCAAGTGAAACCTTCTTTAAATGAGCCGCTATCTGCAAAACCAGGGCTAGCAGTTAAAAAGACAAGCGTGGGTTTGAGTGCAAGAACGACGTGTTGGTAACAACCATGGAGAGATGTTGTTCACCGAGGGAGGCAGTGGTTGATACACGGGGAGGATGGCTGTGTCCTCCAGTGACATGCCCTCCTATGGCTCCTCTAAAGGGAATACGACTGTATTTTCTTCACTGTGTGGTTATTTATATGAGAGCCTTTTCTGTCAACACAATCCGGCATCAGTACACAGAATGCCCTGGGGCGGGTAGCTCAGATTGGAGGGGGGCGCTAATCTCTCCAGACCACCTTGGCGATCCGTGTAGCACTATTCTTCCACCATGGCCTGGGGCGCAACGCGACAACAAACTGGCAGTGTGTAAATATTGCCAATATATTATTGTGTGGCGGGGATTGAATGAAATCAGTGCCACACAATATACAATATACCCATGCTGGTGTTTTAAAATAACCACAGTGACAGATTATCGGGTAAATACAGCCATCGGTTTTAATTACGGTTCGTGGTTGGCGTTGTGCTGGGGTAGAGCATGCAAAGGATAAACTGCGAAGATGCGACGCCATTGTTTCTAATGAAATGTGTAAATCGGGGTGCAAATAGAGCAAGTGGCTACTGGTAATGTGATGCCGTGTGCATAGAATTACATACATAATTTAATAGGATCTCTGTGGCCGTATGTATGTACACCAGGGACAGCATGAGACTTCACAGTGGTGAGGTTCCATACAGTCCCTTGTTTGTGACATATTTGTTATGAACAGGGTGTTTGAAATGAAATGTAGGCCATTTCACCAAACACATTCATTCAGGTTGGCCAGTTGGACATTGAATGTTGACACACTACTCAAGACACTGTGCTGCTATCAAACCATAATAATAATAATAATGCATTTTTTTAACTGTATCAAAAACACTCATGTTCGAAGTGGACACAGTGTACACTTGAGTACACATTGACAGTCAGGTCTGTCCGTCGCCCAGCCCTTGCGGACAGCAGAGAGGGTCCCTCTTTCTCATTTCCCTGGGTGTTTAAGGCTATATATATTTATTGACAGTGTTTGGGGGCAGTGAGTGTGCATGAGAGCTGATCCTTCTCCAAATGGCCCTCCACACCCCCGGCCGCCTGAAGAGGCTCAGCTCTCCAGACACAGGGCCCTAATCCTCCCCATTGCTTCTCCCTGCATTTAAGCCATTCCACATTAGGGATGGCTGCACAGCCGCCTCTCGCTGCTCTCATAGATATGCATGGAGCTAGGGATGGAGGAAGGAGAGGGGGGAAAGAGGAGGATAGGATAGGAGAGGAGAGGGGAGATGAGAAGCAGAGCCTGCCCGGGGAGGAGGGGAGATAGAGGAGGAGGGGTAGAGGGGAGGGGGAAAAGAGGGGCGCAGGTCCCAGGCTGCCGCATCAGTGGCCAGGCGATTATGGGGGGAGTTGACTGGTAGCAATGCTGGCTCTGCAGTGGTGGGGAGAAGGGATGGAGAGAACGAGAGAGAGGAGTGAGGGAGGGAGGGAGGGGAGAGTGGGATAGATGAGGGAGGTCAGTGTCCCTGCTTCCTCCTTGTGTCCCTCTCAGCGCTGATATGCTTTAGTACCGTGCCTCTGACCCTGTTTGCCTCCAGAGCCTACCAGAACTGGGTCTTGGTCTGGGTCTGGGCGAGGTCTGGTTGGGTTCCGGGTCTGACAGACATGCCTTCTCCCTTATGACAGACTCCTTTCTCTTTTCTCTGCTCTTTCATGGCCTCAGCAACGCAGGGCAGTGGCTGACCAGAATAATGTTTTAACATTTGATTTATTTACCCATTTAAAAACAGAACTCAACCACACATGTGGATACGTTGCATTTCAAATCATCAAGTGTAACACAATTCCTGTGCTACAGGAAAGGATGGCTATGGAGGAACTGTGACTGGCGCTCAAATCAGACCTCTCCGATAACAGGAAGTGGCAACAGTCAAATGTGAACTCAAACTGGCAGGGTGATTCTGGGCGATATTTCCATACGGATCTCGGAATGACAGCTGTGATTCTACATTTGAGTCACTGTCACTGATTCTAAACTAATTCAGAATGGTTGGGCATACGGGTGGGTGGGTATGCATGTCTTTGTTTGTGCGTGTGTATTTCTGTGTATGCATTTGTGTGTGTGTGTGTGTGTGTGTGTGTGTGTGTGTGTGTCTGTGTGTGCGCACGTGCGTGTGCGCGTGCGTGTGTGTGTGTGTGTACCATGTGAAACCTGGGAGGTTTTCGAGGGGCAGATATGATGAGAAGCGTTGAGGTACTTGAGAGGGTTAACAGGGCTGTATAGTAATAATGTGTCAGCCTGTGCCTCCTGTCTGCTCCTTTCTAGTGTTCTGATGAAAGCCCTGGGGGGACAATTGAGAAGTGCAGAACCTGGGTGTGGCATGCAACTCTTACAGCTCTAATGCCAACAGCACCAATAAACTTCAACACTGCGAGAAAAACAACGCTGGTATGCATTTAAAGGCTTCAAAATACATCGGTAATGACACTTGACACTTGTAAATATAGTAGTCTTACTCTGAATACAACTGTCATCAAGACACATAGGACGGGAGTGATGCAAGCAACTCTGGGGATTAGTCATAGGAGTCTGTGGGTGGATGCACATTCATTCTATGCATTTGTTTGTTCATGTGACTGTATTCCTATGAAGTGAAGTGAAGTGAAGTGAAGCGCCACAAGAAAAATAACCAAACCCACAAAAAATAAAGGGCTCATCAACCTGGTTTGGACTCTGGGCAGGCTCGGTGGTTTAATTAAACAAGGAATTATGGGATTAGATGGAGACTCTCATTACAGGCCACTGGAGGAGTCTCCCGGTGGATGTCTTTTTGTCTCTCCCCCATCCTCACACCCCCTACACAGCCCCAAAAGCTCACGCTTGACAATTCTCAACAGATTACATGTGGCCGCAGGACATGAGGCCGCATTAATTAAATAAATTCCTAGTGCCAATTTCTCTTCACATAAAGATTTTTTTTTTTAAGTGGCCCATAGATTTTCAAGTAAAGATCTATACATACATCGTATATCCCTTTGTTGTTGTTTTGGGGGAGGTTTTGGGGGTGTTGGTGCAAAGCGATTTGCTGTTAACTCGCCATGACAACATTTGAGGCTGGTGCAGTGGGCCAGCAGATCACTTTCCAGAGGCACCTTGGAGTGCTCGGGTGGCTGGCGGCCGCAGCCTTTCGTTCCACAGACGGCATGGAATTTATTTGTTCTCTTCTGCATGATTTAGGGGGGGTGGGGGAGGGGCGGAATGGCACAGTATCCATCCTCTCTTTGCATCACTTTGTTTACTCTCTCGCACTCCCTCTATGTCGCTCTCTCACCCTCTCTATTTCCCTCCATCTCTCTCCTTTTCTCACTCTCTCTCTCTCTTCTCCCCTCTCTCTGTGTCCCTCTCTCTCTGTGTCCCCCTCTGCCCCTCTCCCTCTCCCTCTCTCTCTGTCATCCCACATGGTTATCTGTGAGAGGATTTGGCCTGATGTCAGAGACCGATCTTCTTCATGTTTGGAATCACCTTCAGACCCCCACTTCTCTCTCTCTGTCTCTCAAATGTATCTTTCTATGTCATTGTGTGTTTGACTAAAGAGAAGCTGAGGCGACGAATCTTAACATGCAACGAAGAGGCTGGCAAGGAGTTCCACCACCGCATCTCCACGCTGTGTCTTGATCTGACGGTAACAACCTTAACGCCGCTGTACGCCCAGTATCACATGACCGTGGCGAACAACGACCGCCGAATGAAACTAAATAAAGTTTGACAGCAGCCCACTGGAACTGGAAGGTCAGCGCCTCTCTGCCGATAATGGAAAGGGAGATTATGGTAATGAAGCAGACGCTGCTGGCCGATAGAGAGGCTCAACCTGGACCTCATCTTTGTCTCCGCCAGATCCCATGATTGGCATGCTAGGTCTTATCACGCAAATAGGACCATGGCGAGGCAGACGAGCAGATCCCCCCCCCACCCCCAATACAGGGGGACAACGGGCAAATGTGCCACTGCATAAATAAAAGACATGCTGCCTTCCCCAGTGTTTTGGTTTCACTATGAAGAGCCAGTCGGTTACAGAAAGTGCCAGGGCTGAATATAATGGTGACAATTTTGCCTTTTGAATGGGATACATACAGTGCCTTCAGAAAGTATTCATACCCCTTGACTTATTCCACATTTTGTTGTATTACAGCCTGAATTCAAAATGTATTAAATTGATTTTTCCCTCACCCATCTACACACAATACCCCTTAATGAGAACATGAAAACATGTTTTTTATTTTTATTTTACAAATCTATTGAAAATGAAATACAGAAATACCTAATTTACGTAAGTATTCACACCCCTGAGTCAATACAGCGATTACAGCTGTGGCTCTTTCTGGGTAAGTCTAAGAGCGTTGCACACCTGGATTATACAATATTTGCACATTATTCTTTATCAAATTCTTCAAGCTCTGTCAACTTGGTTGCTGATCATTGCTAGACAGCCATTTTCAAGTCTTGTAATAGATGTTCATGCCGATTTAAGTGAAAACTGTAACTAGGCCACTCAGGAATATTCAATGTCGTCTTGGTAAGCAACTCCAGTGTATATTTGGGCTTGTGTCCTGCTGAAAGGGGAATTTGTCTCCCAGTGTCTATTAGAAAGCAGACTGAACCAGATTTCCCGCTGGTATTTTGCCTGTGTTTAGCTTTATTCTGTTTCTTTTTATCCGAACAAACTCCCTACAATTAGAAAAAAGGATTCCAAATGGTTTCTTTTTTTGGTTCCAGGTAGAACCCTTTTTAGTTCCAGGTAGAATTATTTTGGGTTCCGTGTAGAACCCTCTGGGAAAGGATTCTACATAGAACCCAATAGGGTTTTTACCTGGAACCAAAAAAGGGTTCTTCAAAGGGTTATCCTTTGGGAACCCTTTTAGGTTCTAGATAACACCTTTTTTTTCTAGGAGTGTAGTCCTTGCCGATGACAAGCATACCCATAACATGATGCAGCCACCACCATGCTTGAAAATATTTTTTGCCGTTTTTAGTTGCAAACAGGATGCATGTTTTGGAATATTTGTATTCGGTACAGGCTTCCTTCTTTTCACTCTGTCATTTAGGTTAGTATTGTAGAGTAACTACAATGTTGTTGATCCATTCTCAGTTTTCTCCTATCACAGCCATTAAAATATGTTACTGAGTCACCATTGCTTCATGGTGAAATCCCAAACTGATCTCATAGTTTCACTTCGGGATTTTACATAATTGGATGAACGTCAATTTTTAACCCATTAATTCCGTGTGGTTACAGGGTTCATTCTGCATGATTACAGGGTTAAAACAGAAACAACTTAACGGGTTAAGTTTAGGTATTCATTTCAAGTGGTTAAGGTCAGGGCTGTCGATTGGGGAAAGCATAATTTGCTTTTAAATTTAAAAAATAATAATGCACTGTTTCCATTTAGTATCCTCAAGTACTCTCCCTGCTTCCTAGACAATTATGAATTGCCATGGTGCAGTGGTCTAAGCAGCACTCTCTGGCACTGAGCAATGTGAGTTTGAGCCCAGAGCAGGGCCACTGTTTTTGGTGAGCGCCGAGGATGGCATATATCAACATCCTCAGGATCTTTTCAAACTTCTGAAATCAGCGTGTGTTCCTAGTGACCAGCCTGGAAATCGCTGGGCGGTTTCCTTCCTCTCCAGCAACTGAGTTCGGAAGGACGCCTGTATCTTTGTAGTGACTGGGTGTATTGATACACCATCCAGAGTGTAATTAATAACTTCACCATGCTCCAAGGCATATTCAATGTCTGCTTTTACATTTGTTTTACCCATTTACCAATAGATACCCTTCTTTAAGAGGGATTGGAAAACCTCCCTGGACTTTGTGGTTGAATCTGTGTTTGAAATGCACTGCTTGACTTAGGGACCTTACAAATAATTGTATGTGTGGGGTACAGAGAATAGGTAGTCATTAAAAAATTGTGTTAAACACTATTGTTGAACATAGAGTGAGTCCATGCAGCTTATTGCGTGACTTTGTACACATTTGTAATGATTTAGACTTGCCATAACAAAGGGGTTGAATACTTATTGACTCAAGATTTCAGCATGTCATTTTCAACATAATTCCACTTTGGCATTATGAAGTGTTATGTGTAGGCCAGTGACACACAATGTATTTTTAATCTATTTTAAATTCAGGCTGTAACACAACAAAATGTGAGGAAAAAAGTCAAGGGGTGTGAATACTTTCCGAAGGCAGTGTATAGCACATAAATATCACATTCTACTTTCGTTATACACACATGCACACACAGAAACAAATCTCATTAACACTTAGGGTTCGAAATTAAAGGCAGTTCTCCTATTGTTGAAGACATCTGGGATGATTAAATAACGATAGCTGTAATTCCATGTGAAAGTTCTTGGGAGAGTGATAAAATGTCAGGGAGGCTCTGCGTTTATCACCAAATTAGAGGCTAATTAAGTATCTGGGAGTGTGTACACCCCTCCAGGGTCCAAGGCATTCTCCAATGCCATATGTTTGCACACAAAAAAATACATTTGCAACCTTCCCTCTAATTGAGGAATCAATCTGAAACAGGAATCAAAATGAACATTAGCTAAATTCTCTCATTTGACTCTAATTAAATAAGCCTGTTCATTAGCTACATTGGAGGCTGGTGTTTCCCAGTGGGATCATATTGTTGTGATAAGAGCAATCAATTGGAGATTCTGCTGCCTGTTCGGAAGTAGTGTGAGGAGGCAGCTAGGTGCTTTGTTTCACCACAGACCGTACTGTACTGACCATCACTTCTGGTTTGTGAAGTCCAAAGGGATACAGAGCATGACTGTCTTTCTTTTAGTGTCAGTGACGCAAATGCCATTGACACATTGTCTAGAAAGATAGCGTACAGTTAGTCACCCATGTAAAGTAAATGAACTATTAAATATAATACATAGTTCTCAATAGGGCTGTCAAACGATTAAATGTTTTTTTTAATCAAGTCAATGGCATTGGTTTTCTGTGGGTAACTACGATTAATTGCAATTAAAAAAATAAAAAACACTTCAAATTTGATCCTCATGAAAGATGTTTTTATTTTAAACTAATTCCATTGGTTTGTTGGTATAATATATTTTGATTATAAAATGAAAAATCAACTGTATTCTAAGACAATAATAACGTATTCTACTGTATTCTAAGACAATAACAGCCAGGTCTGATATAAAAGTTCATGTAAAATATCATATAGCTATTAGATCTAACCTAAGCTACTTCTTATCAATGCTCAACATGAAATAGTCTCAAGCTGTTACGGTACTAGAATTGGGATCATTTGCTTTAATCGTTTGACCTGAATAAGAACTACAACCAAAACAGTAGCTTAATGGAATGGAAGTTCTGTTCTGATTAAAATCATTGTGTTGAATTTTGAGCCATTCAGCCATTCTCGTTTGGTTAGCTAGCTAGCGAACGTTAGCATAACTGCCTAGTACACTTCTGTGTAAACTCATTTTTTGCTGTTATCTAAAGAAACGCATGGGAAAGTGTTTATGGTTCGAAGTTTTCCTTCAACTTTGTTGCTCAAAGCTAAGCGCATAGTGGTTGATTTCAGCACCACAAGAGAGGCAGACAGCTCTACAGAAGCTGTTAGCCGTAGTGACCGACAGCAGTGAGCGCTTTGTGTGATGCGCTCAAAAGGGTCCATGCGGAAACTCAGACTGGAAATGCATGTTATTAAATGCCAGAGAAAAAAATTGACGGTGTGAAACATTCCAAAAGTTAACTACAATTCAAATGTTCACCTTGACAGCCCTAGTTGTAATACTACAGAACACATTTTTTACACACAGCATATCATGCCGTCATATTGTATTCCCCTACACGCCAGCTTATAATATGTTTCGATCACCCTCTAATGTCGCTGAGATCATTTTATTATCATTATTGACATTTGTGTGGGTATTATTAGCAGTGTATCATGAGCATGTTGTCTACATTATGTAGGTACCTTGTAAATAAACTTCTCTGCATTTATCACCTTAATTACTTTCATGGACTTCACATGAAGTGCGTATGTTTGTTCCCACAAGAGACGCGTCTAATGTAAAGTAAATGTAAACATTGGTGAAACATCCATGGTTTGTTGACTGTTGACTTGAGTTTGTTCGTCCCGGACGTCGGCCAAGACAGAGGGACAGTGAGCGACAGAGCTCTGGAGAGAGCAGCATGCACTCATTATGGGTCATTCTGAAAATCATATTAGTTCCAGTACATTTACAATCAAGGCCTGCTTTCAGTTTTACACAAGCATTGACCAGTTTCAGCTAACGGAATAACCCCACGCCATGCGTCACTGTCTACAAAGTTTTTCTTTGATTTGATTACTTCCTCAAGAATAACTGTGTATTGTCGCTGTATATTTCCTGAACAAGTTTATCCTTATGCGTGTGTGCATTTTGTTGCCATTGTGCAACCCTTCTCTTTGTCTGACAGTTTAAAGAGGGAGAGAGAAAAAAACACACTGTACAAACAGGCCATTATGCTGTGCTATCTCTGACATGCATCTGTTTCTCCACAGTCTCTCAGGCCTTGGGGCTAGATTTATCCAAACCTGCGCCCCCCACCTCCTCCCCCATTCCCTGCAAGAGATCTTAAGTTCACTGTACTCACTCTCACTGTCTACAGAACACCACAGTGGATTGGATGGGATGCAAGAGAGGATGGATGGGGGGATCAGGAGGATTCACTTGCTATGACATATAAGTGATCTTAATGGTCATTGCATCAAATTCAGGCATGTAATAATAATGTTAATTCTCAAAGTTCTCTCTTTTGGTTCACATTTGTCTCATTGTATGGTTGCGGTAATACTAAGAAGAAGAAGAAGAAAACAGCAAGAAGCAAGTGACCAAGGGAAGGAAAGGACAGAGGACGGTTCCATAATCTCTTGCTTCCACAAGAAACAATTAGGCCCCTATTCTTTCTTTTTAAAATGAAAATAAAAAGTAACGGAGGAGAGATGATGAGTGATGCTCGTTTAGGTGTCTTGTCATGTTCCTGAAGCGGACCCCTTAAAGAAAAAAATAGTGTCCGCCGCCTCTGTGTGAGGGACTCAGGGCCTCCCAGTCCTTTCAGGACCAATAGAGGCAGCACCTCAGGGGGCCGCTTGGCCCTGAAAAGAGAGCCTGACAACCCGCCGGAGCTCCGTGGGGCATCAATAAACGCTGACATATTGACTCTCCTTAGCCGAACAGCACACCTAAGTGCTGACTGCATATTAAACCATTAAAAGGTTGGGAAAGAGCATGGACTGCACCAAGTGGGTTGGAGGGCGGGTGGGGTAGGGTGGTGGAGGAGAGTTGCAGGAACGTAGGCCTGGTATATTGATGGGGGGGTGGGAATTTGGCGCCTGGAAGATGTTTGTGTTGCCCAATGTGTGATGCATCTCTATATGGCTCATTTAATAGCTAGTAATTTAACAACAACATGTAGGGCTTCAATAGATGTACAGTATTTGATTATAATAGTACTAGAGACTTATGGGAGTACTGTGGTTTGCAACAAATCGTATCTCTGTATCTAAACCTCACATATAACACATACTGTACAGTCATCCTGACGTGTACAGCTGTGTAACCACTCACACTTTCATTGAAGAAAAATGCCCCATTCCAACTGAATCGTTTTAATTTGCTATCGAAACTGTGAACAATGACCACCCATTTTGAAAGGAAGTGCTGAGCTAACGTTGTCAACAGAAACTGGAAAGAGTGCTCATTTGACCTGTCAGAAATAGGAAGGCTGCTTGGCGTTTGAAGAGCAGGTGTCCATTTTCAACAGATCCCCCTCTCTGTACCCGACGGTGCTCTTTCATTTCCTGATATAAAGACCTCGCTAATTGAGGTCAAAGCGAAAGTAATAAAATTATGAAAGAGCCACAAAAGGGAAGCTGGCAAACTCTGCCAATTGGCATCGGACTCTGATCCCCCAACAAACACCCTCAAATCCAAGCGGCCAAAAAATAGGCCAAACTAAACTGATGGAGAGAGTAGGACCATGAATAAAAACCACAGACACTCCAAACAGAGTAGCCTACAAAGCTGTATTCATCTAACTCATTCAATATCCAATAAATAAGCCATCATCCCACAGTGACTGCAACACAATGGCCATCATTTAGTAAAAAACACAAAAATGTATAGTTACATCAAAGCATACAGTGAATGGTGGCATAGGTTGTAAGGTTTTGTTGAATATACAGTATTTTCAAAATGTTTATATTTTTGCCAAGTAGACTAATTCAATAGTTTCTAATGAATATTCATGCATAGCTTAAAATTCACACACACACACTCCTAACACCAAATGAGTCCCCCATCCCAACACCAAACTAAGTTTTTCCATCCAAAATCCACAATATGCTGTTAACATTTCAGAGAATTCATTATATCATGGATATCATCATCACACACACACACACACACACAACACAACACTGTATAGGCTAGGACACAGCGCAGCCCGGCTCTGTCCTCTCAGTAGATGCTGTATAGAACTGGTATTGAACTCAATCTAGCCCTCACAAATATGTTTGCCTTATCAAGGCATTACGTCTTAGCAAACTAGCAGTTATTAAATGCAAAGTCTTTATCTGCTCTCTCTCCCCCAGCTGTGGCATGCATATGTCTCATTTACTGATAGAAAACGGCCTTATAAATAACAAAATGCTGACTGTCAATATAACCACAGAGTTAGATTATGACGGGGTGGAAATATAATACTCAAGACAAAGCTATATTAGAGATATACAAATGCAAGCCCTTAGTGGACAGCTCGGGGCTTAAAAAAGAAAATGCCAAAAGTTTTATAAGAGCAAAGAATAATCTTATTTTGAATAAAAGCAGATTAATAATCATAGAAAAGGGTTTTCTCCCCCTGCAAACAAAATAAGTGATTTCGACTTGTTGAGTCTATTTAAAGATTACAGTTAAAAGGTGCTTTGAAATGCAACCCATGTGTTTATGTGAGAGGGGGAGATAGCTGAGAGCTTGATCTGGTGCCTTTCTGTTGGGAGTGCATCCTTTTAAAACCAAGATGAAAAATCAACAGTGTGGCAGCTGTCCTTTTCAAGCAGATCTGATATCCACTTGGTGAAACATTGGTCAAATCAAGTCTAAAACAGGAACGAGAAACTTGTCTATCACTTAGGCGGCTCAAATTCAATCGCATGTGTAAATAAATGATGAATAAAAATGAACACATAATGACTTGTGGGAATCGTAAGAAAGAAAACTACTCCCTTTTGGCAGACACACCATGATAGAATGAATTCTCTAAAATGTCAACAGCATATTGTGGATTTTGGATGGAAAAATGTAGTTTGGTGTTAGGAGGGGGGAATCATTTGGTGTTAGGTGTGTGTGTGTGTGTGTGTGGAGGGGGGGATCAGCATGAAGGGAGAGTGCCAGTGGATGCATAAGTAAGCCCATTAGTAAAAACTGTAAGACAAGCCCCCTGTTTGAAGCTGGGGGAGAACAGCCTCACCCTCTCCCTCCCTCCCTCCCTACCACTCTCCTGCAGCTGGCCTGCCCTACTGTTGTTCACATACTGGCCACCACATTCACTATTCAAGTCGGTGGGGAAAGAATCTGAGCAAATTTCTGATTTGCAACACTCTGGGAACATGTTTATTGTCTTTGTGTGAGGGCAAAACACACATATAAATAAAGCAAGAGCAGAGATCCCGGGGTGAAGATGCTAGGGAGCAGAAAATGGGAGATTTTATGGCCATAAGTGGCGTGGGCTAATGGTGATTTTTAAACTATTGGACCATGGTGTTAACTACTAATCAGTGCTGTGACACTGGCCAAATGCCTTTGTACTTAATTATATATGTCATGCCCCCATTGTCGTGGAATTAGCCCAAAAGGATTGTTGTTCATTTTAAACATACTTCTTGGACAGAATGGAATGTAGACATTTGTCTAGATACTCACTAATCAAGCACACACAATGGCAGAGAGCAACGTTTTTATATAAATAGGTGACCATTGTGAAGTAATACTGAAATCATAAAATTGGTTGAAATGTGTTTGTCCTTCATAAAAATGGTTAACACTGTATTAGGCCATGAAATGGGAGGGACTTATCAATTGAATCCATAAAAGTGAGCCCAATAAATATTTCAAGGAAGCAATTATCTTGGGTTATAGAAAAACTCATCTCAGTTCACTGCTGCCTTGCAGACAGTTGTGGTGGAGAAAAGTGAAGATGAGGAAGAGTTAGGTGGGGTGTTAATGGGCAGAGGATGACCTGGCTGTAGCCTCAAGGCCAGGATAAGTCAGCACCACAGAGACCTGTGAACCCAGCCAACTGAAATAAGCTTTGCCACTAAATGTGTTAGCGTCAACCATTTTGTGAAGCAGTCAGGGCTCTCAGGAACGTTATTAAAAATAGTTGTTTGGATCCTAGATGCCGATCAGACGAGCAGCGCTCCAAGCCACGCTGTATTCATCGACACTGGCACGCCTGTGTCTGCTAGAAGTTCCAACTGAATTATCGCTACGTCTCCCCATAACAATATCGTCATGTTCACGTTGCTGTCCAAATCATCTCTTGTATTTATCTCAGCTCGCACATTTCCCCTCGCTTCTAGCCTAGCATTTAGTTTGGTACAACAGTAGTTAATATAAGCCACGCTGTCTGCCTGCCCGACCCCGAAAAGTGTTTCACTCTTGAAATGCGATCTCCCCTGTACCATTGAGAACAAACGTTGTCCAGACGAGACCAGGCGAAATTTCACATCAACATCATTATTATTTTATACCAATAGAAAATAAGCTCAAATAAACAAAAATGCAGCTAGTGTACTGTCATTCCTGGTGCAATGTTTGACGCAACTGAGTTACCTGAAGTTGACTAGCTAGCTAGTAAATGACAAGAACTTTGGTCAGCCTATATAGCAAAAATGTTTTTTTTTTAGTACGGGCGGCCAATCCTTTTGCAAAGCAACTATGCAAAAATAATTAACGACTAGAGCGTCTGTAGCAACATGGCCAAAATAACTAACGACCAGATGTGTGTCCGGATTATATCTTCTAGTGGAAGAATGTCATTTTATGAAAATTGTATCAAAATAAAAATTTTAATTAAGATATTTCATTCATTGTTATTTGAATATGTTGGCAACCTTTTTAAAACTGCAATAAGGCACACGGGTCAGTGCGATGTAATGAATATAGTCCCATGTAAATGGGTTGACTGTCCCACCACTTTGCCTCAGGCCAAACAATGCCATTTACCTGTGAGTATATTCATTACATAGTGCCTCTTGTGCCTTATTGCTTAAAACAATCATCTGTAAAAAAAAAAATCAACTTCACTTCAAATGAGCCACAAGCTAAATGTAATATGCCTATTGGTTAGAGTCTGTTGTGGCAATCTTTGGATATCCTAGAATACAGACAGGTGTTGGTTACCTTAGTTTCCATCGTCCTTTTATGACTGCCTAGTAAAACAAGTGATCTACTCCATAAGCAAGCAGCAGGTTTTAAGGGACAGGTTTACGGTGAAATAAAAGCTTTTAATTTGAGGCGCCTGTTTGCACTCCTATCTGATCGACCCATGCTCCTCCACTGAGATGTAGAATCACACAAAACAGCACAAGAGGGAAATATATCAACGCAAGTCCTCACAAGTATCTTCAAATAAATATTGACAATCCAGATAATATACACAGAATATTTTTTTCACAAAGTATATGGGTATTTAAAGGGGTTTGACACCATCAAAACTAAGTGCAGTATGTTTATATTACTAGAGAGCGGCACCAAACATATCAATCACATTGAGTAATACTCTAATTGTTTTTAATGCAACATTTGCCCACTCTTAAATAACTGCTTATAAAACATACTAGGAAGTACTCATCTTTTTTAAATAACCCCTTTTTGCGAGTGATTCCAAGGATTCAAAGAGAGCACTCTTGTGGTAGTGAAAAGAGAGGCCTCTTAAAAAATACAAATGATCAGTTTGAACAGAAACTGACTCAAACCCAACCACCAATATGGCTGTCCCCAGGCTTCAACACCCAACAACACAGTACTGTCAGCTCTCCACATGACTATGGCAATATCCCTTCATAAAACAAACAGACAGGGGGTTGCCCAGTAAGCCAGACTGTAGCCTAATAAAGACATTTTCAGAGTACACAAAGATAACTTCCAATTCACTGCCAAAATGTTCATAACAATAACAGCAACAGTTGACACTTACAGTAAATATAAACAACAAGTGATTGGGAAATGTGCGAGAGCAGAGTGTAACCGAGGGGGCTCTGTTTGGAAAACTAACAAAGTGTTGATATTTCTTCTCCACTTTTGTTTGCTGCGACGTCATCCTCTCTAATGGCTGTTTCAGAGGGTAATCTCGCCCTAGTCTTGTCCCTGCTCCACGTGTACCCTCTTGTGTTGTCCCCCAAGATCCAGCCCGCCTTACACGGCTTGGTTGAACAGACGCCCAATGACCACAGGCCATGGAGGCTGATTGTGTTGCTAATTGTGACACCTGCTCTGGATGGCTGCTATAGGCTGTGTCCGCAGTGCATTCAGACACCCCCCCAGGCTGCCCAGGGTCACCTCTCCCGGGTGGTGCCCACTTAGGGAGCATTGGGTCTGGGCTGGATACACTCACAAATCATAGTCCCCAATTAGGTTGTAGGCCGGGGTGGAGAGGGTTTAGAAACTTTAGTCGGTGAATTTCGTAAGAGCAGTGTTTCCTCAGGCTGTTGATTCCACAGTCACTGCTCAGCAAGGTTCTAGCTGGTAAACATAATTTAACATTTCAAGAGAAATGGTTTCTTTGCAATTATGTTCAACGACTGAACGCAAAGCGAACCAACACACTCACTGACTGATCTGGCAAGCAGGAACTACTGCTTGGACTGAGAACAAAGTTGTTTCGGCTGAAAGGAATACCATCATCGCTAAAAGCCACTTATCACCCATTCAACCTGCATGTGGACGAGAAATGCTCCGGTTCATACCGTGAAAAAGTGAGGGAGCATAAGTAAAACGTTTCTCTCTCCCTCACTCTCTTTTTCATTGCGATTAGCATATTTCTCTCAGTGTCGTGACACCTGCTGTCCAGAGTGGGCGTGCGGAACACAAGGCTTTACTTCAAACACAAGCAAAAAGATCAGCAAAAACCAACGCTTTGACTCGACCAGACCAACCAACCAACCCCCAGATTGGATCCTTCCCACTGCAGATGTACATTAATGCATGGAAATACCAATCGGCACCGCAGCAGCACCGAAGAGTAAAACCCCTCCTTTTTCAACATGGCTGTTGTCTAGCTCGATTGTGTCAGTTTGAGGGAGCCCATTCAAACGTATTCATGCATCTGCCTTTGAGGCTCAATGGAAGCTAGTTTATAAACTGTCAGCCTGTTTGCTTGAAGCCTTTGGTTTGCATTGTTTCCTTCCCCTTAATAAACTTTTGGAGGAGTTCATCAACTCGCCTGAATAGCCAATGGTGCGAGGCCAAAGACACAAAATAACAGACGGTTCTCTATCCCCATTCACTTTTTTTTTCTTTCTTTCCCTTTTTAAGTGACTGCTTGTATATCAATAGACTGAGTGGGTAGACACGCATCAGGGGGATTTCAGGCCAAACCAAAAAAGCTGGTTTAGCTACAAAGAGGCTTCTAAAAGGCAAAACACAAACAGTTGACGTTTAGCTCCTTGGTCACTGACACTAACAGAGGGAGTTATGAACTATAACACAGATACAACCTGGATAAAATCGACAATGAGTCTCTAACTTTAATGTGTGTTCTCCTGAAAGTACATTTATATCACGCAAACAGACACTAATGATTGGGCAGACAACATACACTTAACATGGCCGAGCAAGATAGATAGGGCCTACATTGCATAACCTCAATCTCTCCAGAATGGTAGCTTTGAGTGTACAGTGATGAAGTTAGGGTGTAAAAATACATAATTTGAATTAAAAGTGAATATAAATGATTTGATGGTAGTTGGTTAAATATATTCTCACATATATTATTTAGGATGGCATGTAAAATAAGTGGCACAAATTACATTCATGCAGAGACTTATATAGAACCATTAATCCACTTTCAAACCTTTCAACAGCTTCAAGGTTTATTTTAGAAGAAAATGTAGGGGCTTAATGGTTGCTTAATCTCTATATATTTAGGGTCATTTCATACCCAATTAGAATGGATTTGTGCATTTTCAACAGCGTTTGCTTTTAGGGAGTCGAATCCTAGACAAATACACTTGTAGAATGACATTCTTGTGCCTGTGTCGACAAACTAAGATGTCATTATGCCTCCATTTGCTTACAGGTCCACCTGGGCAAAAGTAACGTGGTTCCCTTGGTGTGTGAGATAACTTCAATTTGAACATTTCATATTAACATTCCTCTCTGATTCAAGCCTGTTTCTGTCCCTTTGAACTTGATCTACGTTCTTGGAAATGGGCCACAGCAAACTCACAGATATTAACTTGCACAGAGTGAGCTAGGTAGACGTACCAAAATACCATTTCCCAAAAAACTTTCATTATCAATACATAATTCATATTCTATCATATAAAGGTTTCATTTACATAATAATGATAATAATAATCAAATGTTATTTTAAAGATGTTATTGCAGGTGCAGCGAAATGCTTATTTGACAGATTTTTTAAATACTACTAATAACGTTATTATAAATGATACTACGGTTATTAAATAAATATACCGTTATTATCATTCACCAAATTATAGGCTACTGTAGGCTACTTTAAAAGGGTAGGCTATATGGGACGTTCTTAACAGCTATGCTAGGTAAACTCAGCAGTCTCGACCTTAATTAACCTTGTGCTGCAATGTTCTCATGGTATGAGGATATGGTTTGAACCTGAGCATTGAGAACTTGTTATGGTCCAGTTATTATAGGCTGAGATGAAAGGGTTTAAGATACCTCTCCTACCGTGGGCCGTTTCCCTAGGTTCCCCGGATGAATTACATGAGAGAGCGAAATGAGTTGGATTTAACTGAAGGTATCCAGACCCCAGGAGCCGCTGTCAAATCCCCACACATGCGGTGTCTAATAAACCAGTCATGCACAAAATATCAAGTTAACACAGCAGACAGGCAAACGAAAAGGAAACCACTGGTCTTTATTGCATGGTCAAAACTCATAGGCTATACTGTAGGTGGTGGTTTGGTCTGCTTTTCTTTGTAGGATACATGCCTGGTCTTAATGGTGCAACTTCAAACCGACGATAAGATGTAGATTAGTAGAATCTGGCGATGTTTGATTTAACATGTTTTACTCAAAGATACGATCCTGACATATTTTCTCAATTCTGCACCATCAAGCGTTATTCGGTGGACTATTATGAATGGCCTAGGTGTCATGTCATTTTCGATTACTTTATGTGTTTGGCGCAATATTTTACTGATTTATATTTTATTGATAAATCCCCAAAATGCCCCATGAGTAAAGTAGGCTACTTCTAATTTGACAAAACACCCTCGATAACCCTGCACAATAAGACATCTCCAAAAATCACTATGCGTCTCACCAAGGGATCAATTAACCGTCAAAACATTCGGTGACATTGTCAATCCGTTTGTTTAGCCATATTTGTATAGCTTAAGATTTTTGTGTTTTCCTTTGTCCCATTGGCTATCATTTGCAAACGGAGCTTAATGGTTGCCCAAGGCTTCTGACTGCCCTGGACCTCGTTTTGCTCATTTCTGCTTTGTGAAATGCTTCGCTTTTGTTCACTGATCAGTCTCCCATTGGGTCGCCAAACAAGATTCTTGGCATTTGTCGGCAAAATGAAAGCAGGATTAAGGAATGGCTACTGAACGCTCTATGGCAAAGAAGTGGGCTGCTATTCTCGCTTTCAAAACCGCTTCCCAGTTTAGTTGCCCCTCTTTATATATTTGTTTTCTCAAAGACGCCATTGATGCAGTTGGAAGTGATGAAGAATAAAAGGAAAATCAACAAGTAGCCCAAGCTCTATTTTTCTTACTACAATAGTGACAATATTTGTGCTTCAGTTTGGTCAAATATATTTAAATATTTTCAATCATAATGCGGTTATAATTATACATTAAATAACATGTTTATTAAATTGGACATAATACCAGACTAAGCTACATCTGAATTGAATTAAACATTCGATATCAGATATTAATATAGACTATATAAACTAATTGTCATAGTTAAAAGGCATATAGGCCTGTATATTTGATGAACGACCATGCACGACTAAACATAAGCCCATTTCCTCATCAACTGATGAGCGGTCTTCATTTGGGGTCAACAATAGTTCCTTGGCCTTCCAATTTTATGGGCAGCGTACAACAATAGACTGATGGCGAGTCGTGGTATCAAAAACACTATTTGTGACACCACATAGGAAGCCCGGAGGCCAATACTTTTATTGGTGTCAGCAGGAGTTTTCCCTTGTCGTTTGTCCGATTTGTTCCTCAGATCTTGCAGGGCCATGTCCCCCACCAAGCTCCCTAGTACATCCCTGACCCCAACCAACTAGAAATGTTTTTCAATGTAATTGTTGTCAATGACAAATGGAAATGAAATGCAACATTATACGTACATTTAAAGTAAATGTCCAGTGTTTCGATACATAATGAAATAGGACCTATAATTAATTCGAATATGAGCAAAATAATTTTCCTTAAAATAAATGGTAATTAATTATGTTAAAAAGCAGCTTTGCTGTGTTGAAATGGTGTGGGCGTACCCCAACAATAGAATGGTGTGGATGTATATTGGTCATTAAAAAATATGAACGCCAGTAGACCACTGATTGGCCAGCTCAGCCAATGAGGCAGGATGACATCATTCTCCATGAGGAAATAGCAAGCATTTTTTTAAATGGTCTGTTTGAGATACAAGTTTGAGATGGGGTTTTTGAAGTGTTTCATTTCCAATTTATGCTTTGACCACAAATACGAGTATAAGACAAGTCAACAACATTATTTGGGTATGAGTTAACAGAATATGAACTTTTAAAAGTGAGATTTTCACTGGACAGTTAAGCCTACTTTAAAGTAAAATGAATAACTCCGTGAAAGTTCTACACCTTGAGATTTGGTGAATGTTTGGGTAGGGGGGAGTTAATTCCTTTAAAGTTATTGAGCAGGAAAGGATTATGTACTTGCCTTTATATGAGGAGAAAAAAAATCCCCATGTAGTCTACAGAAGACCTTGGAATTTTCCTAAGTCGCCCAAAAGGGGAGATTGTCCCTTTAAATAACCCACCAGAGATTCGAGAAGTATTCGCTGCTGGTAGCATGTGCACTCGCATAGGCCCTGTCCCACATGGCAAAAGTGCTTTAATTAATAGACAGGCAGGCTTGAAAGCAGCACTGGCAGTCTGTAATATGATGAACTCCCATTGTGGTGGTGTCACCACAAATGTTTCTGATAAGCAAAAGCACCCAAGGATCAAAGACTATAAGCCTCTCAATTTCCTCTAGCCGCTTCTACTTTTCCTCACCTACTTTTTCCTCCTCTCTTCTCTTAAAATGTCTGAAACACACAACACGAAATCCCCTTCATGAAAACCCCAGGGTCTGCCTCAGGTTAGCGGGTCACCCAGAGCATTGGGGTATAATTGCACATTAATATTCGACGTGATGAAGAGGCTTACGCTAAGATCGTTCTTTCTCTAGATGTCTTATGTCTTATGAATTGACAGGACAAAATGTGTCATCAATGTAAGATTTCCCCCTGTCCATTTTGAAAATGCGTTCAATCAGCTGCTGTGATGTTGATGTAGACTATAGCCTAAGTCATGGAAGGGAAAAATATACGTCGCCATCATAATATCATTTTCCTAATCTAATGAGTGTATACTAATTTACCGCAGTACCCCCCATGGTGTTTCTTGCTTAATAACGACCATCTAAATACATTCTAAGGAATGCTTTTGGGGGAATGTGAAGGTGTTGGGCTGCCTGTAAGATGCACAAAAGCATGTAAACCATGACCCCTTATTCAATGAACGTATATAAATATTGTTTGATGTCAGGGAAGCAGGCTTAACAAAACTGATTTAAATAAATTACAGAAGAATTATGTTGCCTCTTAAATCTCGTTTGGGGAATGAGTGATTTTGACATCTCCCCATGTTTATTTTTAGTAAGGTCCTACATGGCCTTAAAAAGCACTAGGCCCTAGTTCACCGGATGAATGGGGTATCTTATTATTCCTAGCATTAAAGAGATGCAACATGCTTAACAAAGACTTTTAAATAGTAAATTATGGTCATTTGTTGCTGGTTTGGCTAATTTGATTTGTTCCACGAATTATGTCACTTGGTTTATCGGGATTCCGTGTAATAGAGTTCCGTCTGGTCGACGGGTTTATAGCCTACCCATGCACATTTGTTAAACCTCTAAAAAACACTATATTTCTGGCCACAACAGTGGAATTAAATGGCATATAATTATTATTTCGGTCTTGAAACGTTGTAAGGGAGAATCGCCATCAACATGAACTGCATTCGTCACGGATAGGCCTACCCAATCGAAAGGTTTAAAGTAGAAGTGTACATAATATCTTAATATCAGCATACTATTAGAATGAAATAACAGTTATAGGAATATATATATAAACCCAGCATACATTATTATTATCATTATCATTATTATTAGCATTATTATGTCTATTGGGCTATCATTATCATTTGTGATTATTATGACAACTGATGCAACCCCCTCCGCTATTAAAATATTCCACGCAGCCTGTTGTTTTTTGCTTTTTATAGGCTATGTTTCTTAAAAATCTCGCCATGTAAATTCCAATGAAATTTGGAGAGGCAGCGAGGGGGAAAAGGGAGGTTAATCCGAGTTGAATACATTGATGCTCAGCACAGGACCAAGCCTGTGATGATTGTGTTATCTCTACCCAACATTTGGGTCTCCCTCAATTTCAGCCCAGCCAAATAGCTGCGAGAAAGTGCAGATGGAGTCACTCTCGATGCCTTAGGACATTTTTTTTATTATTAATAGCTAAATAACTTCCCCCATACTTTCACTAAATCTCTCTCACCATTCTAGATGGATTTGTTTGAAGTGGTCTTTCGACACATCCAGGCATCCTTTTTCTTTCAATGAAGCTTAGGCTATTTCGGACTCCTAAATATAATTTTCGATTTTCTACAACTGTCTCGGAGAAAAAGCAGCACGCATGCCAGATCATGCTCCGGAATATGTAATATGGCAGCCTCTTGTTTTTATTCAGTATTGCATGACTCCTCAATGTGGCTCAATAGCTCCTCTTATTTCTATAACCATTTAAATAAGTAGACCATTTATATCATGGTTTTATGGGTACTTTCGGTCGCTCTTTGAGTTCTCGGTATAGCCTATCTATCATTTCCAAACGCGTTTTCTAGGTTATATGTCTCCTTTTAAGACGTGTATTTTAACGTCGTTTGAAATTGAATTACAGAGAACGGCCGTGTCTGGGGCCTGGGGATGAGTGACATCTTGCTATCTCCTTGTGGCCTCTATCATTTCCTCTGATCCCACTCACAACAGTCACAAATCCCGCCTGGCCCCTGTTTGATTAGATTGAGAACCTCAGGTAATCCGACCGTTTGTTCAAGTGTCCATTTGTCCCTTCTATCACGCATGAGGGCTGAAGATGGTGCGTGTTGGTTTAATCAAAACCAATTGTTCTTTATGAATTGACCGATACACTCCTTTCAGCCACCATTTAGGTGTGCATTTTCTCAGCACCAATGCAACATTTGAAATTAGGTCACTCATCGACCATAGACCATATAGCTATGCCAATGGGATGATCAATGCAGATATCCTGATAACGGTTGAATGCAATCTTTTAAACATTGATATGATCACGTAATAAATTCTTGATCTCGATCATAATGACCTACTATCTATTTGTAAACATATATTGAGACTATTACCTTATAATTAGTCTACTCTAGTGTAACAAAACATCATATCATAAGTCTTTACATCTCAACATAAGCTCTTTGGAAGGGGCAACGTATGCCACTATCAGCAGTCCCCTTCTAAACTTGGCAAACATGTCACTCACGCGGTGTTTAAATACGTTCTAATGCAATCTGTCAATATCAGCATGGATGGAAAACATTTGGCCTACTATTTTACGGAGCATAGCTGCAGTATTCTCTTCCCCAAAAGCCAAAGCCTTCGCAGTCAACTTAAAATCCGAATGGACAGCAGCGGTTATTTTTGAAAGCTCAGACTTCAAACACGATGCCCCCTTGTTTGGTGAAACCACCCCCGCTGTATTCTAATAAGCCTATGCATCTAGCAATTTGCTTGCAATATGAACTGTACAATTCACTTCAAATTGACATTTCCATCACCAGATTCGAGTTTGGCATGTTGAGAGTTATATGCTTCAATGCAATCCCAAAATAAAAATGAAATAAAACAAAATAAATATATGAATACAATCTCGACAACTATAGCCTATAAAAGAAACCTAAAATCTCATGAATTTGTGCCTGCGGCTAGCTGCAGAGTGGGCCGTTTAGAGATGAAAGTGAAAAGAAATAAAAGGCTCAATTTAATCTGCTCTAAAACCCTTCAACATAACGTTTGTGCTTGAAACTCCAAGAGTGAGGGCTGATAGGGGATAAATACATTTCTTACCATGCCTGCGAGCTATTACACCCCTCTCCAACACAGACGCCTATTCAACAGACACCGGTTTCATTACGAGCTGTAATAAGTCTTAACATTATTAAATGCCAGCCGGATGATAGAATGAAACAAGCGCAGAGATGAGTCTTTTTAAGAATAAAAAAAAAATGGGACAGTTGGTAGCCTGGTTTCAACATGTCACCATCAAAAGCCAAACGTGGGCAAAACATTTACAGAGGGTTTGCGAGACCATTTCATGTCCAAAAGAACGCAGGATATACAGTGGGGCCTTTGGGTTCATGTACATTATAGGCCATATATCCATAGCCTATATAGCCCAATCTTAGTTACTTTCACACGGTGTATGCATGGGCTAGGCTACTGACAAATAGGCCGATGACAACGTGGTTTGAAGCCAATCAGGTTAGATTTCTAACGAAGAATTGTGGTTTAATCAAAAGCGCTACAGCCTCGGCTGGCCCCTGAATCGGCTCAATTGTTGGCGGGACAATTGTTGGCAGTGGAACCCGTTTCAACACGGCTGTCGAGCTATCATGGAGAGGCGTTCTGTCTACAATACGACATGATCATACAGCGACACGTAAAATAAACAGTAGTCCATAATGAACTGGTGTCATGTCCCATAGGTCAGTTATGTACAGATCTACTAACAAGGTGCAGGCAACTTCATGCTCGAGATAAACCAACAACACAGGCCATTTCATGACACGAGCCCATAGACAACAAACTATAAACATCTATCAATGAATCGGTTTGTGAAATAGATTAAGAGTATGTTATAGGCTAGTCTACATTCACTTACAGACCCATTCACCCCACCCCCTTCATTGAGAAAACATCAGTAAAGGTTCAGTTAGAACAGAAAATAGCTCGATTCTAAAAAGCATATGCATTTCCAAACAACAATCGAAACGCATGTTGCACCCTCCACTGCTTAATCTATTCCAACAGACGATTTTATAATATTACAAAACTATATACCAGCAGGGTGGATTGAATAATTCATTCGCCTTTCGTTCTCCTCTTGGCCTTTTGTCCAAAGTTTTCTCCCCCTTTCTATGCGGGTTTTTAAGTGTGAAAAAAACGTCCCACTCCTCCTTTCACTACCCTGCTTTTGAGGGGTTTGCCTTTGTACCTCAGAATCCTTGCCTTCAATGGAGTGGAAGTCTTGAGAACTGAAGTTCATCTTCAAGTTTAGAGAGGCTGTCGCTTTAGAGAAAGGCTTTTTGTGCGACCGTTTAAACAACAGATAGGCTACAAAATGGTTGATCATTTCATTTGGAAATCCCTGTCTTTTTTTCAGACACAGGATCTAATGTATTTTGACTAGATAATACCGAGGTCCCATCAAAAAAACGCCAGGACAAAAGACAACCCCGTTTCTTTGTAGCCTAAACATTCCACATAATAAAATATATGTTTAAAACTGCCCCAAAAAATGACAACTAAAAAAGTGTAACAAATAATAATAAGCCATTTTCAAATAGACCTAGACCTAATAAAAAAAACGAATTAGGCTACAATTGCGGCACGTTTATCGTTTTAGCAAATGACTAGCTTCCGGTTTATTTTAGCTTACATATTAGTTAGCCTATAGGACTATGATAATACTCAGCTATGAAGCAGTATACACGCGCTACCTAAATAGGCTAATGTCCAGGATCAAGAATCGCTGCAACCTGCTGGTCGTAATTGATATTGATTGTTACATCGGTCATCTGTCAGTTGTCGTTTCAAGGGACCATTTACCAGCACCAAAGGAGTCTGTTGTGCAAATGAATGCAGTCACAAATACCCTCCGTCAAGGCTCATATAAATAATTAAGCAGGTCTAGTTACGCTTGTATTGGCAAACAGCTTAACATCACGAAAAAAAATCACAAATGTGTGCAAAAGAGCAATTAGGTCCGTTTTAAATTAAGGAAGTGCATTCCGTGAACAAAACAAACAAAGCTGAACAAAAATATTGCAACATATTGAGCGCACAGGATGTTGTGCATAGGCCTGTAAGAGGTTGTTTTAAAACCCGATCCAATTGAATTAGCCTACCTTTATCGCCAAGGATGCCATCGATGCTGTGTTTAGTTTTCTTCTCTCCGTCTTCATCTTTTTTATCACAATCTTCTTCATCATCTTTCTTCCCAAATCGAGCTCTCAGAACACGACTAATGGAACTCACTACAAGAATAAAAACAAAACAAGGTAGGCCTAGAGTAATTGCATAGTCATTACACACAGGCTAAAACAAATGTAGACACATCGAAATAATAACCGAATGCAATTAAGTTCAGGTGACACTATAGGCCTGTTTTTGGCCGACATAAAACTATGCTGGTAGTTCTAAATACGTCATCAACCTAATGTTTGTAATGGTTTCATATCGACCACTATTATGGAGAACTAGTATAACAAAATATATATGAGCAAACATCACTTCTGTAGTAAAAAGGGTTGCTTACCAGATGAGGCCTCACCTGAAGGAACTGTGCTTCTGTCACACACCCCGTCCTTCAGCAGCTTGTCTCGGATCTCCCAGCTGAACATGCCGGGATTCTCGCGCTTGTACTCCTCAATCCGTTTCTCCACATCGGGCGTTGCTACCTGCTTTTGGGTTTAATTTACGCAGAACGATAGTAGAACAGAGAGAAAGAAAGAGAGCGAGAAAGAAAATGAGAAGCAGAAACAATGCAGAAAATAGAATGATAAACAAGAAAAATACAAAAAGAGGAAAGGAGAGGAGAAAGAGCACAAGAAAAATAACTTCAGTACAGGTTGAATGTACTGTAAAAATAACATCTGAATGGACTAATTCCGTTTTTTAAAATATATATTAGTAAACTTCAAAGTCTCAAGGCACCGGAAATATAGGCTACGAAATTGCTCGTTTTTGTCCATTTCGATGGCAGGTTAATAAATATGTAAGCAACAAACATGGAATGGAGTACACTATCCACAATAAATACCTTGGATGTCCAGTTACTGTTTAAATATTTGGTGGTCCATAACGGTAAACAGTCATGATAATAAGAATAATAATTATACGAATAATTATAAGAATAGGCTAATATTAATAGTATTATTAATAATAATATTATTACATGTATTTTGATATTTGTAGGATATTAGCGTGTAATAATAATGGTTGTTGTTGTTTTGTGAGGTAGAACTTTCTCAAACTCACTCTGGGTTTGCTTCCTCCTATTGCCCCTGGTCGGATTGATCCTGTTTCTTGATACCGACAAAGAATTTTGGACACGCAACCATGGGAAACTCGTAGCTGTCGAGAGATCACGCAGGGACGGATACCGTGGTGGGCCATCTCCACTATCTTGTGTCGGATATGATTTGGCAGTGGTCTTCCGTTGATGAACACTCCACCGAGTTGGTTTACCCGACCTTGACCCAGGGGAGTTGACACTGTGCAGAAGAAAGAAGGCCTACTGTGAAAACATTTCGTGTACACACCAAATGCAACATTGGCATTAACACCTTATTCGGAATGCATATTGTTTTACAGTGCAAATGATGACTGCTTGATCTTTAGGCCTATAGGCTACATGTTTGAATATTTAGCATATTTTTGTAGCGTTCGAAGATTTTTTGATAGGCCAATATGCATATGTGGATGCCTAATGCAATTGTTATTAGGCTATACGACCTAGTGGAAGTCTATTCCACAATGTAGGCTAGGCCTATATTTGTGTAGTCTATATATACAAATAAATGAATGTAGCCTATAGGCTTTCCTATTCAGAAATGAAATGTGGCCATAAAAACATTAACATAAAGGCCTAAACCCACTGTTACTACATTCAAAGTAATTGGACACATTTCCAATAATGCTTGAAGTGAATGAATCCGTAGCTTACTGAAATTGAAACTGACAAAAATAGACATTTTAGAACAGAATCGACAAGTTATTTTGGGGAAAAATATTTGATTTGAAGGCAGAATTTGTCATTAGCCAGATGACACTTGAGTGTTCCATCCGTCATTGAAGAGGCTGTGAAGTGTGTGGCTTTGTCCGGATTCATTATTCACCGCCATGCCGTACAAATATTGATGTAATCCTTTGATTCGTCGTTTTGATGTGTATTTTACTTTTATTTCCAGCACCAGGACACTTCAACAAATCCCGGATCTAAGATAACTTGCAAGCTTCGTGTTCTCGGAGATTTTATTGGAGCTACTTGAGCACGAACCTTGTCTGGGAGACGCTCCCACGGAAGATTAATCAATGCAAATAAATTGTGCCTGTACATTTTATTCACACGTTTGTCTATTTACATAAACAGTCACATAATCGAGTACCCAGACATTGTGAAATCCTAATATAAGTTTGACTTTCGTAAAACCTATTGTAGTCTACAGAGGGGGCAAACGTGTATAAAATAATGAATAGACTAACTTGTCCTTTCAATTTGTATAACTATAGCCAACATTTTGCCGTTTCAAATGTGATTGAGGATAAAGGCCCAAATCAAATGCACATTTTGTTGATAAACAACGTGCTTTAAATTAGTAATAAATGTTTCTTGGAATGATACAGTAATTTCGACAATGATGGATGTTTGTAAATTGCATGCATCACCTACCTTCCAAAGGGAAGCCAGTGCGCGGATAGTTTTGTCCAGGCGCTGGTCGCATCATTCGCGGTACTGTTCCTGGCAAAGACGACTGCATTCTACAGCTAAAAGTAGCAGGAAAAACAAGGCCAATATTTCATCGGCTAAACTAAGTCGAGACTTGTTTGTGGTAATTGTTTTGACGATGGAAAAAACAAGTGCAGTCCACTCAACAAAAAAAAAAAATGAAAAAAGACAAATAGGCCTATACTCATCCAAACGGACGAATCTCTGAAAACGAAAGACCCCAAAACCGTAAAACACACTTACTTCTGATGTAGCACGGTGGGGAGCATGAGCGAAACAGGACTGCTGAGAAAAAGGTACACTGTGTGTGTACAGAGAGAGGGAGGAGGGTGTCCCTTAACTCTCAAGTGCGCAAAGGTTGCTTAATTCTTTGCAGCGTTTTCCTAAAAGCTCTGGTAGTTTTTGATGACAAAGTCTGCATGGAGGTTGGGTGTTTAAGTGATAACTTTGGCGCACGGCGTAGGGGGTTGTCGCGCGCGCGGATAGGCTCTTGGTCTGAGCTTTCTTTTATTCATGAGGGGAAGCGGAGTACAGCCAAGTTTTCTCCACCAATCACAAAAAAACGGCATGCGACGTAAAACACATTTTGCGCCTTCCCATTCATTGCATGCCGCATCAAAACCATCCCAACCTTTTAGATGAAACTGCCACTGGGCCCTGGAGATTCTTCTTCAGTGAAAGTTAAAAACAGTGTGTTTTGGACGTAGAAGTAAACTCAATTCAGGATTTAAGTATGTAGTTTGTTGTTTCATTGACGCATATGAAATATAGGCTTTTAGTTGCATATGGCTTAAAGACGCGGGCTATGTGTACAGTCATCTCTAATCTAATCGTATGATAATATAGACAGGAAACGCGATTTGTTCTAAACAACTAGAATACATGACTGACTCATTCATTACAGAAGGTTTCCAGTTTACTCTGGACACACCAAGTCGAAGATGTCCCCTTTTGGAAAGTAATACATTGTTATAATAGACCTACATTAATTGCATTTGCTTGATGAACAAGTTTGGACCAATAACATCAATGATGCTTTTAAATGGCAATTATGCAATAGATTATACGGTCTTTGGTGCCATTTGGATGTGACAGGGAACACATTCTTACCACGAATAACAATACCTCATAATAAACTAATTTGGTTAGAGATACAAGTGACAAAGTAAACTTCCTTATAGGTTATCAAATACTAAACCGTATATGTTTTATTTGCATAATTGGAATACACATGTTGTTGTTAATAATAATTTAAAAAGGTCTCCATTCCGAGTTGTTGTTCTACTAAAAGATCTAGGGACTATTGACATATACACTGAGTATACCAAACATTAGGAACACTTTCCTGATATTGAGTTGCCCCCCTCCCCTTTCCCCCCTCTGAACAGCATCAATTCGTCAGGGTAAGGACTCAACAAGGTGTCGAAAGCGTTCCACTGGGATGCTGGCCCATGTTGACTCCAATGCTTGCCACAGTTGGGTGGTGGAACATTCTTGATACACACGGGAAACTGTTGAGTGTGAAAAACCAAGCAGCGTTGCAGTTCTTGACACAAACCGCCTGGTACCTACTACCATACCCCATTCAAAGGCACTTACATTTTTTGTCTTGCCCATTAACCCTCTGAATGGCACGCATGCCCAATCCAAAAGGGGACATCTTCGACTTGGTGTGTCCAGAGAAAACTGGAAACCTTCTGTAATGAATGAGTCAGTCATAGTTGTATAGAACAAAACGCGTTTCCTGTCAATATTATCATGCGATTCGAGATGACTGTACACATAGCCAGCGTCTTTAAGCCATATGCAACTAAAAGCCTATATTTCATATGAAACTCCATTGTATATAGACTTATTTTTCTACTGTATTATTGACTGTATGTTTGTTTTACTCCATGTGTAACTCTGTGTTGTTATATGTGTCGAACTGCTTTGCTTTATCGTGGCCAGGTCGCAGTTGTAAATGAGAACTTGTTCTCAACTTGCCTACCTGGTTAAATAAAGGTGAAATAAAATTTAAAAATGTAAAATGTCTCAGTTGTCTCAAGGCTTAAAGATCCTTCTTTAACCTGTCTCCTCCCCTCCATCTACACGGATTGAAGTGGATTTAAAAAATGACATCAATAAGGGATCATAGCTTTCACCTGTACTCACCTGGTCAGTCTATGTCATGGAAAGAGCAGGTGTTCTTGATGTTCTGTATACTCAGTGAATGAGTATACTGGCGTTGAGTTGGAGATAGGACAGGCTACATTTAGCCTATTTGTACTTTAATGCTTAGGACACAAGCATAGTCTATACGCCAATAGCTTGCCCTATTCTGTAAGTTTGACCTCAATCAATAAATAGTCTACTCATAAATAGACCTAGTTGACGGCTTATGCAATAATGAACATACAAGAAAATATAGGTAACTGACAAAATAAAGGAAACACCAACATAAAGTGTCTTAATAGGACGTTGGGCCAATACCAGCCGCCAGAACAGCTTTAATGAGCCTTGGCATAGATTCTACAAGTGTCTGGAAATGTAGTGGAAGGAATCGACACCATTCTTCCACAAGATATTCCATAATGTGGTGTTTTGTTGATGATGGTGGAAAACACTTTCAGGCACAGCTCCAGAATCTCCCATAAGTGTTCAGCTGGGTTAAGATCTGGTCACACACACACCCTTTAAACCCCTTATGCTCTTTTGAGACCACTCTTTCACTGAGATACCTTGCCATGGTAGCCAAAATCCTGGGCCACAGGGCAGTTTTATACATGACCCTAAGCATGTTGGGAACCACACCTGTGTGGAAGCGTCTACTTTGAATGGATTTATACTTTGTATCCCTCATTTACTCAAGAGTTTCCTTTATTTTGGCAGTTACCTGATTGAGCAGTCCTGAAGTGGGTAGTAGTCAGTGGCGGATTTAGGTACAGGCGAAATGGGCAGCCGCCCAGGGCGGCATCTTGCCGGAGTCTATCAAATAGCACACCTCTAACTTTGTACAGTACTAATGTAATTAGTCAAATCAGTCACACTACAAAATGCTACAAAATAAACCACAATTCATTCATAATACTGTGAATATATAGTTTCACAGACATATTGTTGCATTTTTGTCTGGTTGTGCAAAATCCTTAAGAAAAACATAAAACCAGTCTGCACACCGCCAAGGTGAATTGGTTTAGTCTTGACTCTTGGTTGACAGTTTTGTGGGTTTGGTTAATGAGTTGATGCTCAAGTGCCAAATCAACACAGATGTGTTTCTATTTGTCTTTGTTACTTCTTTTTGATATTTATTTTTGTATATATTTTTATATTTATATAGTTTTAAGTGTTATGATTATTTATTTGTGTTGTTCTAAATGTCTGAATAAAAATTACAGTTAGTGCAGAATGGTTCTGTTTTTTTTGGGGGGCTGAAATGGGGGTTCGCCCAGTGAGCCATACAAGCTAGAACCGCCACTGGTAGTGGGCATTTAGTTAGGCCTGTTTGTTATGTTTTTATCATAGCCTATACCTTGCTTTATCATAGCCTATACCTTGCCCAGCGAAAATGTTAATTAGGCCTAGTCGAAATCGTCTTCTTAGGTCTAGCATACCAAACTTGTTGATCCTTCCTCATGATTTCGCGTGGCAGGGTTGAGGGAGCAGAGGTAACTGCGCGCCGCTTGACATGCAGTGTTTGGCGCGGAAGTAGGGTTTTATGGCACCAGCACACCTGTTGCCCATCACACTTTGAATAGGATCATCCTGGACATATACTATCTTCACCGATGCATAGAATTTTATCCATATGCCTACATTTATGATTTTGCAGGATTTAAATATCCATAATCTTTGAAACACTGAGAGTTGTTAATAATAACACATGGACATTCTTAATTGGTGGGCCTTTTTGCAAGTAATCCAATTCAAGTAATTACGAACGGGTTGAAAAACTGACGTGCACTCTTGGTATCTAAATAATTGATGTCAGTTACTTGTTATGTGTTTAAGCGCCATGTCACGTGGCAACCACTAGAGGGAGACTATGTTCCAAAACATGGAGGTACAGCAAATGGAATTAATTTAAATTAAACCAAGCAATACTACATAATGTTTGAAACAGTAAATACGTCTGTCTGTCTGT
This sequence comes from Oncorhynchus tshawytscha, assembly GCF_018296145.1. Classification (NCBI taxonomy): domain Eukaryota; kingdom Metazoa; phylum Chordata; class Actinopteri; order Salmoniformes; family Salmonidae; genus Oncorhynchus; species Oncorhynchus tshawytscha. Next base: position 52,851,488 of record NC_056444.1, read on the forward strand.
CTGTCTGTCTGTCTGTCTGTCTGTCTGTCTGTCTGTCTGTCTGTCTGTCTGTCTGTCTGTCTGTCTCTGTCTCTCTCTCTCTCTCTCTCTCTCTCTCTCTCTCTCTCTCTCTCTCTCTCTCTCTCTCTGTACACCTACCCCCAAAGCGTGTTAGACTGGATGTCAACCCAGCGTGTCATGCTCACATCTGCACAATATTATTTGAATGTGTTAGCGCTTCCTGCAGAGAATTGTTTGATCAGGCCTCTGAAAGAGTGAGTGTAGAATATCATGTAAAAGGAAGTGGTGGCTGTATTCCTATAGATTTCAAGCTTAGAATTTAAGAGAGAGATAACATTTTTATAATGCTACCCATAATGTTTCCCTAATGTTTGAGTATCCAGTTTTCCCTTATGGGAACATTCTTTTTATGTTACCAAAAACCTTCCGAGGAACGTTTTTGCATTAGAGTGAGGAGAACATTCCCTTAATGTCAAACAGAACATACACAGAATGTGGATACCATGTTCTCAAAATATACAATATTAATGATCTGCTACACTTGTGCTATCTAGAACTTAAAAGGGTTCTTTGGCTGTCACCATAATTCTAAGAGAACCCTTTGCAGAACCGTCTTTGGTTTCAGGTAGAACCCTTTCAGTACCCCCAACCCTGCCTTTCCACAGAGGGTTCTACATGGAACCCAAAAGGGTTCTACCTGGAACCAAAAAGGGTTCTACCTGGAACCAAAAGGCTATCCTATGAGGACAGGCGAAGAACCCATTTGGATCCTTTTTTTCTAAGCGTGTAGACACGTTACATGGGACATTGCAAGGTCATTGAAGTATCCAGTTTTCTGTGGGTTAGGAGAATATTCCATCAACATCCCACCAAACATACACAGAACATGGTTCCCATGTTCTCAGAACATAAGATATTAATGTTCTACAGACGTTTCATGGGAACATTGAAAGAACATTTTTGTGTATCGGTTGTTAGGACATCGCCTGATGGAACCCAAAAAATGGTTAAATTACAAATCACATCTTGTTACTGTTGCTAAGCCAGTCATGACCCTGATTGGTGGATCACTGATCCATTCATAGCTCTTTGTCTGTTGGCAAGGTTAGGGATACGCACACAGTGCATTGAACATACAGTGTATTAAACATACATATTTTGACATGTTTATTTATACAGTAATTATAATTCAACAGTCCTCACCTGGGAAGTGAACTCACAACCTCTCGGGTCATAGTACACCAATCTTTCTGCTACACCACCATATTCGTGTCATGTAGAGGTTAATCTGACCATTTATCAGAATAAGGTAAGTCCCAGCTGCAGACTGTATCGAAGTAACAATGTTTATTACAGCAACAGAGGCAAATGTGCAGGACGGCAGGCAGGCTCAGGGTCTGGTCAGGCAGAGGATGGAAATCTAGATAGGGGCAAAGGTACAGGACGGCAGACATGGTCAGGGGCAGGCAGAGTGGTCAGGCGCAGGCAGAGTGGTCAGGCAGGCGGGTTCAGGGTCAGGACATGGAAGGGTCAAACATCAGGAGGGCGAGAAAAAGAGAGGCTGGGAAAAGACAGGCGCTGACAGGACAAACACTGGTAAGCTTGACAAACAAGACAAACTGGCAACAGACAAACAGATAACACAGGTATAAATACACAGGGGATGATGGGGAAGATGGGCAACACCTGGAGGAGGGTGGAGACAATCACAAAGACAGGTGAAACAGATCAGGGCCTGACACTATTCTCATCATTGATTTGATTTACTTATTTCAGCTATTTAAGGGCTTTCAGTATAGTTGTCTAGTGTTGGTGGGGCATGTTAGTTTTTCGTGAGTAAACTTTTAACAGAGTTGAGATTAACTTGAAAGTGACTTCACCCTATTGTTTACTTCCTTACACCAATCAATTTGTTTCAGATCTACACAAGTGTCTAGGGATAAGGGAGTAGGGTTTCTTCTGGACAGGACAGGGCCTAACTATACTGACGCAATAAGCACATGTCTTAGGGGCAATCCTTATTGGAACAGCGGTTGGAGCCCAAAAAGGTTGGAGCCCAAAAACATTACTTGCTTCAGAAAGTATTCATACCCCTTGACTTATTCACATTTTGTTGTGTTACAGACTGAATTCAAAAATTGATTACATTTATTTTTTTCTCACCCATCTACAAACAATACCCCATAATGACAAAGTGAAAACATGTTTTTAGAAAAATGTGCAAATGTATTGTGAATGAAATACAGAAATACCTCATTTACATAAGTGTTCAAACTCCTGAGTCAATACTTATCACTGCCAAAGCAACTTTGGCAGTGATAGCAGCTGTGAGTCTCTCTGGGTAAGTCTTTAAGAGCTTTCCACACCTGGATTGTGCAACATTTGCACATTATTCTTTTCAAAATTCTTCAAGCTCCGTCTTATTGATTGATGATTATTTCTAGGCAACCATTTTCTGACTGAACCAGGTTTTCCTCTAGGATTTTTCCTGTGCTTAGCTCCATTCCATTTCTTTTTAATCCTGAAAAACTCCCCTGTCCTTAACAATTACAAGCACAACATAATATGACGCAGCAACACCTCATGACACAACAACTCTTCCCCCACGTGACCGACTTGATGTGTGTACAGTACAGGTCAGAAGTTTGGACACATCTACTCATTTTTACTATTTTCTACATTGTAGAATACAAGTGAAGACATCAAAACTATGAAATAACACATATGGAATCATGTCTAACCAAAAAAGTGTTAAACAAATAAAATGTATTCTAGATTCTTCAAAGTAGCCACCCTTTTCCTTGATGACAGCTTTGCACACTATTGGCATTCTCTCAACCAGATTCAGTTGGAATGCTTTTCCAACTGTCTTGAAGGAGTTCCCACATATGCTTAGCACTTGTTGGCTGATTGTCCTTCACCCTGCAGTCCAACTCATCCCAAACCATCTCAATTGGGTTGAGGTCGGGTGATTGTGGAGGCCAGGTCATCTGATGCAGCACTCCATCACTCTCCTTCTTGGTCAAATAGCCTTTACATAGTCTGGAGGTGTGTTGGGTCATTGTCCTGTTGAAAAACAAATGATAGTCCCACTAAGCGCAAGCCAGATGGGATGGATTATCGCTGAAAAATGCTGTGGTAGCCATGCTTGTGCCTTGAATTCTAACTAAATTACTGACAGAGTCACCAGAATTGGACATACTTTCCAAATCTTAGCTAACAAGCTAGCAGTCATTATCATGAATCATAGATCAAATGTATAGGTGCTCATCAGCTATTTAGAAGAAAAAGAAACGCACACCTATTTAGGCGAGATGCTGGCTAGCGGAGTAGAAAACTTGAAAATAAAGGAGAGCCGCACACTCTAGGAGCTCAGATGCTCATCAGCTATTGAGCATAAACATTACGCAACAAGATGGAAATTGCAAATTCAACAATGAGTAGTTTGGGAGGAATCAGTGGCTTTGCAAAGCAATCACTAGCCTGCTATTCAGTGGAGTGGGTATGTGGTCCAAAGTCTGGGTTTAAGGGTCTCTTTTCCTAGCTTAAATGATAAACATTATACATTGGCCATAGTGTCAATCCAGGATGACTTCTGCCGCACTCAAACAACTGGAAACTCAGAACTGAGAAATCTGATTTCAGTGAGTTCAAGACAACTGGGAATCGGGGAAAAAATGGCTTAGACTGGAAAAATATGCTTTGAAAGGTCATCCAACTCAGAATTGCAAGTCGGGAACTCGGGCCTCTTTCTTGAGCTCTGACCTGAAGATCACTGACGTCATCATGATTCAACATAGTTTTTTCCCCCAGATTTCCCAGTTGTCTTGAAAGCACCATAAATCCAGAGAATGCCAGATTTGATAACAAAGTGTGATGACAACATTTGCCGACGATGGACCGCTGCACCACCTTCCTGTTCAAGTGAGCACAGCACAACAAGGTGAGTCCAAAAATGTATTGTATGCTGCTGCATAAATGATCTAATATGCTAGGGAGATATGTATACTGTAGCTAAGAAAGTAATACTTAGTGTATGTTGTGTAGTAAGCTGTTAGTAGCCCATGTGCCTCACCCTAATAATTTGGTCCCAATTCCTCTCCTAATTTCGCCTACTGTTCAGATTTGGTGGTACACATGTAGCCTATAGCCTGTTTTAGAGAAATGTAATCATCAAATATTGTAAGAGCTTTCATTGTCTGCTTATATTCCCACTTTATTTATCATACAGTTTTGACTTGGTGTACAGGGAGAATACTGTAAGAACGCCCCATGTTCTGAATTCTGTCGCTGTACATTTCAAAAGCGCTGAAAAAATAGTTATATTGGCCACGTCAGTCCTAGCTCGCTCATTGATGTCTTAATCGAAATTACGGATTGCCTCTTATCTGCTCTCATCCTCTTATGCCATAGCTTGTACATCTCAATTGTCAGTAGAAACCACATTTGTTTAAGCAAGACAGCCATATCAGCTATGTTCTTTTAAAAGGCAGTAAATGAGGCTGAATTAACTGTTGCGTTGCCAGACAAGGCTCCGCTGATAGCCAGGTGTAGCAGTGGTAAGGTGTTGGGACTGCTGTTGGGACTCTGCTATTGGGACAGCTTTATGTAGGCCCTAACAGTGTGTGGGCACCATTTGTCACCGTTGTAGCGCAATTAATGTATTGTTTAATGTTGTGTTGTGTAGTGGATTTGCTGGAATGCATCTAAAAATGTATTTTTTTCATTTGCCCCACCAAGATTTACATGCTAAAATCGCCACTGGTTGCCATATATGAAGCAATCATAGAACCCTTTCTGAGTGTAGGGCAATCACCCTGCTCTCACAAATTATGAGAGAAATGGCGGTGGAAATGCCTTAATGCGCAAATATTGTTATAATAACCATCATATTGAGGTAAACTTGGAGTCACGCGATGATATGGTGTGTGGTCCTCCCATTACGACTCGGGAAACTATGAAGTTTATTAGATTACAGATTAAATAAATTATTATAAACTTCACAGGGTGGTGAAAGTGCACAGTGACTTGATGCTCCTTTCCAATAAATACTGTATCAAGGGTCTTATTCTGGTGACATGATGATCGATGCTTGACTGCCGTTTGTCAAATAGAAATATCAAGGGTCTTATTCTGGTTATCCATAATAATCTCATCATGTGGACTAGCCTATCTGCACAGCCATACCCACACTGTTGACTAGAGCACACCTGTCAAGACCAGAGTGGGCACGTTTGCTATTTTAGACAACAGTTTTTGTGACAAAATGGGTTCAAAATGGGATGGAAACACATTCAACTTTACATTTTTACTCAATACATGAAAACGTACACAATGTTATGTCATCACGCACAGATTTGTATCTGCAACAAGTTAGTTTGGTGGAAAGGCCTACACATCATTGGTGGGAAAATTAGCATATTTTCTTTATTCATATTTTTGAATATTTGCATTAAAACCTGTAGTAAATTGTTTGGGAACCTAACTATTGAAAGATGGGAATCTGTAGGATTTCCCCTTGAGCACGAATTATGACCACATTTTCACTACTTCATAAATGATCAGTATTTATTAATTCTATATAGCTGAGCATCTAAAAAAAAAAGAAGGTTATCTTATTTTTGAAACCTACACCATATATACAATGTAGAACAAAGGTGTCAGTAGTTCACATCCAATTGGCGAAATATTTGTATGCGCATATTCTAAAATCAACATAAAAACAATATGCGCATCTCCCACCAGAGATGTGTTTCCATCAAAATGACTTGTTGCTGATAGGAGGCTGTGTGTGACGACGTAGTGCACATAAAACTACCTTCTGTGTTGAAATTCCCTTGTACCGAATAAAAACTACAAATTAAATGGGTTTCCATCGCATTTTCAACTCAACTGATGGTTTTCTCACAAAACAATGTTGTGTTATATAGCGAATGTGCCCCTAATTTTAAATAGATCAGATAGGTGTGTTGTAATAATGATTTTAATATACAGCGCATTTGGGAAGTATTCAGACCCCTTTTCCACATTTTGTTACGTTACAGTCATATTCTAAAATTGATTAAATTAATGACAAAGCTAAAACAGGTTTTTAGAAATGTTTGCAAATGTATTAAAAATATAAAACAGAAATACCTCCTTTACGTAAGTATTCAGACCCTTTGCTATGAGATTCGAAATTGAGCTCAGGTTCATCCTGTTTCTATTGATTCCTTGAGATGTTTCTACAACTTGATTGTAATCCACCTGTGGTAAATTCAACTGATTGGACATGATTTGGAAAGGTACACACCTGTCTAAATAAGGTCCCACAGCTGACACTGCATGTCAGAGCAAAAACCAAGCCATGTGGCTGAAGGAATTTCCAGTAGAGCTCAGAGACAGGATTTTGTCAAGGCACAGATCTGGGGAAGGGTACCAAAAAATGTCTACAATATTGAAGTTTTTCAAGAACACAGTGGCCTCCATCATTCTTAAATGGAAGAGGTTTTGAACCACCAAGACTCTACCTAGAGCTGGCAGCCCGGCCAAACTGAGCAATCGGGGGAGAAGGTCCTTGGTCAGGGAGGTGACCAAGAACCCGATGGTCACTCTGACAGAGCTCCAGAGTTCCTCTGTGGAGATGGGAGAACCTTCCAGAAGCACAGCCATCTCTGCAGCACTCCACCAATCAGGCCTTTATATTAGAGGTGACAGGCGGAGGAAGCCCCTCCTCTGTAAAAGCCACATGACAGCCCGCTTGGAGTTTGCTAAAAGACCCCTAAAGGACTCCCAGACCATGAGAAACAAGATTCTCTGGTCTGATGAAACCTACATTGAATTGTTTGGCCTGAATGCCAAATACTTGAACCTGATCAAAAAAAGCTGTGCAGCAACAATCCCCATCCAACCTCACAGAGCTTGAGAGGGTCTGCAGAGAAGATTAGGAGAAACTCCTCAAATTCCAGTGTGCCAAGATTGTAGCGTCATACCCAAGAAGACTTGAGGCTGTAATCACTGCCAAAGGTGCTTCAACAAAGTACTGAGTAAAGGGTCTGAATAGTTATGTAAATATGATATTTCAGTTTCTATTTTTAATACATTTGCAAAAATGTCTAAAAATCTGCTTTTGTTTTGTCATTATGGGGTATTGTGTGTAGATTGATGAGGGGGAAACGTAACAATATTTGAATAAGTTAAGGGGTCTGAATACTTTCCGAATGCACTGTACATTGTCAAGAATGTGAGAGTAGGATGACTCCCTTTGTGTGTCTCAAACCCAGGCCACCTATAAGGGGATCCAATCCGGCCCCTCGGGTGGTATGATATTTTTTTTCTTCATATAAATATTGTTATTGATTTGTTTTTAGGTGGGGGGTTGACTCAATAAACAGTTGAAGTCGGAAGTTTACATACACTTAGATTGGAGTCATTAAAACTCGTTTGTCAACCACTCCACAAACTATAGTTTTGGCAAGTCGGTTAGGACATCTACTTTGTGCATGACACAAGCAATTTTTCCAACAATTGTTAACAGACAGATTATTTCACTTAAAATTCACTGTATCACAATTCCAGTGGTTCGTAAGTTTACATACACTAAGTTGACTGTACCTTTAAACAGCTTGGGAAATTCCAGAAAGTTATGTCATGGCTTTAGAAGCTTCTGATAGGCTAATTGACATCATTTGAGTACCTGTGGATGTATTTCA